>NC_138373.1:86043761-86049326 GCF_054177405.1 Leptonychotes weddellii
AAGATAGCAGGAGGGGAAGGATGAAGGGAGGGAAATTGGAGGGGGAAACGAACCATGAGAGACTGTGGACTCTGAAAAACAAACTGAGGGTTCTAGAGGGGAGGGAGGTGGGAGGATGGGCTAGCCTGGTGATGGGTATTAAAGAGGGCACATTCTGCAAGGAGCACTGGGTGTTATACGTAAACAATGAATCATGGAACACTACATCAAAAACTAATGATGTAATGTATGGTGATTAACATAACATAATAAAAAAAAGGAAAAAAATAAATTAATTAATTAAATAAAAATACTCAATTTCTAGAGGTAATATTCTTCAGCTTGTGGATTTGAGGGGACTAATCAGAAGCATAGGTGCAATTGGCACTTGAACCCTGATGTTATCGATTCTGCTTTTGGCTTTGCATTCACCACTGCTGCTGTGAATCAGACCAGATCTTAGGATTAAGATGTTTGCAAATATTTGCAAAGTTATATTTGTAAATCAGAGCATCCCGAATGCTTAATTTTGAAACACTTAAAAAACCTGAGTTGCACCTCACATTTATGTCTCAGTTGATTTATGCAGAATCCAATGTCAGAGGTGTTAGTTGAATGGGCACTAACATGCATTACCAAATGGGCTACAGAGGCTCAGGAAAGCCTATCAGTAGGAATGTTTGCCATATGTTATGTTAAATGTTTAGTGCATTTGGACAGCTGTTGAGGGAATAAAGTTACAACACAGACTGCCCACATTTACAACTGTAAAGTGAGAAGACCAGTTTCCTCCTATGCTCAGAAAGAATGATGGTACCATACAGAAAGTAGAGGATGCCTGGGATAATAATGTCTATCGTGGACGGTCTTAGATTCTCTCCATCATATGATAACCAAATCCCCTTAGGCAGATGGGTGAACATTCCACTGGGTTTCCCTAGGGTGGCATCTGTTATTTATAGGAATTGTGCTTGCCAAGCCTAAAGGGAAAAAGAAAAAGCTCTTAATTTCCATCTTCTTACACCCAGTGAGAGGAGGTCATTTGAAGAAGCAGACAACGTGAAACCCCAAAAGATATAACCAACCCAAACACTCAAGATGGCCAGTTTAGAAACAAGTTTTCATTGATGCACAGAAATAGTTATTCATAAGCCCAGACCTCTCAGGTCAATAACACTACTATTGAGCTGTTCACTTTGCTGGTTTATATCTTGATATTAGAAATAAGCTGAAAGGGAGTAGAATATGCCACACCAAAAATTTGCCTCTTTGGCATAATAATTATTTTGGACTGGTTATTTTTGAGAGGTGTCAGACACAGGACAATCTCTGAAAACAGTGGAAGTTGCCATTTTCTGAGGGAAATCTACATTCATAAGGGAAACCTCCATTTTTCAGGGAGACTCCCACCTCTGTACAGGGTGTCTCTTCTCTGAAGAGAAGGATAACTAAGTGTCAAAACACTTATCAGTGGAGAAAGTACTGATTTAAATCTGCAACCTTACACTGCTTATTGTGCTCTGCCTAAAAACTTCCAGCCTGTCTCCCCCCCTCACCACGTCCCCAGCCTCTTTCCTTTGTCTTTAGCTGAAGATGATATTTAAGGTGATAGCTTGGGCCATTTTGGGGAGTTACTTTTCCTGGATATCTCCTATGTATACAGGAGGTACACATTTATTAAACGTTTGTTTGTTTTTCTCCTGTTAATCTGTGTTTTATGACAAGGGGGTCTCAGCCAAGAACCTAGAAGGATAGAGGGAAAATTATTTTTCCTCCCCTACAGAACTAACAGGCCTGACCTGAAATAAGGGATAAAATCTAAAATTATGAAAACAATGAAAAAAAATACACAGCTGAAAGAAACCACAACTTGTTTTTCATTCTTAGCATAAATCTCTGTAATAATCAAATGACTGTTTTCAACTTTCTTTCAGGAGGTTTTAAACCCATTTCAAATCATTAGACCTTCTTGGGGGTTCAATGAGATGACTGGGCAAGAGAAATTCTTGCATACAAATGGAAAATTTTCTTTCCTTCCTTTCTCTCTGTAGTTCTAAAATCAAATGAAATGGTTTATTATGGAAACTCACTAAATGAAATATAAGCTCAAAATAAATTCTTGTCTTTTATTTTTCCCTCCCTTTTTCCTTTTTTCTCACCACCAGTTTCTACCAATGCCCTTTTGTTAGGCCTGCTGCACTAGCTATGCATCCCTGAGTCTTGCCTGAGGGGCCACATCCTGTGTCTGAAAAGTAAACCACTCTCCCTGCCAGGCCCCAGGTCCTACCCTCTGCACACACACAGAAACAGCCCTCTCTACCCTTGCTGCCAGTCAAGCTCTCTCACTTCCTTCACTTGACTATACATCCCTGACAATGACTTCTCTTGTCTCTACCCCTTTAGATATATGAATCTTTTCAATCTCCACCCTAATTTAGTCAATCATAATATGTACTTACTATTCTTATACACATTCTATTTGATGTATATGCTATTTTTCTTATTCAGCCCACGCTTTATGGGTCCATCTTAAAATATACGCTCCCCGGGAAGGGAGCCATGTCTGGAAAATCTGTCAAGGACAGAGCCTATCTTGGTGCCAAGTGCAAATAACATTTAAAAAATAATAATAGGTGAAAGGAAGGTAGAAAAGTTTTTGCCATAACAAGAAAGAATTCTTGAGAAGTCTTTGGTGCAAAAAGGTGATTTTATGAAAGCACAGGGACAGGACCTGTGTGTAGAAAGAGCTGCAAGGGGGTCATGAGGAGTGGCCCATTATATACTTTCAAGTTGGTAGGGGGTTAGGGATCGCGGAAGTCTCTAAGGAATTTTGGAAGTAAGGTTTCCAGGACCTTGAGGGGGCTAGCTATTGTTGGGGAAGAGGTCATTTATTACCATCTAATGAAACCTTAGTCATGAAACCCTGCAGATGTATATCGGTGGGCCATATGCTTGGGGGATGATTGCCAACACGTATCTTGGGGGGTTTAGAGATAAAGGAAGTTTCCAAAGGAATTTTTATATGTTAAAGTAGACTTACAGGATCCTGATTGGGGGCAGGGGGGGCGGTGTTCAGGATTGCCTTTTGCCCTTAGCAAAGTATTAACACTGAGGCTTTTGAGTCCTTAGAGGAATGTCACTCTGCCTGTTTCAAGGACTTGTCAGTGAGCTCTAAGTAGTAAGGAAATTTAATAATTTTTCTTCTGCCTTTGTTTCCCACATCAATGCCTAAAAAAACAATCTTTTCTTTCCCAATCTCAGTAAAATATCAGAAAAGAGATACGAGACTACTTGAAGATATCTTCTAGTTTCCTGTGTTATAAAAATACCTTGTAAAAAGGATAGGGGTTTTTGGACTCAAGTTAAAGCATCCATGAATTTACAAAAATGTATAGTCAACTACAAGTTCACATAGCACAGGGAAACCTGGAAAAGCACGAGTGTTTATTCTCATAATTTTCTCCTATTACTCACTAACCCTAAATGTGATCAGAGTGTATTTTTCAGTTAAAATTAGACAGGAATGAGCAGGGCAGAAATAGAATATCTGACTATGGAAGGAAAGGCTGCTAAATTTTTCACTGTGGTGCACTTTCATGATCTTGTTTTAACACAAAACAGTGTTTTCACTCAGTTCCCGATTAATCTTAGCAGAAATTTTTGTTTGGTGAAAGAGGCACCATTTACATATTACTTCTTGTAAGTGAAATTGTGGATTGGGATGGCTTGTGGATAAGTGCAGTTAAGAACCATACTTCAATTTTCCTCCTTCAAAATGCTGAAACGTGGGTTTATTTCTCCTAAAAGTTCAGGTTATATATCTCTTCCACCCAAGACATTTTTTTAAAGAGTTTTATTCATTTATTTGAGAGAGAGCGCGCACCAGTGGGGTGAGGGGCAAAGGGAGAAGCAGGCTCCCCGCTGAGCTGGGAGCCCCACTCGGGGCTCGAATCCAGGACCCTGTGATCAGGACCTGAGCCGAAGGCAGACACTTAACCGACTGAGCCGCCAGGAGCCGCGTCCCAAGAGTTAGATGGCAGGGCTACGGGCTCCTCTTCAGTTTCCCTTAAAAAAGCTGCTCTTCAGTTTTTAACGTCATTGCAGTTTTCCAAAGTGTAAGAACAGGAAGACACCAGTCCTACACCTAAACCATCAGAATAGGCCGATAGGCTAATTATCCTTGATTAGCATAAGAATGAAAACCATTAGGGCGGCTCACTCAGTTTAATAAAAAAATGCCCTTAGGCTAACATGATTTGTAACTCGTAGATGCTTTTAATTTCCACAAGCAAGACTAGCCTTCTGCTTTTAATAGCGATGAGGCAGTTTTCCCTCCCTTCTCCCACCCTCATCCCCTGGCTCTGCACCTCCCTCCTTCATTATATACACCCACCAGGAAACCCCTGTTTACAGCCAGAAACACCCCAAGACCTTTTCCCCCAAATCCCCCCACCTCCTGTGCATCTTAGCAATTGAAAAAAAGCTTCCTCTTCCTTTCCAAACTTCAAAACAGGTAGGGGAGGGAGGTGCGAGCAGCCTTTCATCTCCGCTCACCCATGCAGTAGGGAAAAAGCCTGAGGAGGCACATCCTGTGAGCAAGTCTGAAAAGAAAAGAATGGCAGGTCCCGACCAACGAGGACCGACAAAGAAAGTACGAAAAATGTTTGCGTGGCAACACCACGGTAGGCGTGCTTCCGTCCCCTCTCTGCCAACTGTGTCTCTGAGGAATCGCAGGCTCGATCCACACACACGGCTTTTTGTAAAATACAGCCCAAATCGTAAGCAGTTACCTTCATGGTTCGGTGAGCCGTGGCGACCGGGGCAACTGCGCGGAGGGCAAGCCGGGTCCGTCCCAGCCCTCGTGGGGTGCGCGCGGCGGCGGCGGCGGGAACGAGTGCCTGGAGAAGCGGCCGGGCTGGCGGCAGCGACACGTGGCGGGCGGGATGGCAGCCTGGCCCTCTCGCAGCCGAGATCGCGGGCTCTCGCAGATTGCATCAGCAGGAAGAGTCTTGAGGCTGTGTTTCCCCCAGCCCGCCCCCAGAGGGTAGAGTCTCTCCCAGCACTGAGAGTCCGACCCAGCGCCAGCCCTAGCCTCCCTCACCACTCACTCCTGGGGGGTGTCAGTGTTTCCAACACGTTTCCACATGTCACGCCTCAGTTACTGACTGCGAGTGTCGGGATGCCAAGGAGAAGGAGGAAACGATCCTGACTGCCACTCCCTTCTTAGCCGGCTGCCTGCCCGCCTCACTTCCCACTACCCCCAGAGAAACGTTCCCGCACGTCCTGTTCAAAATTATACAGTGGATTCCCATCATCAGAAGCAGAACATTTTAAACGTATTTTTTAATGGAAAGAACATGTGTCTGGTTTTTAAAAGTTTGCCAGTCTCTCTTTCTCCCATTCTTTGTTTCAGTTCCACAGCCCACCCTCAGATACCACCATTTTTGCCAGTTTCTTCAGGATCTGGAAAAATAATCCTTAATCCTTTGAACATATAGAATTCTTTCTGATTTGAACGTTGCCTGCTGGCCCAGTTCATCCTCTGTGGGATGCCTCCCCACTTCACAAGAGTTCCAGCACTGCTAC
>NC_138373.1:86049426-86082325 GCF_054177405.1 Leptonychotes weddellii
GGGGGGGGGGGCGTTGCTTAGCAAATGTTGGTTAGGGGAATGAATGATTAGATCATTAAACAAATGTATTGATCTCATGACATGTCAGATGCTGGGCAAGATTCTAGGCATAAAGTGGTAAAAAAAAAATGTTCTTATGCTCATAGAATTCATAGTTTAGTGTGGGAAACAGAAAATAAACATTAATTCAGGTAGCAAAATGTCCATGCACTAATGAATGGATTCATACAATGAAATATTATTTAGCAATAAAAGAAATGAATTACTGATACATGCTTACATACATGCCTTAACCTTGAAAACACTACATGAAATGAAATAACACAGTCACAAATGACCACATATTGTATGATTCCATTTTTCTGAAATGTCTAGAATACGAAGATTCACAGAGACAGAAAATGGATGGTCGTTGCCAACCTAGGGAGAGGGGGTAATGAGGAGTGATTGCTAATGGGTACAGGGTTTCTTTTTGGGGTGATTAAAATGTTCTAAAATTGGATTGTGGTAATGGTTGCACAATTCTGTGAATACCCTGAAAACCAGTGTATGATACCCTTTAAATAGATGAATTGTATGATACATGAATTACATCTCCATAAAAATGTTATTTTTTAAAATCAAGTAGCAAGTAGTAAATTTTATGAGAAAATAAAGCAAAATAAGGGGAAAGAGCATGATAGGGCAATAGACCTGAATGAATTAATGTGTAAATTCTAGAGCATGCCTGTCAATGACTTCCTAAGGATTCTTTTGATGTTATAGGGTTACAGGGTCCTTGTCTGGTGGAGTGGAAGAATGAATCTCATCTTGTGGATACAAAAGGGTAAAGTGATAGTTTATTAAGGGAAGGTGAGAACAGAAAGAAAGCTCTCTAGAGAGAGAGGGGTCTCAAATGGGTTGCCACAGAGGGCTTTTATGATCAGTCTGTTACAGAAAACTGACCAGGGAACTTAAATCTTCTTGATGTTACCACCATGATAGCCCTATGATTACTTCTCCCTGCTTGACGGGGAGCCTGCTTCTCCCTCTCCCTCTGCCTGCTGCTCCCCCTGCTCGTGCTCACTCTCTTTTACCTCTCTGTCAAATAAATCAATAAAATCTTTAAAAAAAAAAAAAAGTGGAAGTGTCTTCAAAGGAGGTTGAGGGATCCTTTTGAATGGCCCATAGAGCAACAGGCACAAAGACTGTCTATACATGAGTTTTGGGGCAATTTTTTGAAGCGGACCTCGAGTTGTCTAGTTTAGGCAAACAACAAACATTTAAAGACAATCAGAACTGGAGGGGACCTGGGTGGCTCAGTCATTAAGTGTCTGCCTTCGGCTCAGGTCACAATCCCAGGGTCCTGGGATCGAGCCCCGCATCGGGCTCCCTGCTCCCTCTCCCACTCCCCCTGCTTATGTTCCCTCTCTCACTGTGTCTCTCTGTCAAATAAATAAATAAAATCTTAAAAAAAAAAAAAAAAAGACGGAACTGGAATTTAACATCCACAAAGGTGGGTTATTGAAACAAATTTTGCTCTATAATAACCCTCATTTTTAATCAGAGATAGCCAAATCAGGACTAATTTGTTTGCAAAACAAGTCCAGTTTTAACAAACCTGGCCTAATTACTTACATAAGCTCAGCAAGAATAGCAATTGGCCGTATAGATCTTTTTAAATTTAATTTTATTTATTTATTTGAGAGAGAAAGAACATGAGCAGGGGAGGGCCAGAGGGAGAAGCAGATTCCCCGCTCAGTCGGGAGCCCTGCATGATCCTGCAACCTGACCCTGGGATCATGACCTGAGCTGAAGGCAGACACTTAGCCGACTGAGTCACCCAGGCACACCAGCCATATAGATCTTTTAAAGTCTGCTTTGCTGGAACTTTTATAAGGAATCTAGATTGAACTTTTAGTAGAGTCTCTAGGCCAGAAGCCAAGCCAAGTACTTGCCATCAGACATGCCTACAATACGTGTAGATATGGGGGAATTCTTCTTCACAAGGTCCCCAATATATCTTGATGTTCCTGCACCTGCCAGGAAGTGACATTCTTTACTCACCTGGTAAAGCTACTGGGAACTCTGTAAGCAAGGCATTAGGCCAACACATCCAAGGGGCTTTATGGCTCCATGTTTCATAAAGTCAACCTTAGTTCTTTAAAGCTGTTTGATCATATCTGAGTCGATGCATGTCTCTCTCAAATATAACATTCCAGTCAAAGACCTGGTAAAATAACCAATGTTTACAATGGTATCCTGTTATAAGGAGAATAGATTCTTATTGAACTTATGTAAATGACTATGATTGCCATGGAAGAAAGAATACTTTCTGAGACCTTTTGAATTTCAGATGGTTCAGGTACAGAGAACAGTTAAATGCTTGAATTTGTTCACAAATGAATACTTTACCATATTTCTATAAGTCATAGATATCTTAAAAGAAAGTTTCCTTAATCTGGAAGAGCAAACATTAAAGAACCAGCAATGTTTCAAACAAGAGTCACAAAACTATAATCATCTTTTTAGTTCATTTAGTCCCATGTTACTAATTCTTGTTCCTTTTGCATGCAGCTTTTAGTTAGTTCTGGAAATTCTTATGCATTTTAATTTTATGATCTTAAAGATATTGAATACCTGTATTTGTCCTAAAACTCCTTCTTAGTAGTCTCCTTGAAGATGAGATTTTGCAAGAGAGTAAGAACAATTATAAATGACAAGAACTCAGAAGTGGACTTTGTTAATGATCTGATATCAGAGGTCATTGTGATTCAATTGACAAGGAAATTCAGTTATTTCCATGACACAAAAACTTCAGTAATTAGAATATCCAGTGATGATAACCTTATATCAGAAGGCAACATACCAGGGGCGCCTGGGTGGCTCAGTCGTTAAGCGTCTGCCTTCAGCTCAGGTCATGATCCCAGGGTGCTAGGATCGAGCCCCACATCGAGCCCCACATTGGGCTCCCTGCTCAGCGGGAAGCCTGCTTCTCCTTCTCCCACTCCCCCTGCTTGTATTCCCTCTTTCACTGTGTCTCTCTCTGTCAAATAAACAAATAAAATCTTTAAAAAAAAAAAAAACCAAATAAACAAGTCTAATTAGTCAACAAGAATTGATTTATGATTTAAATCTTGGAGAAGTTTGTTAAAACTTTAGAAAGCTTTTTTTTTTTTAAGATTTTATTTGTTTGAGAGAAAGAGTATGCGCTCATGGGCGTGCGTGCACATGGTGGGGGGATGCAGTGGGAGAGGGAGAAGCCAGCTCTCCACTGAGCAGGGAGCCTGAGGTAGCTCAGTCCTAGTGATGAAGGCCAATCTGAAAAAAGGCAGGCAGAGACAAGCGCGCCCCGCCCCGCCAAGAGGAAACCACCCTTATAGGGATTTTACACTACCCTGGAAGGAGCCCTCCACCCTTTCCCATGTGAATGGACAAAAACCTGATTGGGTGACAGGCACATGGGGGTTAAACAGATTAAAGCAGCCCATGCCAAAGAGCCCATAAAAACCCTAGATTTAAATGCGAAATCAGCAACGCCCTCAGGTCTCCTCCTTCTTTGGGAGCTTTGTACTTGGACTCAATAAACTTTACCATCATTCAATAAACTTTGCTTTTTTTTTTTTTGGTAAATTCTTTTTTTCCCATTTTTAAAATTTAAATTCAATTAATTAACATATGTATTATTGGTTTCTGAGGTAGAGGTCAGTGATTCATCAGGGTTATATAGTACACAGTGCTCATTACATCTCGTGCCCTCCTTAATGTCTATCATCAGTAAACTTTGCTTTGCTGCCCACCACTCTTCGTCTGGTCTGCCTCCTCATTTTTCAAAGCAGTGTGACCAAGAACGGCTGGCACTAAAGGAAAAGAAATTCTGTAACACATGATCTGAGCCGAAGGCAGACACTCAACTGACTGAGCCACCCAGGCACCCCAAAACCTTAGAAAGTTTTAAAGCACATGTCTAAATAGGATTAGGGATCATTAAAGACCTGATAAAGTCAAAATATAGAAACTGGTTTTTCTGGACAAAGAAAAGAGAAAAGCAACTTTGTTTACATTTCCTTACCAAGAACAGACCAACAATTCAAGAAAACTTTGTCTTTTTAACCAAAAGAAGACTTTCAATCTTATAGCAATGTACTTTTAAAATCCATTCACTTCAATCTTCGTCCATCCTAACCACACCTAAAATTCCTTTCCAAAAATTCCCTTCACAAACCTTCTACAACTTTCCTTTGCATTCAGGTTTTGTCCCAAGCCATTTCTTTCCAAACAACCCGTCTCATTTAGGATAAAATTACCTTCTTTTACCTTCAATAAAAATGCATTCCCATTCCTTATACCTTTCCTACACATCTCCTACTTTTCTACATACAGAGTTGTTTCCCTTATTTCCATCAGCCTTAATTCCATTTAGCAGAATTTTAACTCTTTGAAACCTTAGTCTTCAGTGAAAACTAAGTAGTAACCAATTGTGAACTGTTACACCAAAACTCTTTAGATGGCAAATTTACAACTGGTTGAGCACAAAGCATGTTTACCAACAGACCCAAATATCCTTAGTTTCTTTGCAATAATAAGTCAAAAGCACAAACCTACATCCAGTAATCAATGCTTTAGCACTTTATTCTATTTGGAAAAGACCTAGATGTCCAGTGAATTTAATCCCACTTATCATCCAAGCAAACCTTTAAAGTTTCAGGTTACCAAAGACTTTGAAAGCTATCTTAACAATTACCTATGAAACCTTTGAGACAGACAATTTTGCTAATCTTTTTGCTAACAAACTGCAACAGAGATAACATGAGTGTATTTGACCTTCAGTAAATCTTGGTAGAATAAAAGTTTCACATTTAATACTGATAACTTTAAAGACATATCATCTTAATTAAACCAGTAAACTTAAGTTAGTTTAAATACCAAATTATATTCCACCTGGATCCTCTGTTAAAAGTCAGTTTGTTCCCCATTGTTAATTTTTACCTGAGACCCTGGTGGGGAAATCTGAAGGGCGGTGTATGCAGGCTGCATCCAAGGTGGTGCAGAAGTAGGAGGAGGGGGAGGCCGAAGAGGCAGAGTGCTGCCAGAAGGCAGAGAAAGAAAGTTCCCAGTCCTAAAAGCCTGTCAGCTCAGACAAATGAGCAGACGAAGATTTTTGTTGGTTTGTTTTTCCACCAACAAGTGGAATTAGGCAGTCCATGTCCAGCCGGAGAAAACAGGGAATTTCCCCAAAACAAAGGGAATTTCGGCAGCTGCTTGGGAATATTCTGTAAAGTCCCCATCCTGAGGTAGACTAACCAGAGACAGTTGGTTCCAATTATAGCCGTTAACCCAAGAAATGAATGAGGGAGAAACCCCCACACCTGTTAGGAGGAACAGTGAGGAAGAGAGAGTCAGCGTCCCCTTTGTTAGGAAGGGCCTGTGTTTCCTCCAGCAACCTGGGTTTATTCTGAGGAGGCCTATTTGGATAATTATCAGCCAATATGTCAGGAGGACGTTTACTAGCCAGACATGTTTGGGCAAACACATTCTGCAAGAGGCTCTTAGACCAGGGTCCTGATGTAAAGCCCTGTTTTCTGCAGAAGAGATCTAACTGATAGATCCCACTGAGGCCATGTAGTGTTACCAGAGCTTCGTCCTTTCCTAAACTTTGCAATCCAAATTGTTTCCAGTGGGTTAAAACGCATCCCAAAGGGAGAGTCCTTGGGAACTGAAGAAGAGACTGTGCCTTGGAGGTCATGCAGCAAAGGTCATGCCTTATTTTACCTTGCCTTGAAGAACCTGCCATTTTTAACCCATGGAAGACGCTAGAAAAATTTTACAAGGGGAAATTACCCAATTTTGCAGTACACAGTCCAGAGGAGTCCCTCCGAAGGATAGCCTATTTCCCATCTCACGATTCTGGTACTACCCTGCACCTGTTATAGAGAGGTGACTATGAAGGTGTCCCTGCATATCAGCTCTTTGTCCCTTAGCCAAGGCGTCCCTTGGTGACCTGCCCTAAAGTGAGAGAGTGGCCTAGCACCCTAGGACGCCAGAAAGTCCAGCCGGCAGGAATAGTCACTCTGACCTGCACCCGGCACCCGACCCTCCTCCTCCTCTGGACTAGAACTGAATGAAATATAATCTTTTAGGTGGTTCAACCATAGTCAAGGGTGCAAACTGTTATCTAGGGATTTGTGGGCAGGTATGTACTGCTTGTGGAGGAGGCTTCCCTGGGCTGTGACCTCCAGGGCCGGTCCCCATCCTTTTACGTGTCTCGGAAACCCCATGGTCATTTATGGTGTCCAGGGGCAGGCTCAGAGCACTGGATGACCAGTCCTTATGTGCACTCCCCAGATGAGGCCTGAAATTAGCTAGGGAGAATTCTGTCACGTGCATCTTCAGAGTTCTCATTTGGAACCCTCATTCATTGTGTTTGCACCCAAGGCTCTGTAAGCAAAAGCCCATTTAAATGTTTGGTTTATTTTTGACAGTAAACTGCCCAAGCATCCTTTCTCCTATGTACTTGACCTATCAGTAGACGAGGCCCTAGTACAAACATAGAGTTCCCAGAGAAAAAGAGAAGCCTTGAGAAAAAAAGTATGAAATTAGAGGATAAGTGAGCTGGTTAGGATGGGGCCAACATTCCCTTCCCTCAAGGAAGGGGGATTGACTGAGTAGTTCCCAGAAGCCTGTTACTAGAGTCTTTAAGACGAGTGGCCACGCTAGTCGCTCTTCATGGCCGACAGGTGCCCGTGTTTTATAAGAGAAGAGGGCAAAGCAGGGAAGATAAGCCTCTCAGAACATAAAGACAGAGTCCACGTTACTTATCCTCCAATGGATGAAATGGGATGATTTTCCCGGTCAATGCACCAGGAATGTTGTGGGGTTCTTGTCTTGCAGAGTCGAAGAATGAATCTCACAGAAACAAAAGGGTGAAGTGATAGTTTATTAAGTGAAGGGGAGAACAGAAAGAAGGCTCTCTAGAGGGAGAAGGGTCCCGAGTGGGTTGCCACAGAGGGCTTTTAGGGTCAGTCTTTTATAGAGAACTGACCAGGGAACTTAAATCTTCTTTTTTTTTTTTTAAAGATTTTATTTATTTGACAGAGAGAGATAGCGAGAGAGGGAACACAAGCAGGGGGAGTGGGAGAGGGAGAAGCAGGCTTCCCGCGGAGCAGGGAGCCCGATGCGGGACTCGATCCCGGGACTCTGGGATCATGACCTGAGCCGAAGGCAGACGCTTAACGACTGAGCCACCCAGGTGCTCCTAAATCTTCTTGATGTTACCACTGATAGCACCATGATTACTTCTCCTTTGAATATCTCATCTCTGATGTTTAAGACAAACCAGGTGGTCTGGTTATGTTCCCTTATCTATGGTTTCATTAGGCCTCAGCATTTCTGGGATTTTTGTGAGCCTGATCACATAGCCCCCCTACCTATCTCTCCCTACCTAGCCCTGCCTGTCCCTTACTCAGTGTTAGCAAGTGGGAGAAAAGGGGTAAAAAGAGCTTTAAGAGAAGCTAAAAGTGAAAGAGAAATTAGGGAATTAACATCCGCAGAGGAATATGAGAACAGTCTGGCTGTGTCTGCCCTCCCTTTTCCCTCCAGTGTTGAGAGGAGGGTCCCACAGTTCTCCCTCAGTGTTACATGTAAACTCTCCCAAAGCCTCCCTCCTAGACAACAAAAATGCTTTTTTTCCAATGAAGAAGGTCATCACCCACCAAGATTGTTACCGTGCTAACAGCACTACAAGAAAGTCACAGTTAAAAGATATTAAAGGCAGCTGAATTCTCAAAACTTGATGTAGTCCATATCTTTACCAGTAGGCAGTGCCTGTGACTGCCCTTGAGGAAGACAGAATTTCTTTTTTTTTTGAATCCAAAATTTATACTGTTATTTGTTTATATTAATTTTTGCACACACTATCTCATTGAAGTCTCATCACACATGTTATGATGCATCTGCTATTACCTTCAGCCTTAATTTACATTTAACCATTCTTTTTTTTATTGATATGTTAATCTCCATACATTACATCATTAGTTTTAGATGTAGTGTTCCATGATTCATTGTTTGTGCATAACACCCAGTGCTCCATGCAGAACGTGTCCTCTTTAATACCCATCACCAGGCTAACCCATCCTCCCACCCCCCTCCCCTCTAGAACCCTCAGTTTGTTTTTCAGAGTCCATCATCTCTCATGGTTCGGAGGAAGACAGAATTTCTAACAGTCCCCAGAGACACTAACTTTGAGATTGACTTCAGAGCTGCAGAGAGCTCAGCTCCATTTGTCATCACTGTTATGAACAAAGTCTGTTGTTGCAATCATTATGAAAATTGTATAACAACTACTTGCAGAATTTCTCTTCTGAATCCTACTAAATCTTACCTAGAGGAAGGGAAACACAAATTTTCTCAGTTCCTCGGACTTGGGAAACAGAATTAGCAGAAGGCAATGATGCTTTCTGTCAGAAAGAGTAGGGGGAAGTCTACTCTAAAATTCCACTCTACAAATTTTGGAGGACAAAATCATTCTTCTCTTTATTTCTCAGATGAAAAATACTGCAAAGTTTTATCTTTTTTTAGATTTCATATACATATGAAATATATGTACACATATGTACACATACACACTCCAAGTTCAATATTCAAAAAATCATTTATACTGTATTTTATGGGAAACGTAGGGTTTTCCAGGATGTTTTGGACCCATTCGACTTATTTTTAGCCTCTTGTACTTCTTCTAGAACCTAATCCCCATGTAAAATTAGAGTCACTATATCAGAGAGAATTGGCTACCCCACCAAAAATGGGAGAAAATCAAGTTGGATGATCCCAGGAGTGGTGGTAGCCAAGGAGGGATTAGGGTAAATACCCAAATACTTCCCAATGACCGTGGATGAAGTAGTAAGTTCCACTAAGTAACTGCCACTAAGTAACTGCCACTAAGTAACTTAATAATCTTTGGGTAAACTATTTCTGGCTGAAGAGGAAAAAAAGATTAGTGTTTTTACAATTCTTTCACACTTTGTTTTTAGTTTGATTCTTTGTTTAGGTCCCTCAAAGAACAAATCAGACTCAAGCCTAATCCTACCGCAATCTCCAAACTAAGTTAAGAGAAGACCAACTAGCTATTTAATAAATGATCTTCAGGGGCACCTGGGTGGCTCAGTCGTTAAGCGTCTGCCTTCGGCTCAGGTCATGATCCCAGCGTCCAGGGATCGAGCCCCGCATCAGGCTCCCTGCTCCGCAGGAAGCCTGCTTCTCTCTCTCCCGTTCCCCCTGCTTGTGTTTCCTCTCTTGCTGTGTCTCTCCCTGTCAAATAAATAAATAAAATCTTTTTAAAAAATTAATAAATGATCTTCAAACAAATGACATAGATGAGGGAAAAGCACTGGCTTTAGATCCAGATCTGAATTTGTATCGCCAGTTGCACTGATTTGTAATGTACAACCTTTAGCAAGTTATTTAATCTCTCTGAAACTCAGATTGAGTTTGTTTGTTTTTTTTTTAAATCACTAATGTAAGGAAAGGAGTAGCTAATTTGGAAGTATGTTATAAGAGAGACACGAGTTAATACATGTACAGTGCCCAGCATTAGAGGCTTCCTTTGTATGCCCCACACATCTACAAATCCTTCAATCTCAGTCACCATAGAACAAGTACCAGCTGTTCATTTTCTGTGAGTAATAAGTAAAGGAAATGAAGGTACAACAAACAATATTCTAGAATATTAAAAACACATCACTTATTAACCAAGAAAAAAATCTAGAGTGCCTAGTGGAGTGTGTCACTCTTGATCTTGCCATCATAAATTCAAGCCCCATGTGTGGCATTGAGTTTATTTAACATTAAAAAAATTTAAAAAAAAATCTGAGGAGAATTTACGGAATCTTTCTTCCAGGTTGTTTTCTTAAGATTTTTATTTTTAAATAATCTCTACACCCAACGTGGGACTCAAATATACACCCCCAAGGTTGAGAGTTGCATCATCTACCAACTGAGTCAGCAGGCACGCCTCTTCCAGATTCTTTTAAAAAGAAGTTAATTCCCATCTGTGTTGAAAGGATGTTGTAAATCTTCCCACTAGTTTTCTATAGTCTTTCAGGGCACTCCCAAACTGACTCATAAAGCTGGCCACTCTCTCCTTGAAACCCTTCCCTTCCGTGATACTGTGCTATTCTGAACATTCTCCAGTCTCTCTGGCAGGTCCTTTTTCCTTAATTTATAATCCCAACTCTTTTTCTCATGCCTTCTAGATGTAGGCAAGATAGTGATTCCACCTGTATCTGACCTTAAATTTCCTTGCTTTATACTCTGTCCCTAGGTGATTTCAACTGTCATTTCTAGTCTGATAATTTACAAAACTATGCCTCTAATTCTAATCTTTCTCCTGATCTCCAGAACCTTATTTCCAAAGGCCCATATCTGGTTCATCACTGTTACTTCAAGCCCAACTGGTCCAAATTCGGGCACATAATCTTCCCTCTGAAGCCTGCTCGTCCTATTGTCTTCCTTCTTTCTGCTGATGCCATCAACACCCTCCCAGTCATCCAGGCTCCAAACTTTAATACAGTTCATGTCTTCATGAATAGCATTTAAAGTAGGAGGGAAAGATATGAGCCTCCCACATCCAACTATCACCAAGACTTCCCAATTCTATCTCCACGAGGTCTCCTAGTCTTCCCGTTCTGTCCCCACTCTCATTGCCCTACTTTAGTCATTTTGTCATGCCTTCCCCCTGAATTACTGTTATCCCTTTCCAACAGTCTTCAATCTCTCCTCACCCCAATCCACCCAACACACAGACGGCCAGTAATCTTCTTAGCCCTCAGTTCTGATTAGATTTTCCCCTTACTCAAAACAATGTAACTTACACTCAAATGCTTCCACATGAGCCAGACTAGAGTGCATGCTGTGTGCCTAAGCACATAGGAAATCTTCCATGTTGCTTTTACATGGCACTACTTGGAATTTCTTTTTTTTTTTTTTTAAAGATTTTATTTATTTATTTGAGACAGAGAGAATGAGAGAGAGAGAGCACATGAGAGGGGGGAGGGTCAGAGGGAGAAGCAGGCTCCCTGCCGAGCAGGGAGCCCGATGCGGGACTCGATCCAGGGACTCCAGGATCATGACCTGAGCCGAAGGTAGTCGCTTAACCAACTGAGCCACCCAGGCGCCCCACTACTTGGAATTTCTTTTTCCCCAGCTTGCTTGCCTCAATGATATCCAATCTTCAAGATCCATTTCAATTACTATTGTCCTCTTGCAGGCTTTCCTGAAGACTTGCTATAGAGACCTGAGGTTCTCAACTGAGAGTGGACATTTTCAGATTATGCCTTTTCAATCTCATCCTGTCCTCTTCTACCTCTTAATAACTCTTTAGATATTACTCTCCCTCAGGATTTCAGCCTCTGTCCTCAACTTTTTTCCCATTGATTTTAAATGGTGTCCGTGGGTGAGTTCATCTACTCTTCGACTGATACTGTTAATTACCCAAAGACCATCCTCCCCGTGCTTTCTTCTTCTAACAAAACCCTGATTTTTTTTTTTTTTTCTAGGATGGGGGCATAGAATATGCTTAGTCCTGGGGGATGAATGATTATTAATCTAAAGCAGCAATGATAATCTCATTTTGCTTTTCAATATACCTGTTTTCCCACACTCTCTTGAGCTAGGGAGGACCAAGGAATCAAGTTCTAATCAGTAAGACCTAAGGGGAAATATCTAAGTGCTTCTAAGAAGGATTGTACCTACTGATCAGAAAACAACAAAAAAGTCAGGCAAGGAGAACATGCTGATGCCATTCCCTTCTCCACTTTTAAATTTTGTTTATAGATGTATGTTTCAGGGATCTGCCAACAGCCATCCTGCAACCATGAGTGACAAACCCAAGATCAAAAACCAATACATTGAAGATGGCAAAGCAGAGAGGGAGCCTGGGCCATCAAGCCACCTTGCCAAACCCAGAATTGCCCGCCTTCAAAACTTCTGTTTTATGATATAATTCAGTGTCTTTAGTGTCTTGTCACTATTGGTCAGGTATTTTATTACTACCACTGAAAGCATCCTTGGCTTCACTCATATACTGCAGTGCCACTTGCTTCAAGAACTCTTTACTCATATTTCCCATGTACATTCCCATGTGTTTGATCCAGAGGCAACTCCACCTCAGTAGGAAATTTTTAACCTATGTATAATTCACTTTTATTTACTCTCAAATCCTTTTCTCAACAAATACACATACACACAGGCCTACCATATGTTGCATGCTCGGTAGGCTCCTCTTTCAATACTCTTCAACTAGTAGCCCAAACAATTGCCGGTCAACTTCAGATCCTATCTTTCCTTCACTCTCCACCAATTTCATCATTTATCATTTCTATAATTTTTTCTCTTTACTGTTTCTCAAATTTGTCCTTTGCTCTTAACACTCATTAGAATGCCTTACTTCAAACCCTCATCATCTCCCGGCTGGACATTAACATCTTAACCGGTGTCTGTGTGACATCTGGACATATTAAACTGTCTTGACCTTATTTTCTTTACCCATAAAATGGAGATTAAAAACCCTACAGCTTTCGGGCGCCTGGATGGCTCAGTTGGTTAAGCGACTGCCTTCGGCTCAGGTCATGATCCCAGGGTCCTGGGATCGAGTCCCGCATCGGGCTCCCGGCTCGGCGGGGAGCCTGCTTCTCCCTCTGACCCTCTCCTCTCTCATGCTGTTTCTCGCTCGCTTGCTCTCTAATAAATAAATAAATAAAATCTTTAAAAAAAAAATAAAAATAAAAACCCTACAGCTTTCATGAGGACCAAAAGAGCTAATACCACTTAAAGTAATTAGAATGTGCCTGGCACATAACAAATGTTCAGTAAACATTAGCTATTACTATGTCCTTCAATTTCTCCCATCTGATGTTTGTTTTGTTTTGTTATTATTCTATAGGATGTTTTTCTATAACCTAAAGCACTTTTCACTAAATCACCACTGCCCAAATATTCTCTACTTTAGCCAAACCGATTTACTGGTAGTTCTGAAGATCTTGTTTAGGCACATCAAGTTAGGTTCAAGTCACTCTCCTATATGGCTTCTCAACACTATCATTTACCACTTGCTCAGACCCTCTATTTCAAAACACCTGAAGACCTCCTTATATGGTTCACAAGTTTCTCTCCTCCTAAAATCTTGTCATTTCCATAGGTCCTCAAATGAGGACTAACACCCTAGGATCTAGATAATCTTTATTTTTACTCCAAGTGAGCCATTCATGTGCATAGTTATACCCTTGACTCCTTTTAAAGATGCTCACCCTAGGCTGCATCCCAGATCTATTGAATCAGAACTGCTAGGAGGGAGGGGCGCCTGGATGGCTCAGTCGTTAAGCGTCTGCCTTCGGCTGGGGTCATGATCCCAGGGTCCTGGGATCAAGCCCCGCATTGGGCTCCCTGCTGGGCGGGCTCCCTGCTCGGCGGGCTCCCTCTCCCACTCTCCCTGCTTGTGTTCCCTCCCTCGCTGTGTCTCTCTCTGTCAAATAAATAAATAAAATCTTAAAAAAAAAAAAAAAAACTGCTAGGAGGGAAGTGAAGGGGTAAGGTTGCAACATTTGCATTTTAATAAGTGCCTGAGCCACGGTATGCATACTGCCCTTTTCAAGACTGAACTAGACTTTCTCATCTCCCAGAGCTACTACACCTCTAAAATTTTGATTAAAACAAGGTTAATAACATCAAAAACTAATGATATACTATATGTTGGCTAATAGAACATAATTTAAAAAAATGTTTAAAAAAATAAAAAATAAAACAAGGTTAATAGTGGCCTAATGCTACATCACAATGCCATGTATTCATCTTATGTATCTCATCATATAGGCATGTTATCATCCGCCATAACAAGAAGGGTGAGTACAGTACAATAAGATATTTTGAGAGAGTGTACATTCACATAACTTTAATTACAGCATATTGTTATGATTATTCTATTTTATTTTTATTGTTAATCTTTTACTGTGCCTTATTTATAAATTCAGCTTTATCATACATATGTACGTTTAGTAAAAAAAAATATAGTCTTTGTAGGTTTTGGTTCTATCTGTGGTCTGAGACATCCACTGGGGGGGTCTTGGAATGTGTTCCCTGTGGAAAAGAGGGACAACTGTTTTTAATTCTTTGATTTTATTCATCAGAGTTTTGTAGTTTTCCTTATGTAGATCTTATATATATTTTGTTAATTTTATACCTTAGTAATTCATTTTGGGCTGCTAATATAAATGGCATTATGTTTTTAAATTTCAAATTCCACTTGTTCATTGCTGGTATACGTTGGTTCAAAGCAGTTGATTTTTTAATATTAACCTTGTATGCTAAAACCTTGCTATAATCACTTAGTTTCAGACGCTTTTGGATTTTCTACATAGAGGATCATGTCATCTATGAACAAAGACGATTTTGTCTTCTTTCTCAATATGTATACCTTTTATTTTATTTTCTTAACTGTATTATCAAGGTCTTCCAGTACAATGTTGAAAAGGAATAGTGAGAGACAACATCCTTGCTTTGTACCTGATTTTGGTGAGAAGTCTTTAAGTTTCTCACCATTAAGTATAATATTATCTGTAGGATGGTCTTTATCAAGGTAAGAAAGTTCCCCTCTATTCCTACTTTCCTGACAGGTTATTATTATTATTATTATTATGGGTATTGGATTTTGTCAAATATTTTTCATGCATCTATTGACATGATCATGTGGTTTTTCTTGTTTCATCTATTGATATGATGGATTATATCAATTGATTTTCAAATATTGTACCAGCCTGGCATACCTGGGATAAATACCACTTGGTTGTGGTATATAATTCTTTTTATACTTTTTTGGATTTAATTTGCTAATATTTTTTGAGAATTTTTGCATCTATTTCATAAGAAATATTGGTCTGCAGTTTTCTTGTAATGTTTTTGGTTTTGGTAGTAGGGTAATTCTAGCCTTATAGAATGAGTTAGGATGTACTCCCACTGTTTCTATCTTTCAAAAGAGATTGTAAAGAATTAGTATAATTTATTCCTTAAATGTTTTTAGAATTTACCAGTGAACCCACCTGGACCTGTAGTTTTCTGTTTTGGAAGGTTATTAATTATTTATTCAGTTTTTTTTTAAATAGATATAGGCCTATTAATACCAACATTATTTCTTTGAATTGAGTTTTGACAGATTGACTCTTAAGGAATTGCTCCAAATGCCATTTTTAAGGACATTATAATCTAATTTATTAATGCTTTATAATCTAATTTATTAATATTTCACCTTTCATCAAAAAGAGGTAAAGAGGGGCGCCTGGGTGGCTCAGTTGATTAAGCGACTGCCTTCAGCTCAGGTCATGATCCTGGAGTCCCGGGATCGAGTCCCGCATTGGGCTCCCTGCTCAGTGGGGCGTCTACTTCTCCCTCTGACCCTCTTCCCTCTCGTGCTCTCTGTCTCTCATTCTCTCTCTCTCAAATAAATAAATAAAATCTTAAAAAAAAAAAAAGAGGTAAAGACTTCTCAGTGATAGACACACAGGCATTAGAGAATTTGTACTTTCAGTTCTCATTCACAGGTGCAGGTCAAAAGCCAACATAGAAACACAAAACTCCCTGGTCAGATCTCAAAGAGCTGTTCTCCTTCTCAGTGGGTGTAAAATACTTTCTTAATCAATTTGTGCTCATAAATAGATGAACAGAGAAACAAAACAGGCTAACAGACCATATTCTCTGTCTGTCACATTTCACCCCACAGAAAACTGATCCTCATCTTCATGTAGGAGATTACCAAGGGAGCAGGTGATAAAACCAGACTCTCAGCTATTATAATAATTACTGCCAGTAATGAGGAGTAAATCATCAGCCATGTGGGCCACAGACTCACATATACACAGGGTGCTCGAAGTCCATTATGCACTACTTCCTGGACCATATTGTAGAAGAGAATGTGGCCCAACCACTATTTCCTAAGGACTCAGGAATATGACCAACTTTGTGCTGCAGCTGGCTGCACTGGCTTACAAGATTGTGCTTAGCTCTTCCTAACTTTGCATTCAGTGACAACATGTTGCTAGCTTATCATTGGCCATATTGGAAGTATTTATACTACAGAAATCAGTAGACACTGGAAAATCAGCCCCTATGCCACCTCAAAGAACCAACTGTTAAACATTTTCCAGCAAACAATTGTCCTTTACCCACTAGTTCCTGGACCCAGTAATGAAAAGAGAAATGGCCCCAAATGCAAGTTAAACAAGATGTGGACATTTTAACAGATTTGGCCAAGAAAAGAAACAAAAACAAATACGCAGAACAAAAAGAAAAGGAAACAGAGGAAGAGAGTCAGCAGAGGGAAATTCCACTGACACATGACTAGGCTTAAGCAGCCCATGTGGTGCAATTCTAAAGCAGTTTAATTAGTCCCAGCAAGTGACTCCACTTGGACATCTCAGTGACCTTCCAAACTTTCCAAGTATAGATTGCAAAAGCTAATAACATGACTCCCACACACGCATAGAATAACCATGAATCAAAAAACTTACTTAATTCATGAATGAGGGAGCCAACATGAGAGTAAAGCTGATTCAAAGAAGTATAGTAGAGACTGAAGTATTTTGTAGCCAGTGAAAGATGGAATGCAGAACCACAATGGCAAAGTTCAATACAAACTGGACTCTGGGAAAGGAAAGAAGGAAAATATCCATTCTGGCATAGACCAAAATAATAATAGGAAGAAGAAGAAGGAGAAGAAGAAGAGGGGGAGGGGGAGGAAGAAGAAGAAGAAGAAGAAGAAGAAGAAGAAGAAGAAGAAGAAGAAGAAGAAGAAGAAGAAGAAGAAGAAAAGAGGAAATAAAGAAAGAAGAAAGGAAGAAAGAAAGAAAGAAAGGAAGAAAGAGAAAAAATAGTTTAAAATGACGTGAATATTGATTGGGATAAAATAAACAAAAATCAAGTCATAGTTATTTTTCCTCAAAGATTTATCTGGTCTCTGTTATATAGGTCTCTCTTATTAACAGTGATCAAGATTACAGTCAAATATAGGTAGACCAGTGTATATCATACTTTGAGCTCAAAGAATACATGAGCTTTAGGAATATGTTTTTAAAACTTAAACATTGTCACCTCAGGTGAATCTTTGACTAATTTGATTATAAATACATACTCAAATGTGGACAATGAAATTTATGATCTCTTCTCGCTACAGGATGTCCTTAAGAAAATTTAGGGGGTAGTGGGGAATATATATATTATTAGAAAATGCCCACACATCCCAAGAGCCTGTACCCTGAGCAGAAACAGAGGGTCTAAACTAACCAACAGCTCTGTGTGGATGAAAACTCCTAAGGAAGTGGTGCCTACTTGGAAGTGAGGGTTTCCAAAGATGACAACTTGCTTGGAGTATTGACATGAGAACCAGCAAAGCCAGCAGCAGGCCAGCACATGCCAAGGCAAAGGCTCTCAAGACTGGAAACCCGAAGTATTGTTTTTATTGCAAATATTTGATAATGCTCCCTTTACGATCCTAAAATAAAATCCATAGATAAGATGACCTACCTACACACATAATTTAAACACACACATATGATAAAGGAAAGCTAAAGGAAAAGTAATTTATAATAAAATAATCAGTGTTTCCATATGTAAAAGCATAGACACGACTCCTCAGAAAAGCACAGTGGAGCCTAATGCTTACACCTCTATGTGATACCAGCGTGAGTAGGACAGCTTCAAATGCAGACTGATCCTGGGGTGTGGACTGATAACTGGGGATCCTGGGTGGCTCAGTTGATTAAGCACCTGACTCTTGATTTTGAACACCTCTTCCAAACTCCAAAGTTCAAAATTAAGGTACAACTTGTCCTCTACTTACATGGCTATTGCATTTCAAAAAATTGTTTATTAAACTACATGTGTGCATGCATGTACACATACACACGCTTTAAATAGAGCTTTTTTTTTTAAGATTTTATTCATTTATTTGAGAGAGAGAGCACAAGCAGGGAGGAGGGGCAAGGGAGAGGAAAAAGCAGGCTCCCCGCTGAGCAGGGAGCCTGATGCGGGACTCAATCTCAGGACCCTGGGATCATGACCCAAGCTGAAAGCAGCTGCTTGACCAGTTGACTGAGCCACTTGGGTCCCTAAATAGAGCTTTTTCTTAAAAAAAAAAAATATATATATATATATATTTTATTTACTTGAGAGAGAGAGAGAACAAGGAGGGGCAAAGGGAGAGGGAGGGTGAGAATCTCAAGCAGACTCCCCACTGAGTGCAGAGCCTGACTTGGGGCTCTATCTTAGGCCCCTGAGATCATGACCTGAGCCAAAATCAAGAGTCAGGTGCTTAATCAACTGAGCCACCCAGGAGCCCCTGCATAGAGCTTTTCCATGTTGGACTTTCAATGTCAATGGGCAGTTAAAATTCACTCTAGAAAGCTTGGAAGTTGGAATTCAGTTATCTTCCAACTTTGTATTTCCTGAACTTGAGGAAATTGCTCTGGCAAGCCACTTCCGGTCTCAAAGCAAATCCTGCCTGTTATATTAGTCCACAAAGCTACAATTCTTGAGAACTCAACTGACCAGTCTATACACCTCTCATCCTCTGGGGCCACACCAGAGGTTTTGGGAGAATTTGAATTCATATTACTATCTATGCGGCCCATGTGTGGCTGTTTAAATTTAAGTTAATTAAAATAAGATAAAAATTTCAGTTCTTCAGTCACATTTCAAGTGTCCCATAACCACATGTGGCTGGTGGTGACTGTATTTAATAGAGCAAAATGCCGAATATTTTCACCATCACAGAAGGTTCTATTTGAAAGTGCTGCATTTGATTATAAAAAGGTTGCTTGGTATCAGAAAAATCTGGTTACTTACTTTCTGACACAGATGTGTACATAATATGAAAGTTGTTCTTATCTCCTGAAACTGAGAATACAAATAGGAATTTGTATCAATTAAGACCTTGGGCCTGCCTTCCAGAAGAAGATAATGTCTAGAATGATAACGGTAAATTGCTGTAATCTGTTATCTTGCTCTTCACTGATTTTCCAAATTTCCCATAAACCCTCTCAGTTGTGACATTAGTGGAAAACACTAATGATGTGGGACTTCTGTTGATGCAGACATTTCCACACCATTTTGGAAAAAAGAAATTGCTCTCTTACACAGGATTTTATTCTTGTGGAAATATTTAGTTTAAAGGCCACCTCTTCCATGTAGAATTCCCTTATTTCACTTCCTTCTGTTATTCTCTTCCTTGACAGCAGAGGATGGAGGCTAAAAGGGCTGACACTGGAGCTAGACTGCCTGCTTTCAAATCCCATCTATGCTACTTATCAGCTGTGTGACCCTGGGCAAGTTGCTTAACCTCTCTTTGCCTCAGCAATTGGCAAAACTACCAATTTTAGTTTTGTTTCAGAAATAATAGAAATTGAAGAAAGGTAAAATTTTATTAGTCAGGCTTTTCTCTCCATACATTTGAGATTATAGCATGTATAATATGCTTTTGTTTACTTAAAACCTTTGTTTTTAAACTTAAAGATTATTTTCATGCTACTCCCATTTTATCAGTTTTGGATGTCTCCCTTTTCCTCAGTTGTGTTTGAGAACTGATGGAAGACCAACTCCTCAGAACTCTCTGAAGCAGAAATGCCACCACAGCTGTTTGAACTGCCAAAGGAGCTTTATTAAGTCAACAAAATACTTTCTCAGCTTTGAGCTACTGTGCAGTGAGATTCAACACAGACATTCCACTTGTCTGGATTTTCCATTTTGAGACTCATGTAAGTTAGAAAAATATGTAAGTTCTACCATTTATTTTTTATTTTTTCCTTTATGCTTTTATTTACAGCCATATTTTTTTTAAATTAGGGGTTTTCGTGGATTTAGGCCTTTAGTAGGGCTTACAGAAAATCTTACAGGAAGGTGTTATAAAGTCTATAATTTACTTTAAAAAACTTCAGTGTTGGGGTGCCTGGGTGGCTCAGTCAGTTAAGCATCCGACTTTTGATTTCGGCTCAGGTCATGATCTCACTGTGTGAGATTGAGCCCCATGTTGGGCTCCATGCTGGATGTGGAGCCTACTTGGGATTCTCTCTCTCCCTTTCCCTCTTCCCCTCCCCCCTCTAAAAAACCAAACCAAAACAAAACAAAATAAAACTTCAGTGTGGTCAACATATTATTATGTACATGCCAATTTGTTTAAACTGTATCTCCAGGGGTGATCAGTTGAAGTGCTGTTTCACAGGTATTTCACAATGGTCATCAGCACTGTCTGGAAAAAGCCAGGTTCTCTGCTAGCCTCTCTCCTCCATCAACCGGGTCTTGGCCAATTAGCTTATTGGGTGTTAAATACAGGTTTTTATTGGCAAAACTCATGTTTGTATGTTTATCAAGATGGTAGATGTTAGAAACTGGTTCTCATTGATAAAAATAATATTCTCTCTCTATATGTAGAAGCAAAATACTTTAGGGACACTTTCTAAATCAGTTCACAATCTGCGGTATGGTAGGCCATCCCAGGTGGTTCCTGCCTTTGTGTAATCTCTTAGCCTCAGTGTGGGTTCGATTTAGTGACTTGATGACAATGAATAGAGCATGGCAGAGATGGAATGTCACCTCCAAAATTAGGTTTAAAAGACCAATGCTATTTTTGGCCTCTCTCTCTCTCTTCCTCTCAGAATGTGTGTGTGAGATTCTTCTCTTTCTCTTGGATTGCTCACCCTGGGGGACGCTGACCGCCACAACTACCCTGTGTCTGATATATTTTTGGCAATAAAATAGCTAACTCTCAGAATGCCCGCTAGGTGCTAGGCAGTCTTGTATGTATTTTACTGGTTGCTCATACTGTTGTTTATGGACAAGTCTCAGATAAGGAAAGTGCCATAGAGAGCTTAAGTCACTTGTCCAAGAGGCAGAGTTTTGAGAAGCAACCCCCCCCCAACCCCCAGCAATCCAGGTATTGAGCCCATTCTTTTTGGGACTGTGCTGCATTGCGGGTCTTGTGGTTTAATTATAGCAAGGCGAGTGAGCCAAGTGCAGTCAGAGGGCCCTGATGGGCAGGGTGGAGGGAACATGAGCAAGACAAGAAGTTGAAAATTCTCACGAAAGGCTAAATTTGACTTTATTAAGCATAATCCACAGGAATGAAATTACCCACCCCACTCCCACTAAAAGCAACTAGCAGACTCTGGGGAAATCGGCCTATTTTGTCAGGAGGGTCATTTTTCAAGAGAGGAAGAAAGCCAAATCATAGATACGATAGATAGGGTCACCAGTGTTTCTTTGTGAGGCTGTCTGTTCAAATAAATGAACATTTCCTTCCCAACTGATTCACTCAGAAGCAATGAATTCATCAACAGATTGACCCAAAGAGGCTCCCTCCAAGATACAACAAAATACATCACTGTGATTTTTCACAGTGAAAGTCACAGACTGTTTTGTTTTCTTTTTCTTCCTTTTTCACATGCCTTCTATGCATCTGTGTTTGGCATTTGGGATAACGTGAAGGGAGCAGGGGCCTTGGGGACTCCACAAGGCTTCAGACACACTTCAGGCTCATCTTGTCCCTGCAGAGAATGCCAAGAAATCCCATGTGTGCCCTGTGAGCACCTTCTGACCCGATTGATGAAAAGAATAAAGCTCAGCACCCTGTGGTTATTGCTGATAAAAAAAAGCCTTGTTGAGTGTCAGGAAATTTAGCCCAGTTTTGTCCCAACAAGGTATTGTAGACCATGGATAAACAAATGGAGGAAAGAAGTTTAATAAAGATGTAAGTAATGATGTCTCCCTCAGGACCTACTCAGTGCTGATATATATTATAGTGGTCAGGATCATTCTACCTTTGTAACAGTTTCACACCTGCTTACTGATTTTCAAGAGTAGAAGCTCTTGTCTGAGAAACTTTATTTTTCTTGTAACATGTCAAAGCCAAGTCTATTGATTTAGGAAAGCGGAGAATACCCAGGTTTTTTACATAGAGAGTTTGATTTATTATCCAGCTCTGTGCTCTAGTTACTTCGTGAGTAGTTTTATGGGGGAAAAGTCATGGTGAATAAGTGATTCCATTTTGTATAACATAAAAACAAGAAAGTGAATGCAATATTTATGTAACACAACCCTAACACTAATTCTTACCTGCCAGGCAGGAAAAATAAAAACATGTTTGCCTTGCAAACTAAATAGGGCTCTAGTTCAACTATTTATGATTGCACGTTTGGGAGGAATGAAATACCTCTTCCATTTGAAAAGTACTTGCATGTGTTCTCTTTGGTTTTCTAGTGTATAATTTGGAAACATGAACCACTCAAAGGGCTTTTTTTTGGAAGGATATGCAAGGCAGATATATACCCAGAGCACCTAAGTCAAATATCTCAGCCACTAAATGCCATCTGAGCCCTCCTCTTGGAAAAATAAAATAAACTTTGGGCTTACATAGTTACTAGAGCCCTCTACCACAGCACCTCACTGCCTTGGCCATACCCATGGCCTTGTCATTACCAGTCACCGCAGCCCTATCATATCTCAGATTCTGGATTCTATACTTGAGTGTCATTTTCTAACTTCCGAGCTCACCTCTTCCAGTACCCCAGCTTCACCATTCTCTGACCCTACCTGGATCTTCTTTCTACCCACTGATCCTACTCCTGCTGTATTGTCCCTCATGCCTATCCTAGTTAAATCTCATGTTCATTGTTGAGTCACTGCTTTATATATGCTCTCAACTCTGGTCTTTCTCACATCTCATGTGGTGCTCATTAGATAAATCACAACCCTAGTTAACTCCAACACTCCACCTATTCTAAGCCAGCCCCCAGGCAACTCAGCAACACACAACCACACTAGCCAGTCTCATGTGAAATTGGGGACCACAGATCTTCGTACTGTCTCGTGCTGTCCAGCAATCACACCGTGCTTCCTGAATGCAGTCTCTCGCGCTATCTCCTAGGTTATTTCATACTTTCTCCTCTCTCATCAAACTTCCAACACTCCTTCCTCTTTAGCTTTGCTGAGAGCATTGAAGCAATCAGAAGAGAACATTCACCATCTCTCCCCTGTACCTACCTATCTGTGTCTGTGCCCATCCGTGGTGCCTTCCCTTGGCCTGTGGATCGGCTGCCTCTGCAGCCAGCTAAGCCTGAGCCCACAGGACCTAGGTCTCATGTGTCAGGGGTGACACATGCTCAAGGACAGGTCTACCATTCCCAGCTCTCTCTTCTGCGGCCTCATAATTTCCCCCCTGGATTGGATCATTCCCATAAACGTGCGGATGTGCTGTTATTTCTCTCCCCTGTAAAAAACAGCTAAACCCAAAACTCCCTTGACTCCACTTCTCGTACTGGTGTTGTCCATTTCTTTTCTTCCTTTTACAGCAAACTCTTTTCTTTTTCTTTTTTCTTTTTGCCATTTTATTGATATATAGTGAATATACAAACACTTTACATATTTAATGTATACAATTGGATGAGTTATATGAGAATATACCTGTGATACCATCACCATAATCAAGATAATAAACATATATATTACCTCCAAAAGTTTCCTTATGTCCCTTTTCTTTAATTTTTTCTTTTTTTTTTTAAGATTTTATTTATTTACTTGAGAGAGGGAGCATGAGAGAGAGAGAGCATGAACAGGGGGAAGGAGCAGAGGGAGAGAGAGAAGCAGACTCACGCTGAGCAGGTCTGCAGGGCTCGATCCCCAGACCCCAGAATCATGACCTGAGCCACCCAGGTGACCCTCCTTTTTTTTTTTTTTTGGGTCATCAGAATACTTAACATGAGGTCTACCCTCCTGTATTTTTTTTTCTCTTTCAGACATTTCTTTTTATTTACAGTTTATGTTCAATGCAAATCAATTCTATAACGTGAGAAGTTACTGTGAATCAAAGCATAAATACACAAACACAATATATAATCCAAAATAGATGTATAGCATTCAGGTGTGAAACAAAACAGAATGTTCATTCACACACACAGTAGCTTGACATCTGTTGGATATGGTTGTTTCGGTGTAGGTTCCTAAAGATGGGAAAAAATGACTTCAGTTATCAAGACTACTATGGCCATATTAAGATATTGGAACATCTAAGCATTAGTGAGTGACCATGCAAACAAAAGTGCTTACAGTGTCTGTTTTTAAAAAAACTTTTTGTGCATCGAGGCAGTTGTGAAAAGATTTACTTTCTGGAATCAAGCCCACTTAGACTTAGGACCTAGTTTTCTATAAAAATATTGACTAACAGAAAGTGTTCCAAATGTGGCTATTCTGATTCAGAGTTAAAAAATATATACATTTACAGAAAGAGCATAAAAGTTTTTGGAATTTAATGCAAGCGAGCTTCCAGTCTTTACTTCCCAAATACTTGATTTATGATTTTGTTCCTGCACATATTTTGCCTTTTTAATTTCAAGATTTGTCAATTTTACCTTCACAACAGATAATTTTTTTAATTGTAAGAAGTATTCAACATATGCAGAAATAAAAAGCATTTTGGAATTACTTGAGGTCAATGTACTTCGACTCTGGAATCAGTTTAGCTAAATGAATCTGGCACTCTCATTGAACAGGAATAAGTGATCAGCATATAAGTAAAATGTACTCATTATACTTCAGTCTGGGGTAGATTCCAATCCATCATTGCCCTGGCACATGTCAGTTACTATATAAAAAATCAAATCCAATGTCAAAACCAAAGTCTCAGAAGAAAGAGTTCCGCTCCCAAGAAACAGTGATAGCTTAACAATATAAAACTTTATCTGGAGTACATATGCATTAAATTAGGACTGCTGAAACAATGCATTGAGGATTTACAGCAACATCTGGAAATTTCTTCTAATGTACATATAAATAGAATCATGGAAGCTTTTTGTGTTGCCTGTTTCATGGCCTTAAAGATTTAATGAGCCAAATGAAAACTGGATCACATCCCATCCTTTATATCTAGGTAAGATAAAATCTATCCTCATTTTCAAGGTAGAATTTTACATGTCCATACTTCTTAAGCCACATTTAAAGAAATCATCTCTTAACTAATCTTGGATATTTTCTCTTCATCTTATACATGAAACTCCAGTAGATTTAATAGACATCACCTAGACAATAGACCCTTCACGTATTCTTCAAACCAATCAAATTTGGGATCCTCAGTATTTTCTTTGTCAACAAAAGAAGGTGTGGAAATAGCAGATTCAATGAAGACCTGTTTTTCCCCTGTCACAGTGGATGTCTAGCCACCATTTGGATTGGGTTTAGAAGACGGGGAAGTGTAGATGTTTCTTGCCCCAAGTCTCTTGACAGTAGAGATGTAGAAGGAAGATGGAGATCACAGAGAGACTGGCTGATGACTGCAGAGCACCCCCAGTTGCCACATTGGTGGCATTAGCCGGATTTGGGGCAGTTGAGGTATTCTGGGAGGAGTTCCTTGAAAGTGTTACAACAATTGTTTGGTTTGAAGAAATCAGCATGGGTAGGAGCAGCATTAGAAACAGCAGCCCCAGTCCCAGGCTGGCCACCAACACTGCCCGTGCCCACTCTGTCTGTCTCTGTGTGCGGTGCATCTCACTGGGTACATGTGAGCGAGAACTGCTGGCTAGGGTGGGCACAGGCAAGGGTAGCCTCCTGTATTTTTAGGTGCACAGCACCATCTCCTTAACTATAGGCACGATGTTGTATAGAAATCACAGCAAATGCTTAAAAAGCAGTGTCCAGGAGCGCCTGGGTGGCTCAGTCGTTTAAGCATCCACCTTCGGCTCAGGTCATGATTTCAGGGTCCTGGGATCAAGCCCCACATGGGGCTCCCTGCCCAGCAGGGAGCCTGCTTCTCCCCCTCCCTCTGCCCCTCCTCCTGCTTGGGCTCTCTCTCTTCCAAATAAATAAAATCTTAAAAAAAAAAAAAAAGAAAAAAGCAGTGTCATACTCAGATGCTCTAATTTCTCTCCTGCCATTTACTTTGGAACACATTATAATGAAATTTCTCTTGTCAAGTCACCAATATCTTCCTCCCTTATTGCTAATTGAAGGTCATTTCCTAGTCATTTCTCTTCCTTGAAATCCTTTCCCTACTTGGCTTCCAGGACACCACACTCACTGGATTTTCCATTCTCTGCCTTCTACCTTTCTGGTGCTCCTTTTCAGTCTCTTTTGTTGGCTCCACCTCATCTCATCACCCAGGCTGTTGAAAGTTGACATGCAGTGAGGCTCAGGCCTTGGACTTCTCCTTTCTACTTACCTTCACTGCCTGGCTCATCTCAATAGGTCCTGCAGCTTTCCATGCCACGTTTATGCTGAGGACTCCCAGATTTATACCTCTCAGCTGAACCTCTCCCCAGAATCAGACCATACATCCACCAATTGGCAACCCCCAATTGAATATTTAGTAACATGTCAAACTCCACATTCTGAAACTGAGCTTCTGAGATTCCTTCCTCCCTCTAAATCATCTCAATTAATGACAGCTACAGTTCTCCTGTTGCTCAGTCCAAAATCTTGATTCTTCACTCTTCTGATTTTCTTGTACCCCACAGTAGTTCTGGGTTGACCAGCATATCCTGTCTCTTTTAGCAGTACATAACTCTATTATCTATCTCTCTATCATCTATCTATCTATCATCTATCTACCTATGATTTCTTTTCTTTCACAGATTACTTATTCAACAATTTTTTTTGTTCGTGTTTAGGTTTTTTTAAATTTAAATTCAATTAATTAACACAGAGTGTATTATTAGTTTCAGAGGTGGAGTTCAGTGATTCTTCAGTCTTATATAATACCTAGTGCTCCTTATTTCACATGCCCTCCTTAATGCCCATTACCCAGTTCGCCCATCCCTCTACCCTCCTCCCCTCCAGCAATCCTCAGTTTGTTTCCTATGATTAAGAGTCTCTTATGGTTTGTCCCCATCTCTGATTTTATCTTGTTTTATTCCCCCCCTTCCCATATGATCCTCTGTTTTGTTTCTTAAATTCCACATATCAGCGAGATCATATGATAATTGTCTTTCTCTGATTAACTTATTTTGCTTAGCATAATACCCTCTAGTTCCATCCACGTCATTGCAAATGGCAAGATTTCATTTTTTGATGGCTGAGTAATATTCCATTGTATATATATACCATGTCTTCTTTATCCATTCATCTGTTGATGGGCTCTTTCCATAGTTTGGCTATTGTGGACATTGCTGCTATAAACACTGGGGTGCAGGTGCCCCTTCAGATCATTACATTTGTATCTTTGGGGTAAATTCCTAGTAGTGCAATTGCTGGGTCATAGGATAGCTCTATTTTCAACTTTTTAAGGGATCTCCATACTGTTTTCCAGAGTGGCTGCACCAGCTTGCATTCCCACAACAGTGTAGGAGAGTTCCCCTTTCTCCACATCCTTGCCAACATCTCTCATTTCCTGACTTGTTAATTTTAGCTATTCTGACCAGTGTGAGGTGGTATCTCATTGAGGTTTTGATTTGGATTTCCCTGATGCCGAGCGATGTTCAGCACCTTCTCATATGTCTGTTGGCCATTTGGATGTCTGCTTTGGAGAAATGTCTGTGCATGTCTTCTGCCCATTTCTTGATTGGATTACTTGTTCTTTGGATGTTGAATTTGGTAAGTTCTTTATAGATCTTGGATACTAGCCCTTTATCTGATACGTCATTTGCAAATATCTTCTCCCATTCTGTCGGCTGTCTTTTGGTTTTGTCAACTATTTCCTTTGCTGTGCAAAAGCTTTTTATCTTGATGAAGTCCCAAAAGTTCATTTTTGCCTTTGTTTCCCTTGCCTTTGGAGACGTGTCTAGCAAGAAGTTGTTGTGGCTGAGGTTGAAGAGGCTGCTGCCTGTGTTCTCCTCTAGGATTTTCATGGATTCCTGTCTCACATTTAGGTCTTTCATCCATTTTGAGTCTATTTTTGTGTATGGTGTAAGAAATTGGTCCAGTTTCATTCTTCTGCATGTGGCTATACACTTTTTCCAACACCCTTTGTTGAAGAGACTGTCTTTTTTCCATTGGATATTCTTTCCTACTTTGTTGAAGATTAGTTGACCATAGAGTTGAGGGTCCATTTCTGGGCTCTCTATTCTGTTCCATTGATCTATGTGTCTGTTTTTGTGCCAGTACCATACTGTCTTGATGATTACAGCTTTGTAATAGAGCTGGAAGTCCGGAATTGTGATGCCGCCAGCTTTGCTTTTCTTTTTCAACATTCCTCTGGCTATTCAGGGTCTTTTCTGGTTCCATACAAATTTTAAGATTATTTGTTCCATTTCTTTGAAAAAAGTTGATGGTATTTTGATAGGGATTGCATTAAATGTGTAGATTGCTCTAGGTAGCATTGACATCTTCACAATATTTGTTCTTCCAATCCATGAGCATGGAATGTTTTTCCATTTCTTTGTGTCTTCCTCAATTTCTTTCACAGGTGCTTGATAGTTTTCTGAGTACAGATTCTTTGCCTCTTTGGTTAGGTTTTATTTTTAGGTATCTTACGGTGTTTGGTGCAATTGTAAATGCGATCAACTCCTAATTTCCCTTTCTTCTGTCTCATTGTTAGTGTATAGAAATACAACTGATTTCTGTGCATTGATTTTATATCCTGCCACTTTGCTGAATTCTTGTATGAGTTCTAGCAATTTTGGAGCAGAGTCTTTTGGGTTTTCCACATAGAGTATCATGTCATCTGCCAAGAGGGAGAGTTTGACTTCTTCTTTGCCAATTTGGATGCCTTTTTATTTCTTTTTGTTGTCTGATTGCTGAGGCTAGGACTTCCAGTACTATGTTGAACAGCAGTGGTGATAGTGGACATCCCTGCCGTGTTCCTGACTTTAGGAAAAAAGCTCTTAGTGTTTCCCTATTGAGAATGATATTGGCTGTGGGCTTTTCGTATTTGGCTTTTATGATATTGAGGTATGTTCCCTCTATCCCTACACTGTGTGGAGTTTTAATCAAGAACATTGCTGTACTTTGTCAAATGCTTTTTCTGCATCTATTGAGAGGCTCATATGGTTCTTGTCCTTTCTTTTATTAACGTATTGTATCACGTTGATTGATTTGCAGATGTTGAACCAACCTTGCAGCCCAGGGATAAATCCCATTTGGTCATGGTGAATAATCCTTTTAATGTACTGTTGGATCCTATTGGCTAATATCTTGGTGAGAATTTTTGTATCCATGTTCATCAGGGATATTGGTCTGTTAATTCTCCTTTTTGGTGGGGTCTTTGTCTGGTTTTGAGATCAAGGTAATGCTGGCCTCATAGAAAGAGTTTAGAAGTTTTCCTTCCATTTCTATTTTTTTAAACAGCTTCAGAAGAATAGGTATTAATTCTTCTTTAAATGTTTGGTAGGATTCCCCAGGGAAACCATCCAGCCCTGGACTCTTGTTTGTTGGAAGATTTTTGATTACTGCTTCAATTTCCTTGCTGGTTGTAGGTCTGTTCAGGTTTTCTATTCCTTCCAGGTTTGTTTTTGGTAGTTTATATGTCTCCAGGAATGCATCCATTTCTTCCAGATTGCCTAATTTGTTGGCATATAGTTGCTCATAATATGTTCTTTATAATTGTTTGTATTTCTTCGGTGTTGTTTGTGATCTCTCCTCTTTCATTCATGATTTTATTTATTTGAATCCTGTCTCTTTTCTTTTTTTTCTTTTTTTTTTTAAAGATTTTATTTATTTATTTGAGAGAGAGAGAATGAGAGACAGAGAACACGAGAGGGAAGAGGGTCAGAGGGAGAAGCAGACCCCCTGCTGAGCAGGGAGCCCAATGCGGGACTTGATCCCGGGACTCCAGGATCATGACCTGAGCTGAAGGCAGTCGCTTAACCAACTGAGCCACCCAGGCACCCCTGTCTCTTTTCTTTTTGATAAGTCTGGGCAGGGGTTTATTGATCTTCTTAATTTTTTCAAAGAACAAGCTCCTAGTTTTGTTGATCTGTTCTATTGTTCTTTTGGTTTTTGTTTCATTGATTTCTGCTCTAATCTTTATTAATTCTCTTCTCCTTCTGGGTTTAGGCTTTATTTGCTGTTCTTTCTCCAGCTTCTTTAAGTGTAAGGTTAGGTTGTGTACTTGAGACCTTTCTTGTTTCTTGAGAAAGGCTTGTATTGCTATATATTTCCCTCTTAGGACCACTTTTGCTGTATCCCAAAGGTTTTGAACAGTTGTGTTTTCATTTTCATTTGTTTCCATGATTTTTTAAAAATTCTTTTTTAATTTCCTGGTTGATCCATTCATACTTTAGTAGGATGCTCTTTAGCCTCCATGTATTTGAGTTCTTTCCAGATTTCCTCTTGTGATTGAGTTCAAGTTTCAAAGCATTGTGGTTTGAAAATATGCAGGGAATGATCCCAATATTTTGGTACCGGTTGAGACCTGATACATGAACTAGTATGTGATCTATTCTGGAGAATTTTCCATCTGCACTCAAGAAGAATGTGTATTCTGTTGCTTTAGGAAGGAATGCTCTGAATATATCTGTGAAGTCCATCTGGCCCAGTGTGTCATTCAAAGGCCTTGTTTCCTTGTTGATCTTTTGTTTAGATGATCTGTCCATTGCAGTGAGTCAGGTGTTAAAGTCCCCTACTATTATTGTATTATTATCAATGTGTTTCTTTAATTTTGTTATTAATTGGTTTATATAATTGGCTGCTCCCATGTTAGGGCATAAATATTTACAATTGTTAGATCTACTTGTTGGATAGATCCTTTAATTATGACATAGTGTCCTTCCTTACCTCTTACTATAGTCTTTGGTTTAAAATCTAATTTTTCTGATATAAGGATTGCTACCCCAGCTTTCTTTTGATGTCATTTACCATTTATCATGGTAAATGGTTTTCTACCCACTCACTTTCTTTTTTTTTTTTTTTTTTTTTTTTTTTTTATTTGAGACAGAGAGAATGAGAGACAGAGAGCATGAGAGGGAGGAGGGTCAGAGGGAGAAGCAGACTCCCTGCCGAGCAGGGAGCCCGATGTGGGACTCGATCCCTGGACTCCAGGATCATGACCTGAGCCGAAGGCAGTTGCTTAACCAACTGAGCTACCCAGGCGCCCATCTACCCACTCACTTTCAATCTAGAGGTGTCTTTGGGTCTAAAATGAGTTTTGTGGGTGGCTCAGTCAGTTAATCATCTGCCTTTGGCTTAGGTCATGATCCTGCGGTCCTGGGATCAAGTCCCGAGTCAGGCTCCTTGCTCAGTTGGGAGCCCGCTTCTCCCTCTGCCTGCCGCTCCACCTGCTTGTGCTCTCTCTCTCAATCTTCCTCTGACAAATAAATAAATATAATGTTTAAGAAATAATTTAAAAAATAAAAATGAAATAAAATGAGTGTCTTGCAGACAGCATATCGATGGGTCTTGCTTTTTTATCCAATCTTATACACTGTGTCTTTTGATTGGGGCATTTAGTCCATTTACATTCAGAGTAACTATCAAAAGATATGATTTTAGTGACACTGTATTACCTATAAAGTCACTGTCTCTGTTCCTTTCTGTTCTATGTTACTTTTGGGCTTTTTCTTTGCTTAAAGGAGCCCCTTTAATATTTCTTGCGGGGCTGGTTTAGTGATTACAAATTCTTTTAGTTTTTGTTTGTCCTGGTAGCTTTTTATCTTTCCTATTTTGAATGACAACCTTGCTGGATAAAGTATTCTTGGCTGCAAATTTTTCTCATTTGGCACCCTGAATATGTCATGCCAATCCTTTCTGGCCTGCTGGGTCTCTGAGGATAGGTCTGCTGCCATTCAAATGTTTCTATCCTTATGGGTTATGGACCCCTTACCTCAAGCTGCCTTCAGGATTTTCTTATATCTGAGATTTGAAAGCTTCACTATTATATGTCAAGGTGTTGACCTATTTTTTTTTTTTTTTTGAGGGCAGTTCTCTGTGCCTCCTGGATTTAAAGGCCTGTTTCCTTCCCCAGATTAGGGAAGTTCTCTGCTATAATTTGCTTCAATATAACTTCTGCCCCCTCTCTCTTTCATTGTCTTCTGGGATCCCAGTTATTCTGATATTGTTTCACTTTATGGTATCACTTATCTCTTGAATTCTCTCTTCATGATCCACTAGTTATCTCTCAGCTTCTTTATTCTCCATCATTTGGTCTTCTATATCACTAATTCTCTCTTCTGCCTCATTTATCCTAGTGGTTAGAGCCTCCATTTTTTTTTAAAGATTTTATTTATTTATTTATTTGAGAGAGAGAGAGAGAAACAGCATGAGAGGGGAGAGGGTCAGAGGGAGAAGCAGGCTCCCCGCTGAGCCAGGAGCCTGATGTGGGACTCGATCCTAGGACTCCGGGATCATGACCTGAGCCGAAGGCAGTTGCTTAACCAACGAGCCACCCAGGCACTCCAAGAGCCTCCATTTTTTAATTGTATCTCATTATTAGCCTTTTTTATGTTGACTTGATTGGATTTTAGTTCTTTTATTTCTCTAGAAAGGGAATCTCTAGTGTCTTCGGTGCTTTTTTCAAGTCCAGCTAGTATCTTTATTATTGTTATTCTGAACTCTAGTTTTGACATCTTACTTATGTCCATACTGATTAGGTCCCTGACAGTCAGTACTGCCTCTTGTTCTCTTTGTTGAGGTGAGTTTTTCTGTCTTGTCATTCTTTCCAGAGAAAAAGAGATGAAGGAGAGAACAAAATACTAAAATGGCAACAACAGCCCCAGAGAAATATACACTAAACAAATCAGAAGAGACCCGAAACTGAAAAAAAAAAAATTAAAAAAAAGAGAGCGAGAGAGAATATAATCAGACAGGTGAACAGAACAGAGCAATACACTGGATGCTCTGTGTACTTTGATGTTTATTAGAAAACTGGATCCCTGAAGGGGTACGTGGACCCCGATGTTTATAGCATCAATGTCCACAATAGCCAATGTTATAGCAGCAATGTCCACAATAGCCAAACTGTGGAAAGAGCCAA
>NC_138373.1:86082825-86131794 GCF_054177405.1 Leptonychotes weddellii
ATGGAGCACTGGGTGTTATGCACAAACAATGAATCATGGAACACTTCATCTAAAACTAATGATGTAATGTATGGGGATTAACATAAGAATAAAAAATTTAAAAAAATATGACAATTACTAGAATTGTTATTTATTTAAATTATGGAAGCTTTTAAATTATTTTGATGAAGAGAATTTTATTATTTTAGAGGTATCTCAAGTAAGCAGTTAAAGTCATAGTATTTTTTGCCTAAATTGGAAAAACTAGGTTATGAGAACTGATACTTTGAAAAAAGTCATTTAATCTTTGAATTTTCATCAGTGTGAACCTTCAGACATTTTTATTCCACAGTGGAAACACTACATTCAATGTGATGGGAGTCCTGATCCTTCAAAATCCCCAGAAATTAATACTTTCATTAGCCTGTGGAAAGAGGAAACAAATGAGACTCTTGAGGAAGTGATTGCGAAGAGTAAACTAGTGCTAAATGTAGGTATTGGGATATTATTTTATAATTTTAAATTATTTAAATTACAAATTGTCTGATACTGACTCCAAAATAAAAATAAATTGAATAACTATCATACTTGCCAATTAGTAACACTACTGCTTGCTTGGCTATGCAGAAAAATTATTTGCTAATCTTTACATTTTTTTTTTAACAGTCCAAGTGCATTTTATTTTATTTTTTTTAATAGTCTTTTCATTTTTTTTTATTTTTACAACTCCTTTTTTTAATTTTTTATCTTTGCCACCTTAGATATAAGGTCAACATAACATAAATGTGAAACATTATGTGTGTCTAATCCAAGCAGGAAAAAAAAATCAATTTGCATCCATTTATGTAGATAACTTGGGGGAAAAGTGCATGATTTTATCCTGAGTTGAAATTTTCCACTATTCTATGATTCACTACAGATGTTTTTCAATGTTAACTATGTGCCAGGCACCTATCCTTTAAGGCATGAAAGTACAAAGATGAGTAAGAACATTGTACCTTCTATTTATGCAAATAGGATGGACAGACTACCCTGAGGATCTACCACATTATGATACACTTAAAAATGCTAAAAACAACTTTTTTTAATGATATTTAAATTCATTGCCTACAGGCGCCTGGGTACCTCAGTCGGTTAAGTGTCTGACTCTTGGTTTTGGCTCAGGTCATGATCTTATGGATGGTGAGATTGAGCCCCACATGGCTCCGTGCTCATCAGGGAGTATGCTTGAAGATTCTCTCCCTCTCTCCCTTCCCCTACTCTAGTGCTCTATCTCGCACGCTGTCTCTCTCTCTCTCTAAAATAAATATGGGGCGCCTGAGTGGCTCAGTCATTAAGCATCTGCCTTCAGCTTAGGTCATGATCCCAGGGTCCTGGGATCCAGCCCTGCATCGGGCTCCCTGCTCAGCGGGAAGCCTGCTTCTCCCCCTCCCACTCCCTCTGCTTATGTTCCCTCTCTCGCTGTCTTTGTCTCTGTCAAATAAATAAATAAAATCTTTAAAAATAAATAAATAAAATATATAAATCTTTTTTAAAAGATTCTATTCATTCGAGAGTGAGAGATCACGAGACTAGGGAGAAGTAGAGGGAGAGAGAGAAGCAGACTCCCCACTGAGCTAGGAGCCCAACGTGGGGATTGATCCCAGGACCTGGAGATCATGACCTGACCCAAAAGCAGACACTTAACCATTTGAGCCATCCAGGGACCCCAATAAATAAATCTTTAAAAAAAATAAATTCATTGCCTAGTTCAAAACAAAGTAAGGGAAAATCTTAAGAGGCCAATTCAGAAAAGCGGGCAAGTCTCAAAGTCAGTGGCTTCCCAGAGAGCCACTTCCCCAGAGGCTCTCTGTTAAGTCTTGGGTTAGCATTGGTTTAAAGGACCATCAGGAGGCAAAGCCTAAAGTATGTGAAAGGTGGCAAGTTGAATCAGACATTTCTTATATGGCTGGGAGCCTCCAAAAGTTATTGTGGGTAATAGGGGAAATACTCGGCAAAAGATGATACGAACTTGTTTGGCTCATCTTTAGCTTAGAGAAGGGAAACAAGAAAATTACTCTTAATCACAAGTGAATCCAAAGTTGATTGGGAGAATTTAGCAGAATATAGGAGAGATAAAGAGATGGAAAATATGAATGAGAAGTTAATAAATATGTATGATAGAGGAAAAGAGGCGAAAATACATTGAAAAGGAGTACCAGAAAGAGATGCAGAAGAATGAGGGAATGACAATATTCAAAGAGAAAATGTCTGACGTTTTTCCAGAATTGAGGAAAGATACAAACCCTCAGAGTCAAGAAACCCAACAAATCCCAAGTTAGGATGAATAGAAAAATGCACACTAGACACACCTAGGTAATAATTGAAACTAGAAGGGATTCACTGCTCTTGGTCCTTTTATCTTCTAATGCTTTTTGTTACAATTCCTCTCCACCTTTTTGTGTTTCTTATCACTGTGGTTTACTTCTATGTGTTGTAAGATGGAGTAACTCCAGATTCTGTTAAGCTCTTAACATGCATTGCCTAATTTGATCTGGACAAGCTTATGAGACCCATTCTACGTAAAAAGAGAGAGAAATTGTGACTTACTTAGAGTCTCCTATGAGACTTCAGATGGGTCTTACTCTTTTTTTTTTTTAAGGTTTTATTTATTTGAGAGAGAGAGAGAGAGAGATACAGAGCAGGAGCGGGGAGAGGGGCAGAGGCAGAGGGAGAAGCAGACTCCCCGCTGAGCAGGGAGCCCCAATGCGGGCTTGATCCCAGGACCTGAGCTCATGACCTGCGCCGAAGGCAGACACTTACCTGACTGAGCCACCCAGGCGCCCCTTACTCTGACTTTCCAAGGGCTCCATGGAGCCTCCCCCCACACCATGAGGTGTTCTTGCCATTGCATATACTCTCTGCCATGCTGCCATGGCAGGATGCTGGTCTCTGATGCTCTGCAAAAGTCGAGAGAGAGTGGGAAGTAGCAGAAGTACTAGAGGTCATCAGTGATAAGCTGGAAGTGAAATCTTCCTATTATGAGAGTGGGTTACAGAAATGGACATAATAAATAATAGGGAAAATGAGAAAAAAGATAAGTAAAACAAAACAGGAGATGGGAGAAGAGAATGATCATAGCAATGGGAAACTAAAGCAGGCAGCACATGAGGAACAGAAAGAATTGGGTAGCATCAATGACATGGTGAACACCAGGTTCCAAATGATCAAATTTATTTATTTGGCAAGCTCTTAAATAATACTATGGCAGGCTTTAGAAATAGTAACTTGCTGAATTCTTATAATAACCCTATGAGGTAGGCACTATTATTCCTATTTCACAAATGAAGAAGGCACAGTGATGTTGTCCAAGATCACACTGGTAGTAAGAAGTGACTAGGATTGAAGCCCTGCATTCTGGCTTGAGTCCATACTGCACTATACCACTATGCTGCCTCTCTTAATTTAGAAGTTTATTAGGTATTTATTATGTGTCAGTGTTCAAAACTAAATCTTGCCACAATACAGTATTAGTTGTTCCTGTGACCTTGCTGTGCCTCTTATATATACCTCCACTATACTATACTAACACTATAAATACCTCCACTCTCTTCTTGCTTGCATTCTTTTTTTTTTTTAAGGATTTTATTTATTTATTTGACAGAGGGAGAGCACAAGCAGGGGGCATAGCAGGCAGAGGGAGAGGGAGTAGCAGGGAGCCCAATATGGGGCTTGAATCCCAGGACCCTGGGATCATGGCCTGAGCTGAAGGCAGATGCTTAACCGACCGAGCCACCCAGGCACCCTGTTTGCATGGTTTCTGAGATGTTAAATGCAATTTTTAATTTTGTTCCTCTAAAGGTACGGTGTTTTTTACTCTGGCTTCTGTGGGGACTTTTTCTTTATCTTTGATTTTTCTGTAGTTTGAAAATGATAAGCCTAAGTGGAGTTTTTTAGGGCATTTATCCTGCTTCGTGTTCTCTGAGTTTCCTGAACCTGTGGTTTGGCATCTAACATTAATTTAGGGAAATTCTCAGTTATTATTATTTCAGATATTTCTTTTGTTCCTTTCTCTCTTTTTTCCCCTCCCGGTATTCCCATTATGTGTATGCGACACCCTTTGTAGTTGTCCCACAGTCCTTGGATATTTCATTCTATTCTTTAAATTGTTTTTTCAGGTTTTTGTTGTCTTTGCCATTTGGTTTTCAAGGATTCTTATTGCTATGTCCTCTGGCTCAGAGATTCTTTCCTCAGCTGAGTTCAGTCTACTAATAAGCGCACCAAAGGCATTCTCCATTCCTGTTACAGTATCCTTTGGTCTAGCATTTCAATCTGGTTCTTTCTTAGGATATCCATCTCTCTCCTTTACATTGCCCATATATTCATGTATGCTGTCTGTTTTATCCAGTAGAACCCTTAGCATATTAATCATAGTCGTTTTAAATCCCTGGTCCGATAATTCCAACATCCCTGCCATGTGTGGTTCTGATGCTTGCTTTGTCTTTTCAGATTGTGGTTTTTGCCTTTTGGTATGACTTGTAATTTTCTCCTGATAGCTGGACATGATGTACTGGGTAAAAGGAGCTGCTGTAAGTAGGCCTTTAGTAATGGGACTGTGAGGTAAGGTGGGGAGAGGGGAAGACCTGTGAAATTAGTTCTCAGTCTTTTAGTAAAGCCTGTGTCTCTGCATCTCTGCATGGTGAACTTCACAAATGTTTTCAATTGTTTTTATTCCCTCTTAAGTGGGAGGGAATGGCTAGAGCCAGCTGGAGTTAGGTATTTTTTTTCCCCCAGGTGAGTTAGGCTCTGATAAAACTCTTGCAGATTAGGCTCTAAGTAGTTTCCCCTGAGATCAGGCCTTGTTAAGAACAGAGTACTCTGGTGTATTTCAGAACGGTTCCTTTTCCCCTTCCTCTGCTAGAAATAGGTGGGGATTTTGCTCCTACAGTTATTATGAGAACCTGGTGGAGCATTTGGAGGTAAATCTAACAATATTGTGGGCCCTCTTGTTCCATGACTGTGTTCTCCTGGAGTTTTTAACTCTCAAGAGTTGTCTACACTGAGTCTCAATAATTTGTCATTTACAATTCAGATGTTCTTACTTGGCACTGGTTTCTGCAGTGGCTTTTGCTCCTGAATATAGATCTCTCCAATCTTGAGGGCAGGTGTTTGCCCTATCTCCTCCTCTCTTGTGGATCAAAGAGGAGTTGTTCATTTTTCAGTCTTTTGAGCTTTTTATTTGTTAGGATGGGGTCGGGTCTTCCAAACTCCTTACTTTGGTTTCCGTATCTGTAAAAACAGACATAATAACAGTATCTAGCTCATAGAGTTATGATGAAGATAGAATGAATTAAAACGTATAAACATTTAGAACAGTTCCTGGCACATAGTAAGTGTAGGAGAGAGAAAATTCTTCTACCCTTCAAGGTCTTTCAGCTGGACTGAGAATTCAATTCATATGAGACAGGAAAATAGGAGAAAAAAGACAATTTTATTACGTGCACATGAAGACCCAATAATGAAATTGAGACCCAAAGAATTGACCAAGGCAGGCAAATTTTAGACAAAGAAACAATAGATTTGTGAGGAATTTACAGGATAAGGAAAACAGGTGTTTGTGAGCTTGAATTAGTAAGGAATTTTAAGAGGAATTTGGGCTAAGGTAGTAGATTAGTAAAAAAGTAACAAGGTTTATTTCCACAGTTTTCTCTACTTGAAAGTCCATGTCTGTGGTGATAAAGATGTCTTTTCTTAGTACAGGGAGGGTATTTTTCATATGGGAGATATGTTTCCTGCTTTCAGGAGGACAGAGGAGGGTCTGAGTGTCTTTGTACCAGTTAATTCTCAAGTAGCTTCAGTTCAAAATGATCAGTATTGTGCCTTTGTGATTCATTTGGGGGTGACCTGCCCTGGACTCCTACATAAACATTCAGTATATATTAGTAACTCTCTTCATGTCCTCCTCCTCCTCCTCATTGTTATTATATCATTATTTCTACTGTTCCATAGTCTTAGGTATCCAAGCTGTCCCTGTTCTATTAACTTGCTAATGAAAGCTCTGTTACAGATAGTTGGGAATTCTTATAATGGAGTTTCTGGAGAAAATATTTAATTTTTCCATGATCTTAAATAATACAATAAATATAAGAAAGGATTTTTATATGTTTTACTGATGATATGATGTGTGCCTCAATTCAAAAGTGATAGAACATCCCCTTTTCACTTTTTCTTTGACTTTTTGTCAGAAGATTATTTTTATAGTAAGTTTTTACATTGTTTTTATTTTATAGTTAATTGATAAATTGAAATTAATTTTATTGGAAACACCACCATATGATTTGGAAGATAAAAATATAATACAGTACCAAGGATCAATTCTAGAACTGCAGGAGCTCCTTCATCTTAAGTTTAACATAGCCACAGAAATACTTCTGAGAGTAAGTGTGATTTTTTTTTTGCTTATAGCTTATGATTAACTTTTTTAAGTGTTAAAATTTTACACTATATGATAAAAAAAATGCAGTATCTTTTTAATTAAAAGGCTATGGATAAGTCAGTACAATAATTTGAAGCACATATATTTATCCAGATTTAACAGTCGTAAATATTTATAAAAAAAAAAACATAATCAGTATAGTTAAAGTCTAGTTTTTCTTTAAGATTTTATTTATTTATTTGAGAGAGGGGAGAGCACAGAGGGAGAGTGAGAGGGGGAAGCAGACTCCTCACTTAGAGCCCAATGTGGGGCTCAATCCCAGGACCCTGAGATCATGACCGGAGCCAAAGGCAGATGCTTACCTGACTGAGCCACCCAGGCCCCCCTTTTTTTTCTTATACTTGCTAAGGTTTAGTAGGATCACTATGAAAATAAATTCACAAAACTTTATATGTTAAACATTCCCTACTGTAGGTAAATCGACAAAGATAGTAATTATTGGTAGTCACTCTATTTTCCCCAAATACCTTGTCATTAATGATAATATCCATATAACTGTAAAATCACTATTATACCTTAGGAAGTAATAATTCCATAATCTAATGTCCAATCCATATTTAAATTTTGGCTAATATCCTATCCCATGAATGTCTTCTATGGCTGTTTTTGTTTTATTTTGCTCTTTAAATCAGAAAACAACCTAAAGTCACACTTTTTTTTTTTTGTCTGTTTTATCTTTTGGTTTATTTTGGTCTCTGTATAGCCTTGGTAGAATATGTTCTAATTACAAAAAGAACTGCAAAGAAGGCTTAAACTTCACTAAATTTATTGTTAGTAGTAATATTCATAATGTAATTTTGGAACTATTTTATTTATATTGTAAGAAAAGCAAGGAAATGTATTACAATTTTTAGTAATCAAGATTATTTTAAGAGAAAAAGATAACAGTATGTAAAAGAAAAGATTAGAAAAAATACTGTAATGTTAAATTTGAAATGGAAATATCAGTATGAACCAGATTTCTTTTTAATCCATAAAAATGGAACCAGGTCTAGTTGGGGTAAACAGCCAATTCCAGGTCTGGAGCAGGGTAAGTGAAAGATGAGGTTGAGTTATCTTGTGCTCTAGAAAGCAAATAAATGCTCAGAGACGAATGGAGTCGTATCCAAAGGGAGAGAACTAGCTTAAAGGGGCTCCCACTGGTCAAATTTGGGATAATTTGAATATCATAAAGAATAATTATAATTGATTATAGACCATTGAATAAATAAAAATCCGTGGGTCTAAAGTGATACTCCAAAAAAGGAAGGGGGAAAGGGGGGGTGGAGGGAAAGAACAGTTCTTTATAGAAGAATGCTATCTGATAAATGTAGAAGGAATTGTCAGTTAGAAAATCACCATTTTTTAATCCTCAGTGTAATAAATGATAAGGATCATTTTCACTTAAATAATTAGGTGAAAAGTTGTTCAGGAACACATGATTCTCATAGTGCTAAAGTATTAGACCATAGATTACTTACTGATTGGGGAAAAGTGTACTTCACAACTGGGAGATATGGGTACTTATCACCTTAACCAAGTGATCAAGTCCACATTGTTAATAGTGGGACATCATATGCCTCCTGATAGGATGCAACATATAGAATACAACATAACCTACAATGCCTTCTTGCCAAAAATAATTAAGCCTACCTAGACCTAACTTTCAAAAAATAAAGGGGATAGAAGAGCAAGTTAAGCAATACCATGAGGAATCAGATAAATTCACAATGTGGAACAGTTCTATAAGACAACTATTCTGAACACTTCCAAAGTGAATGTCACAGGAGGAAAAAAGTGTGAGGGATCAATTGCTTTTTAAAATGTACAATAAATTCAGTCTCCAATATTTCTAAGTTTTTATATTATGGAAACTAAATACATACAATATTGACTTAGTTAAGCCATTTAAGAGAGTTAATATGCATCAAGCTATATTAGTCTTTATTAAAACATCCTTAAATTGTGTTTAATGTTGGATATCAAGTATTGGACTAGTAAAACATGACCCATCTGGATTTCATAAACTGGATATTTTGTTTTCTAAACTTGATGATATTCAGAAATAGACTAACTTTTGTAGTAGCATGATCTACATTTTAATAAGGTACAGGTAAAGAAGCATGTGAATAGTTAAAATCATGATAATGTTAAAATTGAGAAGGGTAATATAATAGTAATCCTGGGAATATGGGAGCAACTTTAATCCTTAGACACAGTAAGAGAAACTGATTGGAAAGGTGAAGCACATTTAATTAGGTTAAATACATGTATATCATTAAGAGAATTTTTTAAAACAATTTTTTGTTATTTTGATACTTTTACCCAAATTACTCTTTTTAAGTAACGAATCTAACACCTGAGTGATGAAATAACTCCTCTAAGTTGCATAGCTTATGAGGCCTCTCATCTTTTATAATGTTTTCTTTTTTCTCTTATAGCAAGCTAGTACATTAGCAGATCTGGACAGTGGAAATATGGAAAAAGTCATTCAAGATGAAAATGTAACTCTATATGTGTGGGCAAACCTCAAGAAGAATCCAAGGTATTCCTGTGGGTGATACTATAGGTCAAAAGACATTGGGAGTCACATCATGATGACCAGGCAGATGCCTGTTGTATACTAGGATGGTATACTTGGGAAGAAACCTATGTTAGGAAGTCAGCCAACTGGGGTTTGAATCACAAACCTGCTATTTGTCTATCTCAGGCAAGTTATTTTCAGCTAATAACATCTTTCTGAGAAATGGTAGTGATAACGATAATTTCATGATCACTTCTTCTGTTTAATCTTCAGTATTTCAAATTAATTGAGTTAGTATGGCAGTGAGTTTTAGGGAAAAATTACCAAAGTAAAAGGAGGCCTAGGTTCTGGTCCCAGCTCTGAAAAGACTGGTCATATGACAATGGAAAGAATTGGAGTTTAATTTTGATATTTAGTAACAGGAAGGGACAAAATATTTTCCAAGTTATATTTGCTGTAAAATACTCTGTCCTTTAAATCTAATGAGACAATATAATAATATAACCCTTTTCATTGTAAAATGTGTTACATATAGAAGAGTAAAAAATTAATCTGTATAATTTTAAAAGAAGTAAAATGAATAGCCCTGTATTAGCTACTCAGATTTAAGAAGAGAATTAGATGGTGTGTTTTTACTAATATAGTGAATAGTAGAGGCAGAAACAAGTTTTGTTTTATTTGAGAGTGATAGTGAGGGGGGTTGCAGGGATGATGAGTTCAACGTTGGACCTGTTCAGTTTGAAATACTTAAGAAATATCAAAGTACAAATGTCTGAAGGCATTAAAAAAAATCTGAGTTGGAGATCTATTTTGAGGAGACACCATATAGATCAGTAGTTTTTAACTCTTGGGGAATCATAGACTCTTACGAACTTATTATATGTACTCATCATAGGTAAGGGCATTTTTGGACTTCTTAAAACCCATTCAGGGATGCCTCTTCCCCTGCCAACCCATCCCAGGAAACATAGAACTCGTGTTGAAAACTGATAACGTAAGTTATGATTCAGGCATCAAAATAATATCCAAGGAGACTGTAGAGGGAAGAAGAAAGAGGGCCTGGATAGAGAGTGGAATAATGTCAACATTTAAGGGACAGTAGGAAAAAGGCCATACAGAGGAAACAGAGAAGGACCTGCCAGAGATGGAAGAGAAGAGTATGGGGTCATAGATCCCAAGAGAGTGTTTTGAGAAGGATTACATTAGCAACTGGGTCCAAATGCTGCAAAGCAAGCAAGTATGCATCAGGACTCCAAACTTTGGCAAAATTCGAGTGGAGAGAAATACTGCTTAGGTAAAAATTCTCAACAGACTCAGTTTTTTAGGATCTCATCCTTTTTGTTAAAATTATTAACAGGTACAAAAGTGTCAGATTCTCTGAAACACAAACTGGATTTGAAATTCCAAGGATTTTAGCAACAAGTGACATTGCTCTACGCCTCCTACATACACACTATGACCATGTCACACCACTGCGCCCTGTTCCAACATCATTACAAGAACATACTGCCACAGTAACTCACTTTGTCAAGGATGAAGTTCAGAATGAAGAAGCAGCAATCAGCAGAGAGCTCCAAGAAGAGGGTAAACAACGAGAAAATGAGTCTAACTCAGTTCAGGAAGAAGAAACAAAATTTGAGGAACAAGGTGATAGTGAAGTACAAATGGTAGGACACATTTTTTAAACGTATACATTTTTTCCTAAACAACCAGAAGTTGTCTGAAAGCCGCTTTCTTGCCAATGGCTCATTTTTGAATGTGTATATTTTCTTCTTGCCTTCTGTTAATAGTCACTATTCATAGTTGAGCCTGTTGCTTCAACATCCTAAAGTTCAGCACAGGAATTGCTCAGTTATATTTTAGGGACATGCCTGAACAACTTTGAAGCAAATTTAATTTTTATATATTGTATTTCAAACTCACTTAAGGGAACTTGCCATTATATGGAAACTTGAGGTAAATACTTTCACAAACTGAAGGATTCTTACATTACTTTCTTAGCTTTTGGTTTTGTAAGAAAGAATTTTGTAAAGTACAATTGATTTAAAGTATTGTACTGCTGTCTTAAAACTTAAAACTTGTCTTAAAACTTAAAACATCTTTAGACATAATAACATATTTGGGTAATTTAATAATCATATTCCTTTAGTCATTTTCTGCTCTTTTCTATTTCTGGGATTTTCAAGCTGCTTACTTATTATGTTAGTATTAATTGTCTCTTTAGACTTTTTCAGAACTAAGCATCTTTTTTGTTTGGCCATAAACAATCTGCATTTTAAGAAGAACCAGAAATAGCAGGTTTTCCTACAAGTGCCTAAGACATGATGTGTATTGTTTTTTTGGTTTATTTTCTTTAAACACAGGGAAGGGTTAAGAATTGGATTGAGTATAAATTTGAAATCAGAATAGGAATTATTAAATAATATAAGAATATATTTAATTGAAAAATTCCATTTTAAATATTACACCAGAATAAAAAATTATAGATTCTTCAGCAATATAGAAAATGGATATGACATAATGACCAATACAAAGAATAGTATTTAGAGTATGATTACAACCATGTAAAAATTAAAAGGAGTAGAGGAGCAGAACCCAGAAACCTGTATATAGCTGATGCTTTAGAGAGGTGGGACATAATTTGCTCTTTAAAAATTTGTCACTTAAAAAAAAAATTCGTTGAGCAATCCAATAGCTTTTAAAATAAAAAAATTGATTTTACCTCTCAGGTAGCATGGCAGCTTCACTAGATAGAGTTCAACAATATTTACAGTTCTCCTGCCTTTTCTGAACACATTGGATGATTGCTCTCCTCACCCCCCTGAAGTTAGGCATGACTAAGACTTGCTTTAACTAATAAGATGTGAGTGGAAGGGACATACTGATTTCTAAGGTGGGGGGGAATAAGGAATGAGTAAATGGGCCCTGGACTTCACAATAATTAAATATGCAGTAAAAAACAAAATGAAAACCCATTAACTTAAAATTAGACAGGATTTGTGGTTGAACATTCATGAAAACAGAACAAATTAAAAACAAGGTAACAAAATCGTTGTACGAAAAATGTGTCTAAAAATTTTTGGCCTTGATCTGATTCAAAATATTGGATAATTTCTCCCCCCTCAAGTTCCTTGATTATAATTAATATTTAATGAAAACACACCAACATTTTATTCAAGAATTTCACATTATTTGAAAATTGTGAAATATTTAATTAGAAAACATAACTTGATAGATTACTTGAATTGACATGGCTAACAATTCTTTCTTATGCACGTGTCTGTTAAAATGGCCTTATGCAGTGATAATTTATTATAGTTCTGTTAATGTTGGAAATGATTTTATATTAAAAATATAAGCCTATAAATGCACTGTAATACAGAACAGTGCAATTACAGATTTTTCAAGGTCTGTCATTCGTTACAATAAGGAGCTATTTCCTTTACTCTCAACTAGCGAGCTCAAAGCTACCCCAAACTAAGCTTTCCTCAGTTCAAATGGCTCTTACCAATGTGTTTACATCTGTTTTTTCCATTATTATTTAATGCTTTATTGAACAATTTCAACTTATAACGATAACTAAAGGTATGCCAATGGCTAATGTTGATAATGCCACAAAAGTACGCCCAGGAAAAGCATTCTACCCAGTGGTAAAATGCATGTTTCGTGGAATATTGAAGCTGTCCTCAACTAAATAGTCTAGGAAACTCAGAGTAAAGATCAGCAGGCAATGAGTGATATGGAATAAATAGTTTTATTTTATGAAACTTCTCCACAGCCTGGGAAGCTTGACCAACAGTTGTGTGAATGGTAGACAGGGAAACGTGGCTGGAGGAAACTCTACTATCAGGGGATTTCAAAAGAGAAAATTGCCCAAAAGATGAGTAACATTAATTCACTTAGCGCCCCTACTTTCCAGGAACCAAAACTCGTATCACACCAAACAGGCAGTGTGTATAGAAGCTTATGCATGTGTGCTCTATCATCCTTCCAAAAACCCCACAGCATTCTGAGAAAGTTTATATGAGCTCCACAGAAGCAGAAGGATCCCACAGTAATGGTTAAGTGTGCCAAGGCAGGAGGGAAAAGCCATCTCCTGTGCTGAGGGAGGATTGGTGGGGCGGGATCAGGCCTGGGGAGTAGGAACTGCTTGGAGTGAAGAATCCCCCAGGCCCTTGATGTGCTATGCTGGGTAGGAAAGGAGAGAGAGCAGATTTTAACAATCGTCAGCTGGGCCTACTCTTGCTACCAATTCTGAACAGTGTAAACCACCTTTTGTAAGTGTGAGTAGCCTGCAGAGGGCAAAAATCACTGGATATATAAAGAGAATCAACAGATCAAAAAAGGAGGACAAAGATAATTTGATGGAATTTATGGGGGGGGGAGTAAAAGAAAGGATGGAAAGAAGTAAGAGTTTCAAATTCTGTATAGAAGAAGTTCCAGAAATTGAGAAGGGAAAGGATGGGTTTAATATAATGATTGCCTTGGGATTTGAAATTAATTTTTATTTATATTTCACTCTACAGATTAAAAAAATTAGTTTTAAATATAAAAACAAACTAATCAAAACTCAGAATGATACAAATATATGAGGAGAACATAGGAAGTTATTTTATTATCTTTACAAAAAGGTCTTTCTTATCAGTGCATTAAAATCAAGACCATAAAAGGAGACTGGATTCAAACATTTGTATAGCCAAATAAACCTCTCTATGAAGAAAGTTGAAAGATGAAGAAATGAGAAAACTAAACATATAAAACAAGGGATTAATATTTTAATATAAAGAGCTCTTACAAATTGGTAAGATAATTTCCTAATGTAAAATTAGGCAAAGGACCCGAGTAGGCAGATGAAAGGAGAAGTGCAACTAGCCAATGAAAAAATGAAAAGCTACAGAATCAAGTAAGTGATCAAATTAGAAGCAACATTATACCCTGTCTTCTTAGGTTGAGCATGAGGGGGAGAAGGCATTTTCACTTACTGTTGTTAGAAATGTAAATTTGTACAATCTTTCTGAAGTGCAGTTTGGTACTATGTAAATGTACCCATTTTAATTTTAGTAATTTATTATGAAATAATAGGACAAGTAAATAAAAATGTGCTACATGTTTATTGAGATATTTTTACAGTAGCAAATATAGTCCACAGAGTGATTATCAAATAGTCAATAGTCAAATATTAGTAGCCATTCAAAATGATATAGATTTTATATACTTCTTTTAAATTTTAAATTTTTATTTTTTCTTAATTTTAAATTATTGAAATAAAATTGACATACCTATTAGTTTCAGATGTACAGCATAATCATTTAATATCTTTACTATGAAATAATTACCACAATAAGTCTAGTTAACATCCATCATCACACAGTTACAAATATTTTCTTCTTGTGATGAGAACTTTTAAGATCTCTCTTAGCAACTTTCAAATATACAGTACAGTATTATTAGTTACAGTCACCATGCTGTACATTACATCCCCAGGACTTATTTTATACCTGGAGTTTTTTTTACCTTTTAGCCATCTTCACCCATTTTACTTCCCCCCCCCCCCCAATCTCTGGTAACTGCCAATCTTTTCTCTGTGTTTGACTTCGTTTTTGTTTTTGTTTAGCTTCCACATATAAGTGAGATCATCTAATACTTGTTTTTCTTTGACTTATTTCACATAATGCCTTCAAGGTCCATCCATGTTGTCACAAATGGCAAGATTTCCTTTTTTTTTTTTTTTTGGCTTAATACTCATTTGTGTATATATACCATGTTTTCTTTATCCATTCATCCATCAATGAACACTTAACATTGCATCTATGTCTTTAACTACTATAAATAATGCTGTAGTGAACATGGAGGTGCATATATCTTTTCAAGTTAGTGTTTTTATTTCCTTTGGATAAATACCCAAGAGTGGAATTACTGGATCATATGGTAGTTCTATTTTTAATTATTTTGAGGAAGCTCCAGACTATTCTCCATAGTGGCTGCACCAATTTACATTCTCACCAATAGCTTTTATCTTTTTGAAAATAGCTATCCTAACTGGTAAGAGGTGATATCTCATTATGGTTTTGATTTGCATTTCTCTGATGATTGGTGATGTTGAGTACCTTTTCATGTACCTGTTGGCCTGTTTCATGTACCTAATTGTCTTCTTTGGAAAAATGTCTACTCAGATCCTCTGCCCATTTTTATATTGGATTGTTTTTTACTATTGAGTTATGTAGATTCTTTATATATTTTGGATAGTAACCCCTTATCAAATATATGATTTGTAAATATTTTCTTCCATTTGGTAGGTTGCCTTTTCATGTTGTTGATTGTTTCTTCTATTCTACAGAAGCTTTTTAGTTTGATGTAATTCTACTTATTCATATTTGCTTTTGTTGCCTTTGTTTTTGGTCACCAAGACTAATGTCAAGGAGTTTACCACCTATGCTTTCTTCTAGGAGTTTTATGGTTTTAGGTTTTACGTTGAAGTCTTTAATCCATTTTGAGATCATTTTTTTAAGGATTTTATTTATTTATTTGAGAGAGAGAGCACATGAGAGGGGGGAGGGTCAGAGGGAGAAGCAGACTCCCTGCTGAGCAGGGAGCCCAATGCGGGACTCGATCCAGGGACTCCAGAATCATGACCTGAGCCGAAGGCAGTCGCTTAACCAACTGAGCCACCCAGGCGCCCTATTTTGAGATAATTTTTGTGTATGATGTAAAGTGTTCCAGTTTTGGGGCGCCTGGGTGGCTCAGTCGTTAAGCGTCTGCCTTTGGCTCAGGTCATGATCCCAGGGTCCTGGGATCGAGCCCCAGATCGGGCTCCCTGTTCTGCAGGAAGCCTGCTTCTCCCTCGTCTTCTCCCCCTGCTTGTGTTCCCTCTCTCACTATGTCTCTGTCAAATAAATAAATAAAATCTTTAAAAAAAAATAAAGTGTTCCAGTTTTATTCTTTTACATATGGCTGTCCAGTTTTCCCAGCACCATTTATTGAAGAAACTGGTCTTCTCTCATAGCATATTCTCAGGTCCTTTTTTTTTTTTTTAAAGATTTTATTTATTTGACAGAGAGAGACACAGCGAGAGAGGGAACACAAGCAGGGGGAGTGGGAGAGGGAGAAGCAGACTCCCAGCCAAGCAGGGAGCCTGATGTGGGGTTCGAACCCAGGACCCCAGGATCATGACCCGAACTGAAGGCAGACGCTTAACGACTGAGCCACCCAGGCGCCCCTCTCAGGTCCTTTTCATAAATTAATTGACCAGGCATGGATGGGTTTATTTCTGGGCTCTGTAATCTGTTCCATTGACATATGTGTTTGTTTTATGTCAATATAATACTGTTTTGATTACTATAGCTTTGTAATATAATTTTAGATCAGGACATGCAATGCCTCAGCTTTGTTCTTCTTTCTCAGGATTGCCTTGGCTATTCAGGGTCTTTTGTGGTTCCATACAAATTTTAGGATCATTTGTTCTATTTCTGTAAAAAATGTTATTGGAATTTTGATAGGAATCATACTGAATCTGCAGATTGCTTTGGGTAGTATGGACTTTTTAACAATATTAATTCTTTCAATCCATGAGCATAGAAGATCTTTCCATTTATTTGTGTTTTTAATTTCTTTTATCAGTGTTTTATAGTTTTCAGTATATGGGTCTTTTACTTGGTTAAATTTATTCCTGGTATTTTATTCTTTTTGATAGAATTATAATTGGATTGTTTTCTTGATTTCTCTGATAGTTTGTTTTAGTGTATAGAAATGCAACTGATATTTGTATGTTGAGTTTGTATCCTGCAACTTTACTGAATTTGTTGATAAGTTCTAACAGGTTTTTGGTGTAGTCCTTAGTGTTTTCTATATATAATATCATGTCATCTGCAAATAGTGGCATTTTTACTTGTTCTTTTGCTTGACTAATTGCCCTGGCTAGGGCTTCCAATACTATGTTGAATAAAAGCGGTGAGAGTGGGCATCCTTGTCTTGATCTTAGAGGAAAAGCTTTCAACTTTTCAGTGTTGGGTATGATGGTTGGGAGCTTGTCATATATGGCCTTCATTATGTTAAGGTACATTCCCTCTATACCTACTTTGTTGAGAGTTTTTTTCAAAAATGGCTGTTGAATTTTCCCAAGTGCTTTTTCAGCATCTACTAAGATAATCATATGATTTTTATCCTTCATTTTTGTTAGTGTGCTATATCACATTGATTTCTGGATATGAACCATTCTTGTATCCCTATAATATATCCTACTTAATCATAGTGTATGACCCTTTTAATGTATTGTTGAATTCACTTTGCTAATATTTTGTTGAGGATTTTGCAGCTATGTTTATCAGGAATATTGGCCTATAATTTTCTTGTGGTGTTCTTGTCTGGTTTTAGTATCAGGGTAATGCTGGTCTTGTAAAATGAGTTTGGAAATGTTCCGTTTTATTCCGTTGTTTGAAAGACTTTGAGAAGGATTAGAATTAATTATTCTTTAAATATTTGGTAGAATTCATCAGTGAAGCCATCTGGTCCTGGATTTTTGTTTGTTAGGAGGTTTTTGATTACTTATTCAATTTCCTTACTAGCAATTGATCTGTTCAGATTTTCTGCTTCTTCAAGATTCAGTCTTGGCAGGTTGTATGTTTCTAGGAATATCCATTTCTTTTGGGTTTGTATATTTTGTTAGTGTGTAATTGTTCAGAGTAGTCTCTTATGATCCTTTGTATTTCTGTGGTATCAGTTGTAATGTCTCGTCTTTCATTTCTGATTTTATTTATTTGTTTCTTGGTGAATCTAGCTGAAGTTTTGTCAATTTTGTTTATCTTTTTAAAAAATAGCTCTTTTATTGATCTTTTCTATTGTTTTCTTAGTCTCTACTTCATTTATTTCTGTTCTGATCTTCGTTATTTACTTCTAATTTTAGGCTTCATTTGTTCCTTTTCTAGTTCTTTGAGGTATAAAATTAGGTTGTTTATTTGGAATCTTTCTTGTTTCTCAATACAGGCATTTATTGCTATGAACTTTTCCTTTACAACCCCTCTTGTTGCATCCCTTAGGTTTTAATATGTTGTGTTTCTATTTTTATTTGTCTCAAGGTATTTTTTTTTAATTTCTCTATTGATTTCTTCTTTGACCCATTGGTTGTTCAGTAGCTTGTTGTTTAATCACCACATATTTGTGAATTTTCCAGTTTTCTTCTTGTAATTGATTTCTAGTTTCATAGCATTGTGGTTGGAGAAGATGCTTGATATGATATCAGTTTTCTTAATTTTATTAAGACTTATTTTGTGGTCTAACATATGCTCGATCTTGGAGAGTGTTCCATGTGCACTTGAGAAGAGTGTGTATTCTGTTGCATTTGGATGGAATGGCCTGTATATGTCTGTTAAGTCCATCTGATCTAACATATTATTTAAGGCCAGTGTTTCCTTATTGGTTTCTGTCTGAATGATCTAATAATTGATGAAAGTGGGGTATTAAAGCCCCCTACTATTATTGTATTGCTGTCTATTTCTCCCTTTAGATCTGTTAATAATTGCTTTCTATATTTAGGTGCTCCTATGTTGGGTACATAAATATTTATGTTATATGTTCGTGTTAGATTGACCCCTTTATCATTATGTAATGACTTTTATCTCTTATTAGTCTTTATCTTAAAGTCTTTGTCTGATAAAAGTGCAGCTACCTTATCTTTGGTTTCGGTTTGCATGGAGTACTTTTTTCCATCCCTTCACACAGTGTGTGTGTGTCTTTACATCTGAAGTGAATCTCTTTTAGGCAGCCCATGGATAGGTCTTCTTTTTTTATGATTTAGCCACTCTATGTCTTTTGATTGGAGAATTTAGCTGGTTTACATTTGAAATAATTATTGATAAGTATTTACTTATTGACATTTTGTTCATTGTCTTCTAGTAATTTTGTAAGTCCTCTGTTCGTTCTTCTTTTCTTGCTCTCTTCCTTTTGATTGATTCCTTGATTTGTGGTGGCATGCTTCGATTCTTTTCTCTTTAATCTTTGTGTGTCTATAATAAGTTCTGTGCTTTGTGGATACTGTGAGGCTTACATAAAACAATATATTTATTTATATTATATATTTATAACAGTCTATTTGAAGTACCTGATAACATTTTAAGTTTGAACACATTCTAGAGGTCTATATTTTTACTCCCACCATGTTTGATGGTTTTGATTCTCACCAATTACATCTTTTTATCTTGTGTATTCCTTAACAAATTATTGTAGTCATAGTTACTTTTACTACTTTTCTATTTTGACCTTTATAGTGGCTTTATGAGAAAATGACTCACTATCTTTACCACATTAATTATTCTGAATTTTACTATATATTTACCTTTACCAGTGAGACTTCTACTTTCTTGTTTTTACTGTTATTAATTAATACCCTCTTGTTTCAGTTTGAAGAAGGCATTTTAACATTTCTTATAAGGCTGGTCTAGTGGTGGTGATCTCTTACCTTTTGCTTGTCTGGAAAGCTCTTTATCTCTCCTCCAGTTCTGAATGATAACTTTGCCAGTTATCATTGTGGCAGGTTTTTTTTTTTTTTTTTTTTTTTAGCACAGTAAATTGTGACACTCTCTTCTGGACTGCAAACTTTCTGCTGAAAAAAATCTGCTCACTGTTTTATGGGGACTACCTTTTATGTCATGAAATATTTTTCTCTTGTTGCTTTTCAGATTCTCTCCTTGTCTTTTACTTTTGACACTTTAATTATAATGTGTCTTGGTGTGGGTCTCTTTGGGTTCATCTTTTTTGGAACTTTCTGGGCTTCCTGGATCTGGATGTCTGTTTTCTTCCCCAGGGTCAAGAAAGTTTCCAGTCATTCTTTCTTCAAATAAGTTTTTTACCCCCTTCTCTCCTCTCCTTCTGGGACCCCTATAATGTGAATGTTGGTCTGTGTAATGTTTGTAAGTCTCTAAAGCTATCTCCACACTTTCTCTCTCTTTCTCGGCTTTGATTGGATGAATCCCACTGCCCTGTCTTTGAGTTTATTAATTGTATTTTTCAGTTCATTTATTGTATTCTTTAGCTCTATTATACTCTTATATTTTTCTGTCTCTTCGTTGAAAATCTCACTTTGTTCATCCCTTCTTTTCATCATGGTGAATATCTTTATGACCATGGTTTTGAACCTTTATCAGATAAACCACTTATTTTCAGTTCAGTAAGGTCTTTTCTGAGGTTCTTTCCTTTAGAATATATTCCTTTGTTTCTTCATTTTACTTGACTCTCTGTGTTGGTTTCTGTACATTAAACAGCCACCTTTCCCAGTCTTGGACAGGCCTCATGTAGCAGATAAAATGTATCATTCAACCCTGCCCTAGCTCTTCATTGTCTCTTGATCTTTTGTGATTGTCCAAAGCAGCCTACTTTATTTTTGGTGGCTCTCAGTAGTTGAGTTTCCCAAAGTCTCAGTCAGCAACCTAGGTTTAGGCTAATTGGAACCCAGGCCTTCGGGCAGCAGCTTTTAAAGTATGCAAATATACATCTTTCAAGGGACTACTGGAAGAAGAATATTTTTGTTTGCTCCCTCTGAGCTAAGCCCTGGGGTGATAGCCAGTTAAGACTGTTTCTTTCTTTGCAACTGTTTTGTTGCACTCATGAATACAAGCCCCATTGGCCACCATCCCCAGGCAATCAGGAGGTGTCCCCTGGGCAGCAGCCACAAAAACCGGGGAACTAGGGCACCAGGCATGTGTACTAACTCCCCTCTGCTAAATACTGGTGCTCTAGAGCCTGGGGGGGGGGGGGTTGCGAGTCAGAGAGACCTCCCATTGCAGTCTCTGGGGAGGATTACAGTTGGCCCTTAGATGTGTTTTTAATTAGGAGCCTGCCCCTCAGGCCACAGCTATTTAGATAAAGTTAATAAGCCTCTTTCACAAAAAGACTAAGCTCCTGGGTCTTTTGCCTCTCTGCTGTGCCCTGGGGATGGTGGCCAGTTAAGAACCCTTTCTATATTTGTTACAGCCCTATGGGACTCTTGTCTGTGAGCCCTGCTGGTCACCAGAGCCAGGCAATCTAAAGGTGTCCCTTTGGGAGGCAGCTGCAAAAATCACACGCAGAAAAAGGTTACAAGCTCCTTTCTGGGAGATACTGGAATCTGGAGCAGATTGGACAGAGGGAGAACATAGAGATAGTGCCCACTGGCTTCTGTTTTGAAGAGGAATTCAGTAGGCCCCTAGATGTGCGTTAAATTAGATGCCTGGCCCTCAGGCCTGTACTTTAAGATAAGCAAATAAGCCTCTTTCACAGAAAGGGTGATTTTCAGTCAGCGGCTTCTGCACTAGGCCCTGCGGATGGTAAGTCATGCACAGGAACCTTTTAACTCTTTCTCAGCTTGCTATAGCCTTGTGGGTTTTGTGGACACAAGCCCCACCGGCTGTCAAAGCTAGGTATTTTAGGGGCTGGTCTCTCAATTGCAGGTTTTAAAAGTTAGGGTGCTAGATAGGGGGTTCAAATACTTCAGTCCTCAGAGAGAAGATGGTGTTTATGTATTCCCTCCTGATTGTGGGTCACTGCAGGGAGGTGGGATTCATGGCAAGATTGTATCTCAGCCTTTCCTACCCACTTTGATGTGGGTTTTTTCTCATTCACCCAATGTGTGGGAGTCACTCAGCTAGTTTTGGGCTCCCCACTCCCCGCCTGGCCCCAGAGGAAACTGTTCATATGTAGCTGTAGTTTTGATGTGTCTGTGGGAGGAGGTGGGTTCAAGATCCTCCTACATCACTTCAAGATCCTCCTACATCACCATCTTGAACTGGAATCTATATACTTTTATATAGAAAGATACCAAAAATGTATTGTTAAGATACTTATTCAAGTTACAAAACGGTATTAGCCATAGGATTCTGTTTTGTGAGGGGATTTTTGTTACTCATTAATGCATAGAAAAAAATCTGGAAGCCTTGTCACCAAAGAGTGGCCATTTTGGTGGTCAGGTGTAGGGAGTATGAGAAAGGTGAGATGATTCTATATTATCAGTGATTTTAAAAATTTCTTTACTCTTCTGTATTGTTTGCATTTTCAATAAGCAAGTCCTGAACACACTTTTCTTTTTTTTCACACATTCCTTTTCTAATAGAAAATGAAACAATATATTTCCTTTTTTTATTTTAAAGGGAGAAAGTTCATAAGACTCTGTGATGTCCCATTTGCTATTTTGTCATTGTGAAATTCTCTTCCACCCATCATCCTTGTCAACTGCACCTAACTTCTCTTTGTCTTTAAAGACTTAACCTTAAATTTTACCTCCATAGAGTTTTCCCCTTCAAGCTAAATTAGATGTCTCTACTCCATTCTTATTCTGTTTAATTATCAGAATTCTTAACCTTAAACAATAATTATGATCTTGAGGACAAGAATATCTTGACAGAGTTTGTATTTACTATAAGCACAGGGCCTGGTACATGATAGGGGCTCAAAGAACGTTTATTTGTGAATGAATGTATGGTTAAGTGATTAAAAGTAGGCCCTGACTTAAGTCTGATTTGTTGTGAACAACCTACATAAAAGAACAGCCACCCATATCAAGGAATCAGCACTATGCACATTTAAGTTATTCTGTATTAGAGATGCTTAAGACCCTTTCAATTACAGTTGAGTGTGCTGGGAACCACTTACACTATGTTTAGGGAATCTTCAAGCTTGTCGGTAGAGATTCTTGGGACCCTGTCCTCAGCAGTTCTGATCCCTGTAGTGATCTGACATAGTAAAAGTGGTGATAGGGAGGCTTCACTTCCACCACAACGCCTCCGGAAGTGTGCCCCTTGCAGTCCATTTGGAACTCAGAATGAATTTGAAGCAATATATATGAAGGGCAATTAGGTTTGTATTCCTATATAATCACAGCAGTATAGGGACTATCATAACCCTAAATGTCAGCCACAACATTGTCTTGTTTGGCAAGGGTATTCTAAATTTTTTTAATTGGCATGTAAATTTCATGAAATTTAACTTGCATATGTCTTTGTACATGAGTTTATTTAAGTGTATGTGTGTATTAGGGACTAACTGTAACATCAGTAGGAAAACTTAGTATATTTTGGCTTAACTGGAAGAGACTTCTTTATTTTTACAACTTTCTTTTTTCATTTAGGGTAAACTACTTACCTTTAAAATTTTAGGTTGGCATATTTTAATATAAATATATTTCCCCTTTTTAATGAAATTGGAAGCTGATTGCAAGACAAATTATTAGTATAATAATGCAGGAATTACCCAGAATATCCGAGTTGTATGTGATACGTGATATGATCACAAATAACAAGTATTTAGCACCTTGTTAAAAAAATTAAATCTCTTAGAAGATGATCCATATTTTTTTTCCATAGGTCTATTAAGAACTTTGCCACTAGGGGGCTCTTAATACCATATTTTTAGTTAATTTAAATGTGTAATAATAATAATACAATAAAATTATAGGTATTGGGTAATATTGTCTTCCCAATTTATATATCTTAGAAAATTTTTAGAAAAGCCTAGTTGCCACACATTTATGAGAAATGTTTTTTTAAAAAGATGATAATCACCTTCAGAAATATTGTAGTGATCTAAGGGGCATGCATGATATATGGGCCTTTGAACTTTTTAAAGTTCAAGTTAAAAATAGTCTTTGTCTTTAAGATACTCTAAAAAGATACAAAATTTAACAAATATGAGTAGATATAATATATATAAAACATTACTAAGTACCTTCTATAAGAAATTCAACATGATCTTTATTTTCAATGAACTAACAATCTCATGGAGAACAGTAACAGTTACCATATATTCTGATATGTGCAATGAGAGAGATTATGGATGGGAGTTAAGAGATCACATTTAATCCAAAAGAAAGAGTGAATAGAAGAAGTCTTCTCTGATGAGGTAACATTTGAACTAAATCTTTTGATAGGCATGGAGAAGTTTAGATGAGAAGGAAAGGAAATTATTCTGGTGATGGGGAAAAGTGTGAAAACGTGAAATATCCTTAGAGATTCAGGTACTTCTTGGCATCGTGATAAATTTAAAATCCATGAGAATAGCCATAATCCATGTAAAAAATATAGCATTAACATTAAGTGACCTTCAGCTTCTCACAAATTTCCTTCAGTGACCCATTTTCATGGTCAGACCCTGGACCTTGTGCTTATTTATTTACTCAACAAATATTTATTGAATGTCTAACTATGTATGCAGGTACTGTTCTCTCCTCAAAGGACAATGATGAAAGGACAAATGAGATTCTTGCTCTCATGATTTATATATGAGTCACGAGAAACCAACAATAAATAAGAAAAACTGGAAAACAGTAATAAATGTCATGCACAGAATTAAACAGGATTATGGAAGTGACTGGTGGTAACTAGATTGGGTGGTTGGGGAGGGGTTGTATGATGAATTATTATTTAAGCTGAGAATGACTAGTAGGAATCAGCTATGTAATAGGGTAAAAATATTCTAGTCTGAGAGTTACAGTTACTACAAACATCATGAGACAGAAATGAGTGCCAGGTAAGAAGGCCAGTGGCCTGACATATGGTGGAAGGAGGAAAGTGGTGTGTGATGACATCAGAGAGGAAAGCAGAAGCCAGAAGAAGCAGGGCTGTGCAGGCCAGAGTAAGAAGTTAAGACTTTATTGTAAATGCAGTGGGAAGCCATTAGAGAGTTTAAGTGGGGGGGGTGGCATGATCTGATTTATAGCTTTGCAAAGTGATTCTGGCTACTGTGTAGAGAATGGATTGTGCAGGGCCGGAGTAGAAGCCCAGCATCTGGTTAAATAGCAGTGGGGAAGCATGAGAAGCAGTGGTGCTTGGTCGAAGGTGGTAGTAAGAGACATGGAAAGGTGGATATGTTTGGGACATGTTTTGCAGGTAAAATAAATAATCCTGTGGAGTTTTTATTTTGGGAAACTAAGCAGATGGTGGTACGGTTTACTGAGATGCACAGGAATGGGCTGAACTGGTTGAGAATGACAGTGAAACAAGAGTTTTATTTTGGGCATGTACTTTGGGGACACACAAATGGAAATGTCAGGTAGGCAGATGTGAACCTAGAGCTCTGAGCAGTCAGGCACAGCTCCATGTCCGCGTGCGCATTGTGCGCTGCACTTCTACGGTTGAGCAGTACAGATGGTGTGTGTCCCGAAGAGCATCACTAGCGTAGATCTGGAAACCGCTGGCCTACAGATGGTATAAAGCCATGGGAATAAATGAGACTTCAGCAAACTCAGGATAATCATCCTTAGCTTTTAGACAAGATGAAGCAAATGATACTGTATTTTCAAAATTCATTTTAATTCCTTATGAAGAACCAATTCCAACAATTTATTCTGAAGCTCTAAATCACCTTTTGAAGAAAAAATTGGATTTCAGATCAATGAACTTCCTTTATATAGATATTCTTTTGATGGACAATAGAATTCTAGACCAACTTGTATTCAGTGCTGATGTTTTGCAGATGTGCAATATGAAGATCACCTACTGCACTGATAATTGTTGATATCAACATATACTTTCTTACCAAATACATGCATGATTTTTGTGACTTTTGATTGGTTTAGTTATGTTTTTACATTTAAATCTTTTATCCATCTGGAATTTATTTTAGTGTGAAGTGGGAAGAATCTAAATTTATTTTATTTCAAATCTTAGCCAACTGTCTCAAAACACTTACCATACGAACCTAGGTTTTTCCTATTGATCTGAAATGCCAAATGCTAAATTCCCGAGTGGATCATGAGATCTATTTCTGGAATCTCTATTCTGTTTCCACTGATCTTATTCATGATCCAGGTTGTTTTATATCAAATTCAAATCATACATATATTAAAAATTTTCCATGTTACAATATCTGTGCATTTATCAAGTTGCAATAAAAAATACTTTGCTAGTGTTCTATGAAGTTCTTCCCACATTATAAGCCAATTCCTGTATCTTTTGAGCCCAGGTCTCATTGAAAAGTTATAGTTTGGCTACCTTCTGTTTCATATTCTGTCAATGTTTCCAGGCAAACAGTTTTTAGAAAGTATTGTTTTTATAGATTTATTATACATGTATAAATTTAGTGCAATTCAAGTGAAAATTCCAGTTGGTAATTTTTGAGACTTGACAAAACACTACTGAAGTTTATTTGGAGAGGAAGAAAAAGAATCTGTGGAAAACAGCCAATTTTGTAAAACAGTTATGATGAAACAGGACTTTTCATGATCAGATATAAAACATGATAATATGAAGAAAAACATTTTTTTCAGCTTCATACCCAACTAACACAAGGAGCTTCATAATGTACAAAACTATGAAGGATTATAGTGTCAACAGATGCGGTTTGGAGCTTCAGTTGTGTGCAGGAGTATATTACAGCTGCAGTAGCAGGAAGACGTCCTGGAGTAGTTAGCAAGATTAAGGAGCTTGCACCAGAATGTAAATTGACACATTGCTTCCTGCATCAAGTGGTCCAGCTTCAGAAAAAAATCAGTTGAGCTAAAGAGTAACATAAAATAGTAAAAATTCTGAATTATGTAGTGTGTTAAATGCCAGATTATTCTGTTATGTGATAACACAGAAGCTGATAAATTCCTGTTGTTGCCTGCTGCAGTGCTATGGTTATTAAGGGACAAGTTCCCTTGAGCAATCTAAATTTTTAGTTTTCCTACAAGGTAAGAAACCAGTTTGGTCTAAACTCTGAAGAATTCTCAACTTTTTGAAGATGTCAATTGGAAAGCCTGCCTTGCTTATTGGCCTAGGATCTTTGGTATTTTTAATGATCATAATCCTTCCTGTAAGAAAGAAATGCAACTGGCTTTTTAATGATAATGTCAAAGGCCACCTGGATGTCCATGGGCACCTCAAATTCAACATATCCACAATTGAATTCATTACTTATCCCCCAAACTTGTCCTTCCTCCTTGTCTTTTCCTGATAACTGTATCACCATGCACTTTATTACCTAAGCCAGACACCTGAAAATCAGCCTTCACCTGTCCCTTGTCTTTTATATCAAGTTACCATCCAAGTTATGTTGATTCTACCTCTGTGTCATCTCTCATATATGCTCCTTCTAATGAACCTGATTACTTCTACCTTGAGTTAGGCCCTGATCCTCTTACTTTGGACTTCTTACTCTCCACTAAGGAATCCATTTGTCAGCTGGCCACCAGAATAGTCTTTCCAAATGCAAACTTCTTCACGCCACTTTCCTATTAAGTCCTTTCTGGGCTCTCTTTTACCCATAGGAGAAATTCTAGTCTTTAGAGTGTCATCTAAACTCTACACTCTGGCTCCTGTCTCTCTCTAGCTTCAAATTTTTACACCTTCTTAGTATGTCTCACCTCAACCATACCTGAGTACTTGGGGTGTTTGGAACTCTGTTTTGCTTCATGCCTTTCTGCCTTCACTCACACTTGGAATTCTGTCCCACCATTTTCTCAGGAAGACCTAATTATCTTTCAAGATTTAGTTCAAACTTTACCACCTTTGGGTAGCATTTCCTATCCTCACCACTCACGGAATGTTTTTCCCACAGAATTAACTATTCTTCCTTTATATTCCTATTATGGACCCCCTGACTTTTTACTGTAGTACCCACAAAATTGTATTATAACTGTTTGTTTACCTGCTTTCCTTAATAGACTGGGAGCACCTTGAGTCAGGGACCTGTCTTTTTTTTGTTGTTTATTCCTAGTATCTGGCAATGCCTGTACAATTTAGGCACTCTGTTAAAATTCTTTGAATGAATGAGTTGGTAAATGAGAAGTTTCAGAGGTGCCATGGAAAGGGCAGAGAATGCAGTAGTTTTAAAAGTGGTCAAGAGGAAGACACAGGACAATACAGTGACAAGAATAAGGGAAAAGATAATTTATTAAGGGAGACTGGGCTCTGTATAGTGGTTGACGATGAGAGACATGATGGGATTAACTAGCTTCTGACTAAAATTCTGATACAAGATTTTTCTATTGCTCTAGAAGTACAGATGGTATATGGGGTCAAATGAAGTTTACTGGATATCATCCAGTTAGCAAATATTAGCACACACAAGCCAAATTTTTACAGTGTACACAGCTTTAGTATACAAAATTCTTTACTTCTATTATTTGATTCTTAAAACAGTTATTTCCCTAAGCTTCAGTTTCCTTTTTTGTAAAATGAAGATGATAGCCATCTCTTAGGATTGTTTACACGTTGTGTTGTTATGTCTGGCACACAGTTCAGTACCCAATATGTTGGTAAAGCAGGAATTTGAGGCCCAAAATGGTTCAATGACTTGCTCAAGGTTACAGAAGTAAGTTAGTGGCAGATTTAGATATACATTCTAGATCTTATGTCCTCCTATTGAAATGCTCATTTTACTACACTACAGCATAGTATCTTGTACATTACTTGGTGCATGGCATCTTTAATTTCCCTGAGAGGCTCACCCAACAGCAGGCTTTGGAATTAGTCTATCAGCGAGTTGATTGCCAAAGTCAAGGAAAATCTAAATCTTGGCTAAAATCAAAATGCAAATATAAATAATATTTTTATAGCTTGCATTGCCTCCTTGTCTATTTTATCCTTGATGACTGTCATTAGAGAATCTCAGCAGACTAGCTCCTGCCCTCGTGAGGTTCTGTGGAGATATGCTCTCGTTTTCACTGACTTTTAAAATACTGTTTTTGAGTCCATTTTTTCTGCCAGAGCAAGTGTCAGTTTGGGGCCTAAGAATTAAAGTAGCAGGCATCCGAAGTGGGAACTGGAGCAGAGAGAGAGTGAAGAGTGAATCTGGGCTGCAGCAGACACTGACAAGCATACCCATCTGTCCTTGTGTTTTCTGTAGAGTTTTGTCCAGGAAGAACCTGAAGCCACAAAATTTGAACTGGAGATGAAATTATTAAGTGAAACAGTTTTATCAGGTATTCTTCTAAATCACATTTGTAGAATTTAACTTTATTGGGATATTCCTGCTTACAACAAAAATGCAGGGTCATTATAAAAAAGTTCAGATGTTGCAGAAATATATTTAAAGTGAAAATTCTTCATAATCCCTCTTCTGAAATAACCAATATGAACAAAATTTCTCCTATTTGTATTTCTTCTCTCTGTAGCTCTCTTTTGATTTTTAATGAAACCATGAAATACCATACAAATGTTTGAAAGTTACTTATCAATATTTATTTTATGTAACATATTCTACATACATACATAGAACATAATGCATATTCTACTTAAATGAATAATATTCAGCACTATCCTAAGTCAGAACACATTAATAAACTTACTTTTTAGTAGCTAATAATAATTCCAATAATGGAAGATTCTTTAAATCTTTATTGATAGTAAGGTTATTTCTAATTTTTTATTATTACAAACAGTGTTGTAATGAATATTCACAAACACATACATAATCATAAATTTCTCCACACTTTTGTATTCAGTCTTATCTTGGAAAATAGAAATTTGAGAGAGTTTAAAAATGTCAAAATGATAGTGATGTCTAATTTGCAGATCTTTTAGTTTGAGATTTATGTATATCACTTCCCAGGAACTTCGAAGAAATTTTCTAGATTCTATAGATTTCTTAGCATATCTGTCATAACATACATCTTGTCTACTTCTTCACTTTTTCCAACACACTTTTGTTTCAGCAGCCAACTAGGTTTATATTTTTAAAACTTTTCTATAACCCTGAGGAGGTAATTTTCCTGCTAGAATTAGGATACTATAGTCCATGAATCTCTGTCAATAATATTGAGGTTTTCTATATGGTAATCCCCAAATAATATATATATATATCATAATTGTCTGAATTTGGATACGGTGTTCTTTTTCTTTCTTTTTAGGTAAATGGATTATTAACTAGATAAATTTGAAAATTAAAGTCTGCATTTTATTGAAGGTATACAAGGGAAAAAGGGCAATTGCTTAACTGGAATTTTCTTTGCATATTGTCATTAATTTTTAGTGTCTGATCTCCATGGGTTAAATTCAGTGACTTCTCAGTGTGCTTCCTTTCAATGGGAGAGGAAAATTATAATGATAAATAATAAGACTAACACATCTTAAGTTTTACTATGTGTCTGGCACCAGTTCTAAGTTTTTTACATGTATTAACTCACAACTTCCCCAAATTCAATAAGGTAGATATTAATATCTCTTTTGTAGAGGAAAGGGAGAAAAGACAGGTTAATTAGCATATCTTGCATAAGGTCACACAGCAAGTAAAGGGTGGAACCTATAAGTGGTCTGATTTCCCTTTCTTACCTAGAGCCCTACACTGAAAGACTTTTGGTGACAGGTCTTAGTGATATGTGACTTAAAATATTCCCTTGATTGTGCACTGAGAATTATGGAATTACAGAATTTCCCCATAAAATTTCTAAACAGAAGGGATTATCCAATACAGTTCTTCACTTTAAAGCCTCTATCCCTATTTTTTTAATGAGCTGGGCCTGTTTTTGTTGAAAAAGAAAATTAGCTTTAATATATGGTCCAAAATTTATGTTTTTCACCATTTTACTTTCTTCTTTCAGATTTTTAGCCCCATAGTGTCCAATTTAAAAACATTAATTTATCAGTTATCAAATTTTATCTTAAGCCACTTTTTCATATTTTATAATAAGGGTAGCAGAATATGCCACCCCAAAATATGCCACTTTGGCATAAGGATATTTTAAGTTAAGAGCAATTGAAAAGGTGCAGATGCAAGAAAAGCTGCCTACCCTCCTATTTGCCTAAAAACAAGACATAAAATTTCAAAGGTGTCACTCCTTTTCTCTCTACCAAGAGGGACAATGGTTAATGCCCAGAGATAACTTCAGACCCTATCAGCCTAGAGAGGGTACCAGAGGAATTTGCATAACAAACTTTACTTACTAGGCCTTTTCTCTACCCTCAGAAACCTAAAACTCCTTTCCTTTGTCATTTCCCCACAAGTTTGTTGTTCTTGGTTGAAGATGCTGTGTAAGACAGAGTGCTGAGCCACCTCTTCAGATTACTCATTTTTCCCTGGGTAATCTCCCATGTTTACACGAGGTATACATATTTAATAAATGAATGTTTTTGTCTCTTGTTAATCTTTTATTATAAAAGTTCAGCCAAGAACTCAGAAGGTAGAGGGAAAATTATTTTTCCTCCTCTACAATACATTTTTGAAGTTATTTTAATAGTAACATGCTTATTACATGCAAATTCTTAAAGTTTTGGTATATACACCATAAATGGAGCCCTCCCCTTTATCCTACCATTATACATGCTTATTACTACTTCAAAGGTTAGCTTTGTGAATAGTTTTGAGTTAACCACTTTTTGACATTTTAGTAGCTAAATACTTCGTTTCCAGTATCAGAATTTTTTCCTTTCCCTCCTAATACCAAAATGTTACAATCTGTTTAGAAACTAAATTAATCTGATTGATTTTAGCACAGTTGTTGCTGATAGAGAATGCTAATGAAAGGCCGTGTTTCTTTGAAGACAATGAGGTTGATTTATGCCAATTCACAACCCTGGGTGGAGTGTACCACTTGGATATTTTGGAGCTTCCCCCACAGTGTAAACCAATGAAAGGCTGGATGATTGTGGAAGTAGGTTGATTTTTGAATCAAATTTATGAGTAGAATAATTTCTCACACTTTTATCTTAAATGATCTAACATCTAATGAAATTTAACCCTATTAAGCAAGCATAAAGAGAAAAACTAATTTTAAACTGTCTTTAATTTATAAAATTTAAATCAGATACTAAAGGAAAGGACTCTAAAATAATACGAATTTTGGAACTATAATTCATGCATGTTAATTGTAAACCTATAGCACTGTGTTTAGATTGTGCCAGTTTGGTCTTAATGATAGTCTATTTAAGATGCTGGCAAACTTTTTCTGTAAAGGGCCAGATGGTAAATATTTCAGCTTTGTGCCCATACCAGCCTGTTGCAACTCTCAGTGCTGCCATCGTAATAATAAGACAGCCATATATAAATGAAAACTTTATTTACAAAAACTGGTGGTGGGCCAGATTTTCTAGGGGCCATAGTTTGTGTACCCTGGTCTAGATCAGTGGTTCCCAACATGTGGTCCCTTGACCAAAAGCATTAGCATAATCTGGGAATTTTCTAGAAATGCAAATCCATGGGCCCCATTTCAGTTTTACTGAATCAGAAAGTCTGGAGGTGAGGTTCAACAGTCTGTGTATTAGCAAAACACACCTCAAAGTTTGAGAACCACTGGTCTGGATCCTTGATGTATAAAGTGTGGTCCATGAGCCAGCAGCGTCAGCATCACCTAGAACCTTGTTAGAAATGCATAATCTGGTGCTTCACCTCAGATCTACTGAATCTGAATTTTAAGAAGACCCTCAGGTGATTCATATGCACATTTAAGTTTGAGAAGCACAGATCCAGGTGATGGCAATGTTGCTGATGCATGCTCCACACTTTTAGTAAGGATGCTAATGACAGCAGGTGTTAGATCATTTTGAAGGACTTCCTCACTCCTGTTTCAATAAATAGTAACATTTGCCCTGGTATTGGTTTATTTTAACTTTACTTCATGGTGGCTTGTGTCCCAAATATATCCTGTTATATTGTCATAGACCCTTCCTCCTCCCTTTTTTGCTTTCCAGCCTTTCTGAGTTCTTCCCCTCCCTCTCGTTTTCCTTGTCTCTCCAACCTCTTTCTCTCTCTCCTCCAGCACATCATGTACATAGACTGCCAGGCACTTCTCACCCACAGTTCTACCATTAAGGACCTTGGTACATTCTCGTAATAGAGTGGTATTTCTCAACTTTTATTTTTTTCCCCATTATCACCTCTCTAAGGAGCCTTTGTAGACATTTTCTTTCCTAGCCACCCGCCCCATGAAATTTTAATACCATAGATATACAATATATTTGTGTATGTACTAAATATATAGCTGTGCTTTACACCTAAAAGAGTATGATTTTTTTCATGCCCCCTCAAACTAATTATCACCCCCTTGGGGATGATACTGGTATTCCTTTCCCATTCTTCCCACAAGTGAGAATGCACTTATTAGAGCATGCCTGAGGTAGATAACCTGGTCTGTAGCCACTTTGAACAATCTATTTGAATCAGCTTTTCCTACCTCAGGGTTACTTGAAGGACAATGGGGATTCACAGAAAGGCATCTCTTTGGGGAAGGTAGGCCTTCAAAATTCTTTATCCATAGGAAGGGCCCAGCCAGAGCTAGGATTTCCAAGAATTCATTCAAAGATCTGTTCTTGAATTTTGTTGGTGTCCTGATATCACCATTCCATGTTCTCCACCTGAGCACGAAGTATCCTCCTTTACGCTTGTTTTTCTCTTCAACAAAGAGGTCTTCTTCCTTTTATTCAAGTCTCTTTTCAGTAATCTTCTACCTCCTGTAGAATTTTTACCCATCCAGTTTTTTCCTCTATTTTTTACCATTCTTAATCTTCCCTACCCTTCCTTCCCTAGATCCTTCTCTTCTATGTTCAAATAATGGACAAATTTTCATCCCAGAGAAATCTGCTGTTGGCTTAATTTACTTTCTCTCCCCAGCTTTATTGAGATATAATTGACATAAAGCATTGTATAAGGTGTACCAACGTGTGATTTTTAATTTACTTTCATCCATTTGTTTCTATACCTCTCAAAATGTTTGCTTATATTCTTTTCTCTCTTCACCTACACACCCTAACCAAGGTATTGGAATCTGAGATTTAGGGTCCTATAGCTCTGTTATTGAGTTGTGGTGCCTCCTTGAAGTCATTTTGTAATCTTTGGCAAATTCTTTGATTTCTCTAAGTCCCAGTTATCTCTGTTAAATATATGTCTTGTAGGATTACTTGGAGGAATAAAATGATGAGTAAGTCCCAGCATAGAACCTGGACCATAGGAAGATTCTGTAATTCAGATTTAGTGATTTTTTTTTTTCCTCCTCAATCATCTTTTTAATTTTGTTGTGACATTTTGTTAGTCAGTCTTTAGTTAAATGAGACCAATCTTCAGCACTTATTAGGAATAATTATATATAGTTTACTCAGCAATATTTACATATTTAATTGTTACCAGTCAGCTTCTAACTTGATGTTATTTTGGTCATTTTTAAAAGATACTCAAAGAAGGATTGCAGAAATATATCTATCCTCCAGAAACTACAGAAGACGTTGAAACAGAAAATGCTTTCCCACCCATAGAGGTCACACTTGAGGTTCAGAAGAATGTAATCTTTTTTGAGGATCCTATGGTTGCAAGGTGGGATGCTGAAGGTACGGCAATACCTTAATCAGCTTTGATAATTATGTAATGAAAAGAGCTATAACACAAATCCTTAAAACAGAAAATACAGTGTGTAAACTCTGTAATTTCTAATCTTACACATTTCTATGGCAACTCTAGAGTCTTTGCTTTGTTTGCTCTTGATGGAAATGAATAGGGATTGGAATTTATTTATTGAGTGTTATAACTGTTAGTTCCTGAAGTCTTAGATCTGCCATAATCTCTGAACAATTACTTATGTCATTATGTTTTAAAAAAATAATAAATTAACAAAAATATCAAAATAGTAGGACACATGAAAATTTAAATTAAATGAAAAACCTACTCTCTCCTGAAATGACTACATAATTCAGATTGGTGTGATTAAAATTTATTTTAATCTTAATAACTTAGAAATTGCAAATCTTATTACAAACAAGTACTGGAGATAGGGAGTGAGCCATTGGGAAACCCGGGACAGAAGAACACTAGCCACTTTCTGCTTCTTTATAACTTTTGATTGTGGAACCATGGGAAATTATTGGTTATCCAGAATGTGAAATAAATATCAACAAAGTCAGAAGTACCAGCAGAAATATAAGCTAATGATTTACTAATCATTAACAAATACCTCATTTGGGGTTGACTGGCTCAACTTTGAGAAGTCTTGGTCTGGTAAATTAATGTATGCAGGTTTGAGGCTGCTAGAGGAAAGAGGTATAGCTTTACTTTTAATGTGAAGCATTTTACATTCATATTTATGGAGGAATTTACTTAGTTGGTGACAGGTTGGGAACAGATCATAAAGGCACAAAGCTATTACTTAATCCATTTATGTAGTCAAAGGAGCAGAGAATTTAGGAATTTCTCTACCAGGAAGGGTAAATGTTATGTAGTTTAGTAGTTTAAACTTTTTTTATGATAGCTACAGTAATCCACATTTTTGGTTGTGTAGACATAGCCACAAGATATTTATATTCTAGAAATAACTTATGAATTAATAACAGTATAGGTCTATCAAAACATTAAATTATAAAACATATCAAAATGAACAATTAGGTAATTTCTTCCCTTCACGTTGCTTTAGGAGTTTCACTTTTCCTTTAATGGTAATGTTTTTAAATATTTACTATGTTAAAAATTATTCACATTAAATTAGTATTAGACAAGATAAGTTAGCCCACATGATTCAGGGAAATATAATGTGTAAAATTCGTCTCTGACTGCAGTAATTAGACAGCAATAATATACAACTCCAATAATTCTTCCCATGGGGAAACTTTTTTCCAGGAAATACTACAAATTTGGAGAGTTTATTTATAGGTGATACTTAATTTTTACCTTTAAAAAAATTACAATAATTTTGTTAATGTAAAAACGAAAAGAGGAATTATGAGTAACTTAATCAATATAATTGTATTTGTTATATTGAATTTAAGAGTTAAAAATAGTGAGTGGAACCCTGCATGTGAGGAGAAAGCCACGTGGAGATGGAGAGAGCATTCTAGGAAGGGAATGACTCATGTATTCCATAATTATGCTACACAATAAGAAATATAGAATAAATGGGACATAGTTCCTTCCTCTAGGAGTTTTCAAAGTTGTAGGAGAGGCAGACAGGGAAAAGCCACATAATACGATACAGTAAGGTGCATAATAGATAAAAGTGCTATGCAGCAGGACAGCAGGTCCACCTGGAGTATTAAGGAAGGCTTGTCCTAGTATGGAATATTGAAGTGGGCCTTAAGAGACTACAAGAACATTGGCATGCAAGTGTTTGTGTGGATGTACATTTTCCTTTTTCTTGCATATATACCTAGGACTGGAATTGCTGGGTTGAATGATAAATTTATGTTTAACTTTTTAAGAAACTGTCAAATTGTTTTTCAAAGTAACTGTACCATTTTACATGCCTGCCTGTATTATATGAGGTTTCCCACCTTTCACATCCTTGCCAACATTTGTGATTATTTATCGTTTTTATTCTAGCCTTTCTAGTGAGTATGAAGTGGTATTCCTGGGGTTATAATTTGAATTCCCTAATAACTGATCATGTGGAGCATCTTTTTGTATGTGTTTATTATCCTTTACTAGATCTTCTTTGGTGAAATGTTTACTCAAATCTTCTGCCCATTTTTAAATTGTGTTGTGTTTTATTATTAAGTTGTAAGAGACACAAAAGACCACCCACATATGATTGTATTTATATGAAAAGTCCAGAAAAGACAAATCTTTAGAAACAGGAAGTATATTAATGGCTGCCTGTGGCTAGAGGTGAGAATGGGAATAATTAACTATAAAATGGACATGAGGGATCTTAAGGAGAGAATAATAATGTTCTAAACTGGATTGTGGTAATGGTTGCACACCTGGGTGAATTTACTAAAAATATATACTTAACATGGGTGAATTTTAAAGTTTTTTTTAAAACAAGATGAGGAGGGGTTCTCTAAAGGATTAAGTACTCTAGGAAGAAAGAACTGCATGTGCAGAGGCTCAGCGGTATATGATGCTGTTGGGGGAGGGGGAAAAAAAAGCATAGCTAAAACCAGGTGTAGGAAGTGCAAGGGTTGAAGCCAGAGAATGAGTCTTCATTCTGAAGGCCTTATATATCATGCTGAGGAGTTTGGATTTGATCCTGTAGACAGGAAGAACCTCCCAGCAAAAGTGGCTTTTTGTAGAGGTTCTCTTCTAAATGTAAACGATCAATTGATACACCTTTGCAGTTGTTTGGGTGGTTTCATTCATCTTATTTTTATATAGAAAAAATGAAACTGTTACTCTCTTCCTTATTATGAAGGTAAACATTGGCAAACTGATGGCATCAGCAATGTCTCTTACAAATCAGAAGAGAGACTTATAACATTCAGCCTAGAAACTTTTGGCCCCGTTACCTTGATTCAGGATTCTCATATTAATATGCCATTCCAGTCATGGGAACTAAGACCACTTGATGTGAATAAAGTACTTTTGACTGTGACTACAGTATTTACTGAGATTCAAATACAAATTAAGGTAAGTCACAATTACAGTAAGTCACATGAGAGCGGTAAACCGCTTTGATGACAGTAAAAGTATGTCAAAGTAATCAGTCACTGGTGATTTACATATTGAAATATGAATTTACATATTGAATCAATTTACATATTGAAATCAGTTATAAATATATTTAAAATATACTTTGAGCCATAATTTCTAAATGAAATAGTGATTGGATAGGTAATAATGTATAACAAGTGATGTGCAAATTTGTACCCTAAAGTTAGTAGAAATAACTAAATAATAAATTAATTTAATAAATTAAATAATAAACCAATTAATGAAGCTACCAGCCTGTTGCAGTGTGACTTCCAGAGAGTTTTTGATCTACTCTAAAGAGGCTTCCTCCTTAAAACCAGATGAGAGATGTGAACTCTGTACACTTTCAAATTGCCATTTTGTGAACTTTAAAACTGGATAATTTTGCATTTGTTGTGTTAAACCTTATATGTGGAAAAAAATTATCCTTAAAAGTGGCAACATGAATAGCTATCAAATAGCTTTTGTAATTAAGTGTGACCATATTCAGTGTTCTTAGATCATAACTCATACAATGGGTGGAGACCTGAGAGATCTTTTAGTCCCTTGATTTGTTCAGATAAAGCCCCAAAAGGGTTGACCGACCGGACTGGTTGGGATAACAAGGGAGACTTTACGTGAGACTTCTCAGAGCTGGCCCAAAACATATCTGTCCTGCATTCTTTTTAATACAGAATGAGCTAAAAAAAAAAAACTAGTATGACGAACCTAAAGGCTCGAAATGGAATAATGATGTAATAATTTACTTTATCTTTCTTCTTATTGAAACTAGGAAAACCTCTGCATGTTAGCATCAATCAAACTAAATAACAAAAAGCATTCCTCTATTTTGGAAGGAAAATGGATGACTCCTATTTCTTTCATTTGTGCTTTGAAAGAAGCTGGATTGAATATCTTCCCTAGTGGACACTCTCATTTTTATGTTGTTATAAATTATAAGGTAAGAACAAATCTTTCCAAATTTAATGTAATGGACATTTAGAATGTTAGCAAGCGTTAAATATTATGTAACTCTTCAGGTACATTTTAGGTTTTCTATATTCACTTATACAGAATTATGGTTAGGAAGGAATAAATGGCAACACCAGAAATCCAGGGTTCTCTCAAGTTTAATAATCTTTCCCAAGAAAGTAAGCCTGTAGTATGATCTTCATATTGACAAATGGAGCATTATCCACAGCTGGTCAGTTTAGTGCAAAAGTAGTTAGAGCAACTTTGCATTTTGTTTATTTTCTTTCTTCTTCCAGGCTGGATATCTGTAAGATTTCTTAAAAGAGTAAATGACTCAGCAGTTTCCCAAACATGACAAATTAGGCAAAATTAAACACATAAAAGGACCACTGATATACAGAACCCACTTCCTTCTGTTTCTTGGGAGAGGCTCCCTGTCTGCATACTGCTTCACGTTACTCATAAGACTTTAGTTAAATAAGATCCTTCCACGTTAAACTGTGTTCCATGAGGATGAGGACTGTTCTTTCATCACCTATGATTCTTCTAGCACCTAGCATATTCCTTGAATCAGATGTTTAGTAAATATTTATGATATATAAATGAAGCCAAAGTAGGCTCTAATCATGAAAGATGTTCTTGGCTATAGAACTCATTTATAATATACCAGAAAATGACAATATAGGTAGACATATAACATCTGAAAATAATATCACTGAGTGTGGACATATGTAACTCAATTGCCAGTTACTCTACAAATGCTGAATGTAGTGTACTATTCATCTCAATATTCAAGAATTTTTTTTTCTGAACACATATTCTAGGCATTGTTTTAGATGCTTAGGATCCATTAGTGAATAAAACAAAGGTACCTGCCCTTGTGGAGCTTACGTTCTAGCAGAGGAGGGCAAAAATATACTAGATAATCTTATATTTTATATGGGAAAAAATGGGCAGATAGGAATCATGGGGTTAGGGCAACATACAGTATCAAATAGGGTATTGGAGGAGGGGACACTCAATGAGAAGGTAAGATCTGAACAAAACCTGAAGGTGGGGAATTTAGCCAAGTGGAGCTCAGAGAGCAAAAGGAGAAGCAAAGGAGATGATAATGGGATGTCTGTGGGGGGGGATGTCTGATCAGAGAGGCCCTTGTAGGTCATTGTTAGGACTTTGGCTTCTCTTCTGAGAAGAGAAAGGCAACACCATTGCCCTGTTCTGACAGAGTCATCATATCATCTGACTTACATTTTAAATGGATTTTTCTGTGTTGAGAAGCGACTGTAGGAGGCCAAAGATGGAAGACTTGTTGAAAGGCTCTATGATCAACTCTATTTGTTTTTATATTGACAGGATCCTTTAGTAGAAATGAAAGCTTATCGACAACTGGCCCTGTTAAGTTCTGCTTTTGCATTTGGTTGGAGCAAGTGGAATATAGTATGTAATTCAAAAAAAGTTATAGTTAAGGTATAGTATGCAAAAACCCATAAAACTACTTTGTCCTCCAAAAGAAGATACTCAAAAGCTAAATGGATATAGGCCGTGGTTTCTCCTCTTGGAAAGGTGAAAAAAATTAACCTCCGAAATAGTTTTAAAACTTCACTTTTGTTTATTTTGTCAAAGATATAAAACCAAACTATATAATGGTTATGCCTTCATTGTCCATTATGGTATCAAACACTCTTGACTTCAGGCTAGCGTCCTTATAACTCTTTACATCAACACGAGAACAGATGGAAGCTTTTAATGTGAATATATCTATGATTCACAAACTTTTTCCTCAGAGACAGGCCTCCAATTTAACATTTGGCACATTTACTACTGCCTGATGAAAAAGATACCAAATTCTAAAAGCTGATGAATGTTTGTTTTAGCATAAGTGAGCCACCATATTTACTTGTGTGTTGTGTGTTTCTCCCACTCGAATATCAGCTCCGATTTTATTGTTGCAACTGTTAATATGTTTTTTCTTTGTTGTTATATCCCCAGCACCTAGAACCTTCCCTGCACCTGGTAGCTACTCAATAAATCTCTGTTGAATGAATTAATACATTTTGATAAGCTCCATACAAACATGGTTTAAGAAGAATGGTTCTTTTATATTAGCAATTTTGGGGACTGAGTTCAAATTATACTCTGCCAAAATACCTAAAAGAAGAGCTATTAATGGATTTCTCTAATTTTTTCTTTAGCTGAAGGAACACCTTACTGAAGAACCTACTCAGAAACCTAATTGGACCCTTTTAATGTTTAGTGGTGACAGAGCACAAAGGCTCAAGATCAATGAAGACAGTGAGGCATTCTCTGAAGCCCTTCAAGAAGAAACTGAGTTTCATTCTACTTTATATCACATGGTTAAGGATTTTGCTTCCAAAAAAGCAATGGAAAAAATTAGGAGCTCCAACTGCCAGTTTATTGACTCTGTGTGCTATATGCTACTCTCAACTCGATTACTCAGCTATTCTTAATCCCCACTGATAAATTTTATGCAGTATGAAGAATCAAGCAACTTGGAGCAAAATCAGGTATTTCTTCAATAAAATGTAACGAGTGAATATATTTCAAGAGGTTATTAAAATTTAATAAGCATTTTATACTCAAATTTTATTTTTTAAAAAGTGGGGTTCCCCCCCCCGATGAATATTTGGCCTACTGAGACTTTCACTTTTCACTCTAGGAAGACTTGAGGTTCTTTATTTCAATAAATTTTGACAAACAATATATAATACCTCCTCCTCAAAAAGCTCATTAAAAATCACAGGCAGGATTCCTCCCCATTGTATTTTAGCCAGAGAGGAAATCGCAGAAAGAGGGAATGTAAAATACCTTACAGTCCTTCTGAGACCCTCTGGTTCAATGCTATACTTTCCCAGCTAAAAATGACTAATTTACGAAGTTCAGATACTGAAACTTTAAAAACCAAGACACACACGTTAAGATGTGCTCTAGTCACACTGGTGGTGGTCCATTGTGTTGGAGTCTGGTAAATGGCCACAAGATTTGCTCTACAGACATCCAGGAGTCCCCATCTGGTATGGGAGTAGCATCCACAGACTTTTGGAAGAATCGTCCTGTGAGGAAGCTCATCAAAGCTGCAAACAGTACAATGAATGCAACAGAAAGCCAGAGTGCCTTATTCGCCTTTCTGAAGGAAGTCTTGAGATTTGTTGCCCATGAAGCTACTGTGTCATAACTATAAGGAAAACACAAATTCAGAATCTGTTACTAGAAACACTCCTTTTGCCAACAATACCAGTCAAGTCATCGATCTGCCCTACCTACCACAAACATTGCCTTATAATAAGCTACATAATGTGACCTGCTATCTTGGTTTGGGCCACAATTTGCCCCACTCCCACCCCAATAATTTTTTAGAATTAAAGAAATGATTTAGAGTTAAGAAATGCTATGGTGATGATCTGAAATTTAGGTGACTCGGGCATTATTTAACTCCTAACAAGAACATTTGAGTATTTATCTCATTCTTTCAATCAGGTAAGGCATCTTAAATTCCTACAGTAGTAGAAACAAAAATGTTATTTATTGAGTAGAGCATGATATGTGTGTATATACATATGTCACTTATTTCTCACCATACCCTGGACTTGTGCTATATTGAAATTTAAACTATTTTTAGTTTAAGAAAGGAGACACACAAGAAAAGCCTACTATAACATCAACTAAGTCTTAGCATTTTACATGTGCTACTGTTGTCGTCCCTATCTTCTAGATGAAGAAATTGCCGCTCAAAAGTAGATGAACTTGCCTAGGCCCCTCTGCTCCAGGACCAAGTTCCTAACTGTGACCTGTCACTGGTTCAGGGATAACTCCTGTAGACCATGTGAAGTTTGTTTTTTTTATCTTAAATTTAACAATTTGACAGGTCTTTTAGTACTTTGACTAAGATTAACCTGTTAACCCTGCCTCATCTTTCCCCATTCCACAAAAATGGTATCATTAGCAAGCAGACAACTTACATTGAAGATCCATCCCATTTTGATGGATTATTTCTCCTTTCAGAAAGACTTGGCTTCCTTGTCCTTTCTACTGTTTCTTCTCCAGGTGGTTCTGAGTCATCTTTAGTTCTGTAAATAAGTATTATGTTTAAATGTTTGAAACTATGGATAAAATACCAGATTATTTAGAAAATATTGCTAAATTTTATTGTATTACTAAAGAGGCTCTCAGGTATTTGTTTTGCTTTGGAAAGATGTGCTATATAGTTCTAAAATCAAATTCCTAAATTTTTATTTATAGGAATTTAATTTTAAAAACTTGCTATATTTAGAAAAATGTTTGTTGTAGGAAGTTGGGATACTAGCCAAAGGATAAGTAAAAAGGAGAACTTTACAAAGAACATGTAGAAGTTCGTCAGTTATCACCACTCATATTATAACTGGTATTATTAACCTGTGATTTCTTTCTCTGCTTGTGTATAGTAACTAAACTTTAAAAAACAAAGGTGAATATTTCTTCCTCTGTATTCTTTTTATTCAACATATGGTAAAATTTTTCTCCTTCTACCCCTTAATATATTAACAGTGGATTTTATGCTAAACTGGAGTAATATCAAAGTGTCATTTCTTCTTTAAAAATCTTAATTTTAAAAGTGTTTATTTAATGAGCTGGGAAATAGAAATTGGACCAAATATATTTTAAATAAAATCATATTGTCTAAAGAGTTTTTCCTTTAACCTCAACATAATTTGTTTCATTACCATGTTTACTGATGAGTTCCTAGTTGGATTTGAATTTTGAAATTCCAAGCTCATAATGCTCTCACTATTACCAAAGGCAACTGTTTCTCAGAGGTTTGTTTTTTTTTTTCCTTCCTTCTTGGACATCTATAGGGAATGTATGTGGCTAGTTTTCATTTTTAAAGGAAACCTGGCCCAGGGTGCCTGCATGACAGTTGGTTGAATGTGGACTCTTGATTTGGGTTCAGGTCATGATCTTGGGGTTGTGGGATCGAGCCCCACGTTGGGCTCCACACTCCGTGGGAATCTGCATGTCCCTCTCCCTCTGCTCCTCCCCCAACTTGCATGCTCTAAAATAAATACATAAAATCTTAAAAAATAAGGCCCAAAACACTGAATTCTTGTAAGATTCTCAAGATTTCAGTCTTTTGTTCGCTAAGACTTCTCAGTAGAAATCATACCATACCAACAAAAAGCAAAAAATATTGTAATATTTTGAAGAAAACTTGATTTTTTTTAACCCAGATCAGAAAAATCCATTACGTTAACTCTAAATCTGAAAATGGTTTTCAGCACATGCAGTACGCTCCCAGGATTATTTTAAAAACAAATACAAAACCTGAGGGTAGGCACTATGTTTTACTCATCTTTATACCCCTTAGGATTGAGTTTAGTATCTACCACATAGTAGGCAGGTATGAACATGTATAAAATGAACATAAAATCATTTCATTAAGATCTCTACAGATGAGGAAACGGAGACCAAATAAAGTTAAACAATTGGTCCAATGTCACTCAAGGACTTAGAGGCAACATTTCTTCATGTCCCTCCTCTGCCCTCTACCTATTGCTATACTTCCATAGCAATATAGAGTTTTGTTTCCCCTACTGTTCATTTACATAAAGAGAAGACAGAGGTATATACAGTGCACATATATTACATATGTGGCTATATGTTATATACACATATGTTACATATAATTCATGTTTTGTTTTGTTTTTTCATCTAAGTAGATGGACATTTTACTTCTGTGGCTCTTTATTGACCTTTCTCCCTGATGACCAGATACCTATACAGGAAAAAAATAATCTTCACAATTCTGGCAAATTTCAGTGTCTAAGACCTCAAACCTTACAGTTTTGAGTGCTACAAGAGTAAATATATTTGCAAATAACATTTATGCAATGCACTATGGTTTATAAAAGTCTTAATTCTGTTTTGAATAATGCAGCATTATCTCATTTCCATAGAATAAAAGTGATCCCCACTACTTCCCAGCTCATGTCAGGTTAACACACACACCAAGCTTTACCTACTTTAGTTCACATTTTTCTTCTTCAGCATCTGCCCAGGAATAGGTGCTAATAAATCGATGTAATGAGGGACGGTGTTCACTCTGCTTTGATCCCAAAATACGCCTAAGTAAAGATGATTATAGCCACTTGTCAAATTAAATACATCTGTAGCCATTATCAATTTATTTCCTACTACCTAAATTAATACAAAAATTATATGTTCTATTTTTTGTTGGCACACTCACTTCATAATAAAATTTCATGATTGTACACCTATTGTATAATTATTGTGCATATACCCTGTGCAAATCAAATGTTACTTTATTACTTATTGCAGACATCTACATCAGTCAATTATAAAACAGTAGGGTTCCCAAAGAGCAACCTTAAAATTACACTTACCAGCTGCTTGACCTCCTACTGAATCGGTCATTTTCCATCCCAGCCACCTTTAAATTTCAGATGTTAAAGAAATAATGAAATACGACTTTAGTGAAGTTTATATTTTTGTTATATGAAAATGAATTTACTTTTGATTAAGAACACTTAGGAATTTGCTTACCATTCCTGCATTTCCAATATTTCTGGGCAAAGAGGCAATGGTCACCCTTCGGAGAGAAGATGGCTACCCGAAGAGGGCAAAGGTACATTTAGAAAACTATCAGTATTTTACATTGGATACGACACTAATGGATATCCTTGTACGTACACATCCCTGCATTTGACCACTGCTGAGTTAACCCGTAGACATATTTTGTTATGGCCAAATTGCCTTCCAGAAATATTGTACCAATTTATACTCTACCTTCTCCAAGACTGGATGAGTATAATTTTTGCCAAATAAAGTTTCTTGTTTAGTTTTCTGGTGACATTGAACACTTTTTTTATGCGAATAATCATGTATAAATCTGCTCTGGGAACTATATGATCTTTGCCCATATTAATGTCATTAATGATAATTCTGGCAGAAGTTTTTTTCATTGTTAATGCAGCTGAATCTTTCTTTTGCTATCATTTACTTTATGCTGAGGCTTTCCCAACTCAAGAGGAGATACATGTGCACCTATTTTCTAGCTGTTTTTTTCATGGTTCATTTTTTCCATTTAAGACATTTAAAGATGGGCGGGATATTTTGATAAATGGATGTGTTTATTTGTCAGCCTCAGATTTGCATAGGAAAATGTTATATACTACTGTGATTCTTAAAGTTTAAGTACAACTTCAGGAAATAAAAAATATATTAAGTGTAGGAAATAAGCTAAAGAAGCTTAAGGTGAATCGTTTTCTTAAACCTCCATTCCTAATTTCATAGGTTAGCTGAGTATCAAGAATATCAAATTGCAATCCAAGAAATTTGGGTTCTCACCATGGTTCTGCTACTGCATGATCATTACTAATCACTTAACTTCTGTGAAAGTGCTTTTCCTCATCTATGACAAAGAGATTTGGATGGAATGATTTTAAAGTCTCTCGCTCAAAAATTCTGTGAAATTCTGATTTTCAGATTGGCAAAAACTGCTGGTTGACTCCCAATATTCCATTTCCCCCCTTTTTATTTGGTAAAGAACACCTTGATTTTCAGTTAGGCACAAAGCCTCCAGAAATAAAAATGGATTTTCTGGTCTTTCAACCAAGAATGACAAGGAAATGTTATTTGGGACTTCTAGGAATTGTCATTGGAGGGAGAGGGAACACTTGTTTTTATGTCTTCCTTTTTCCTAGCATGTGACTGGATGTAATGCCACCCTAGACCGTGAGGTGGAAGCGGAGGGCTGAGGGGGAAGAAGCAGCAAGAGGAGACTGGGCTCTGTGGATTTTGTGAAGCCCCTCTACCATTTTTGGACTGCCTATTTCCATCTCCAGTTTTACATGAGAGAGAAACTATCTGGCTTTCCTCTTGCTTTCAGACAAACTTGAATGATGTACAAATATAGTAAGAAGTATAAAAGTATACATATATAAACTTAAACATGCGTATGCATATCTACATAAATATACATGATTTACATTTAAAAACGCGTTGTTTCAAATAATATTTTGAAACCATCGCATCTGTAACACTTGATAGACTGTTAAGTCAACTAGTAATTACCTTGGAGTTTAGGGAAGATGAACGCTTTTTAATTTGGCAGTCATCTGAAAGGAAAAACACATTTGCACATTTGAGGAATTACATAAGCAATGTATTGCAACGGTCTTATTTCTTAACAAAGAAAAGCAATAGTCAGAAATATTTAAGACCCTAGAGACTACTGAACAGTAAAAATATCTGGTTATCATTTGGTGACTCATAACAATTACCATCTGAATACTGTCCTCTATGTCACTATATATGTCCACAGTGCTTACCCAGCACATAGGAGATGCTACATGGATATAGGCTGAATAAATGAATCCAAAACTATAGATCAGAAGGTTATCAAATATGATTACTTTTCCTAGAAAAGGGAAGAGATCTTTAAAATAATTCTGCTCAGAAAAGTTCACATTATTTAAAATAAAACTATTACAAGATTTATATAAACCTTATATTTTTAAGGTATTTCCCATGGTCTCAGATGTGTCCTTATTTTCCAATCCGTCTGCCAGCTTACTATGCCAGAGTCATTCCTTCTTCAAGAAATAGAAAACCATTGTTGATGAGAGTGGCTCATTTAATTTATTGTGCTTTGCTTTGTGTGTGGAGGAAGAGCCAATTCTAACATACCCTGAGTAGGAGAACATTAGAGTCAACTCAATGGGTTGGATGAAATATATTCTCTCATCTCAGCAATCTAAATTAATTTAATGAATTTTTGGTGTCATTACCAAAGAATCCTCCTTGTGTCCCAACCTGTTTTCTTACATTTTACTTGGGGCTATATAAATAACAGGATGAGTTATTATTCTAACATAACCTTAACCTAAGAGTTTTATACTAAAGACATAATAAGAATTAGTAAGAGAATGAAAGAGGAGAATCTTAGAAAAACATAACTGATACCATTAAACTTTTATTACCTTCATCTTCAAGAGGGTTAAAAGACCTTTCATTTTGCAGAAGAACCTGTTTCAGTTCTTCTAATTCAGCATGCTCTTTGGCATACCTTCTCTTCAGGTTTTCTACATGCTGAATCATCACTTCAACTGCTTTACTAACCCGGCTTTCCTAGTAAAAAAAAAAAAAAAGTAAATTTACATTGAAAATATTGTTCTTGATATCCAGTTAAAAAATGATTAGACACATACATCTATCTTCACTACATCCCCAAATCTCGCTAAAATTACAATGAAGTGGTTTTGTTTGTTTTAAAAGAAGACACAGAACAAATAGAAGAGGGTATAATGAAATTTTGAAAGCCTGCTAGTAGTAGGACTAGTGGTGAATGACTAAGACCTGAAAAACCTGAACCTTAAGAAAAAGTAGGAAAAGCCTACAAGCAACCTGGGCTGCACCACAGAAAGCCATACAGGCTCAGGAATTAATGGTGCCTCTGGAATTAAATGTGAAGGTAGGTATGTGAAAAGAAATGGTTGAAAACCTGCAGAAAAAGTGATTAGAGCTGCAGATCTCCTCCCTTATTCAGGCCAACTGAGCAACTTCCCTTCACCACTTTGCTGAAAGACTATAAATGTTGGATATCTAGAGAGAGAGAGAAGCAGCCTGTGGATTGGGCAGTAACAGTTGACGGTGAATGGATCACAGAGAAAAGAATAGGTTTAGGCAAAAGTCTGTATACATATTGAATACTGAGATTCCTAGCCTGATTTCTCCTTCCAACTTGCAAACACAGGTGGCCAGGCTTATACTCACAAAGCAGGCAACTGGAAGATTTTCCTCTGAGGAATCTACGTAGCAAGATAAAAGTCTTAAAACTACTGACATCAAGAATATCCCAGTGAAACATCCCAGTTTGTGTGAAGCTCAGAGCCAATGAGAACCCTCCCTGCCCTACATACAGCTCCCATTTAGCTATATAGTGGATCATCACTAGTCAGAGGAAACCCTCTACCATGAAAGGAAAATCAACATAGAAAAAAAGCAAGCTGGAGATCAACTACAGAAAAGCTTCAAGGGAAATAGCAATATCTTCAGAGAGTTAAGAATAAGTATTACATCCATGAAATAACAAGATAAAAAAACTACATGCTAAGAATAAAAAGAATCTAGGAATTAAAAATATGACAAAAATACATAACTCAATAAAATAGTTTCAAGGTAAGGTTGAGGAAATCTCCCTGAAACTAGAGCAAAAAAATTGAAAGGCAGAAAAGAGATGAAAAAGGACCTGTTCAGGAGATCCAACAGACCAAGAACAGGAACTCAAGAAAGCATAGAAAATTCCACAAAATGTGGAAAAGGAAATAATTCAAAAAATCTCTAGAACTCAAGAACATAATTTGCCAGGTTATATCCATTCAGGGTCTAAAACAGTACATGAAAATAAACTCAAATTTTAGTTGACATATAGTGTAATACCGGTTTCAGGAGTAGAATTTGGTGATTCATCACTTAGCATATGATCCCCAGTTGATCACAAGTGCCCTCCTTAATACACATCACCCATTTTGCCCATCTCCCACTTACCCTCCAGTAACCCTGTTTGTTCTTTACAATTGAGAGTCTCCTTAATGGTTTGCCCCGTTTTTTTTTTTCTATTGCCTATGTTCATCTGTTTTGCTTCTTGAAATCCACAGATGAGTGAAATCATATGGTATTTGCCTTTCCCTAACTGACCTATTTTGCTTAGCATAAAACCCTCTAGCTCCATCCACTTGGTGGATGCACCAGTTTGCATTACCACCAACAGTATGAAAGATTCCCCTTT
>NC_138373.1:86132294-86246978 GCF_054177405.1 Leptonychotes weddellii
ATGGTGAGCGCTGTGAATTGTGCAAGACCGTTGAATCACAGATCTGTACCTCTGCAATAATACAATATATGTTAAAAAAAAAAAAAAGAAGAAGAAGAAGATGATAGCAGGAGGGGAAGAATGAAGGAGGGGAAATTGGAGGGGGAGATGAACCATGAGAGACGATGGACTCTGAAAAACAAATTGAGGGTTCTGGAGGGGAGAGGGGTGGGAGGATGGGTTAGCCTGGTGATGGGTATTAAAGAGGGCACGTTCTGCATGGAGCACTGGGTGTTATACACAAACAATGAATCACAGAACACTACATCAAAAACTAATGTATGGTGATTAACATAACAATAAAAAAATTTTAAAAAAAGATTCCCCTTTCTCCATATCCTCCCCAACATCTGTTGTTTCCTGTGTTAATTTTACCCATTTGGACAGGTGTGAGGTGGTCTCTCATTGCAGTTTTGATGTTTATTTCCCTGATGATGGGTGATGTTGAGCATCTTCTGTCTGTTAGCCATCTGGATGTCTTCTTTGGAAAAGTGTCGATTCATGTCTTCTGCCCATTTCTTACCTGGATTATTTGTTTTCTGGGTATTGAGTTTGATAAGTTCTTTATAGATTTTGGATACTAACCCTTTATCAGATACGTCATTTGCAAATATCTTTTCCCATTCCAAAGGTTACCTTTTACATTTGTTCATTGTTTCCTTCACTGATTCAATTTCATTACATCCTTCTGTTCAGATTTTCTACATCTTCCTGATTCAATTTTGGAAGATTTATGTTTCTAGGAATTTATCCATTTCCTATGTTGTCCAATTTGTTGGTATATAATATTTTATAATAGTTTCTTATAATCCTTTGTATTTTTGTGATGTCAGTTGTTATTACTTCTTACCCCGATTTTGAGCCTCTCTTTTTATCTTAATGAGTCTAGCTAAAGGCTTACCAATTCTCCTTATCTTTTCAAAGAAACATCTTTTGGTTTCATTGTTTTATATATAGATATTTGTCTCTATTTCATTTATCTCTACTCTGATCTTTATTGTTTCCTTCCTTCTACTAACCTGGGGCTTTGTTTTTCTAGTTCCTTTAGGTATAAGGTTAGATTTTCTGAGATGTTTCTTGGTTCTTGAAGTAAGCCTGTATAAACTATAAAATTCCCTCTTAGACCCGATTTTTCTGCATCCCAAAGATTTTACACCATTGTATTTTCATTTTCATATGTCTTTATAACGTCCTCTTTGATTTCTTTGCCCGTTGGTCAGTAGCATATTGTTTAGCCTTCCAAGTGTTTGTATCTTTTCAAATTTTTTCTTGTAATTGATTTCTGGTTTCACACTGTTGTGATCAGAAAAGATGTTTGATATGATTTATTGAGATTTATTTTTTGGCCTAACGTATGATCTAACCTAGAGAATGTTCCACTTGAAAAGAATGTGCATTCTGTTAGAAAAATAAATGTTCTATTTATGTCTGTTAAGTCCTTCTGATCTAATGTCTCATTCAAAGCCACTGTTTCCTTATTGATTTTCTGACTGGTTGATCTATCTGTTGATGTAAGTGGGGTATTAAAGTGCCCTACTATTGTTGTATTACTGTCAATTTCTCCCTTTATGTCTGTTAATATTTGCTTTATGTGTTTAGATGCTTCTATGTTGGGTGCATAAATATTTACAATTTTATATCCTCTTGTTGGATTGATCCCATTATCATTATGTAATGCCCTTGTCTCTTGTTACAGTTTTTTTTTTTTTTTAAGATTTTATTTATTTGCGAGAGAGAGAATGAGAGACAGAGAGCATGAGAGGGAGGAGGGTCAGAGGGAGAAGCAGACTCCCTGCTGAGCAGGGAGCCCGATGCGGGACTCAATCCCGGGACTCCAGGATCATGACCTGAGCCGAAGGCAGTTGCTTAACCAACTGAGCCACCCAGGCGCCCCTCTTGTTACAGTTTTTGTTTAAAAGTCTATTTTGTCTGAAAAAAAAAGTCTGTTTTGTCTGATATATTATTGCTACCGCAGCTTTTTTCATTTCCATTTGCATGAAATATTTTTTTTTCATCCCTTCACTTTCAGTCTGTATCTTTAGCTCTGAGCGTGTCTCCTGTAGGCAGCATATAGATGGGTATTGTTTTTTTTATTCATTCAGTCATCCTAAGTCTTTTGATTAAAGCATTTAGACCATTTGCATTTAAAGTAATTATTCCTACATATGTACTTATTGTCATTTTGTTCATTGTTTTCTGGTTGTTTTGTAGTTCTTCTGTCCTCCTTTCTCCTTCTCTTGCTCTCTTCCCTTGTGATTGATGACTTTCTTTAGTGTTATGATTCCTTTCTCTTTATTTTTTGTGTATCTATTATAGGTTTTTATGGTTACCATGAAATTCATATATAACATCGTAAGTACATAGGAGTCTATATTAAGTTGATGGTCACTTAAGTTTGAACACATTCTAAACAAACTACATGTTTACTCCTTTGTTTCATGAACAGAAAGGAGACCAGTCTGGCTGGAATGCAATAATTCAGGAAGATTATCATAGAAAATAAATTTCATAAGGTAAGAGGGCAGGGGAATCATGTAAATCTTTTTAAGCCATCATAAGGATTTGGGGTTTTATTCTGAAAAAAGTGAGGAGCCACTGGAGGACTTCGAACCAAAAAGAAACATGATCTAGCTTACATTTTAGAAGGATTATTCTGGCTGCTTTATGGAGAACAGACTATGTTGCAGGAGTACTGAGTTTAAATGGAAACAGGGAGACCATTTAGGAAGATATTGTATTAATCTGCAAAAAACCAGAATGGTAGCTTAGCTCAAGGTGGTAGCAGTGGAGAAGGAAATAAATGGTTGAATTCTGATGGTAGAGTAAATAGGATTTATTCTGATGGTAGAGTAATTATGATTTTCTGTAGGATTAGAGGTAAAGTGTGAGAGAAAATTGTTGAGAATTACTCCCAAGGATTTTCAATCTGATCAGCTTTGACAGAGATAAGATCATGTGTGGAATAGGTTTTGGAGATACCGTAAGTAGTTCATTTTTGTATGTGTTGTTTGAGTTGTTTGTCAAACATCCAAATGGAAATGCTGCATCCATAGTAGTATATTCTAGCCTGGAACTCATGGCAAAGGTTTAGGATAAGCATGTGAATTTGGGAGTCATCAACTGACCACACAGAATGGTATGGGGATTAAAGGAAGATGGACATCACATATACAAGGGTGGAGCCCTGGGGCCCATTGATATTATGAAGCCAAGGAGAATGGTGGGACCCACAAAGGAGCCTGGAAAGGAATGACCCATGATGTTAAGAGAAAAAACAGGAGAATGTGGTACCTGGAAGTCAAGTGAGGAGAGTGTTTTCAGGAGGAGGAAGAGCTCAGATATGCTGAATGTAGCAGGTCAGCTAAGGAAAATGAGTAGGTTAAGGCCATTTAGAGTAGATTTCAGAGCAAATGGGAGGAGAGAAATTGGTGACAGTGAGTACAATTCTGTGAGGAAATTTACTATAAATGAGAGCAGAGAAAGAGGAGAAACTGTCAAAGATTATTTTGCTTGTGTTTATGTTATTTTTCCCATCTTAAAAACAACATATTTGTGTACGCATGAGAATGATTCAATGTAGCAGGGAAAATTAAAGATGGAGGAAAGTAGGGAGAATCTGAGTGCAAGATTCTAAGTAAATTAGGAGGAATGGGTTCTGGTATGCAGGGGAGATGGTTAGCCTTAGATAGGATTAGAGACAACTCATATTTTATATTGGGAAGGAAGGAAAAGTATGAGGGTTCAGATGTTACAAGGTTTGGAACTTGTGGCAGTTCCCTTCTGAATGATTCAATGTTCTCACTGAGGCAGGAAGCAGTCATTATTTGACAGAGAAGATGGGAAAGGACATGATGATGGTTTGAAGAGAAAGGAGAAAATATGAAACATATTTGGAAGCGATTATTTGGTTGACTGTCACTGGCTAATGCTATTAAGAGAGGGTTATTTTTTTTTACATTTTTATTTGCATATTCCATTTTCTCTATATTAAACACGTATGTCTTATACAACACAGAGGTATTTTTTTAAAACTTTTTCTGAGAAATGTAATCCATAATCTCAGGGAAAACAAATCCTTTTAGTAATTTCATTTAGCTAAAGAAATGGAGACAGATTACCTGATTAATGGCTCCCAGCATCTCGGCCCTACTGGCCACTCGTGCAGTGCACTGACTAAGAAATATTATACTCTTCTCCAGCTTCTTAACAATTTCCTGGGCATGGTTGTCATCCTCACAAAGTGGTGTTAAAGACTGCACAGAAAGCAAAGTATTAAAATATATCCAACCCAAGTATTCAGCAAGTGATTCTAACAATGACTATGTTGTAAATACAGATGACAGTCATATCTCCATTATCTTGGTATAAAGTGAAAAGCAGCAACAAAGACCAATAATGAACGATAATGAAATATTAATATCTTTGTTGGCTATCAGACCTATGCGAATGTTCACAAAACCTTTTATATCTAATCTCAATCTCTTCCTTCCTTACTTCCTGAATTTGCCATTTCTTCATACACATTTATATCACTTTCCACAATTAACAGAATGGGATATACTTAATGGTAAAGAAATTATGCTTATGAATGAGTTGCATGTATTATATGAGGAGCATGGTTTGAACTTTTTTTTTTTAAAGATTTTATTTATTTGAGAGAGAGAGCAGAAGGAGAGGGAGAGGGAGAGGGAGAAGCAGACTCCCAGCTGAGCCGAGAGCCCGACGTGGGGCTCGATCCCAGGACCCTGAGATCATGACCTGAGCTGCAGGCAGACGTTCAACTGACTAAGCCACCCAGGCACCCCAGTTTGAACTTTTAATAAAAGTAGTGAAAACATACTAGACTTAGATATGGCTCTGACTACGCTACTTGCTCTTCCATTGATGACAAAGTATTATTGAGCTGGCTAGATGGGTATGCCTTCACTGCCTTATGAATATTTCTTTCAAACCTGTGTCTTTGATCCACAATGATGGCCTTCCTGATGGAGAACCATCCATCCCACTAGGGTGGAGACAGAATTAAGAGGACAGCAGTTTTGGAAGCAAACAAGCCACTGCTTATTAGCTGTGTGACCATGAGCAAATTTCTAAGACTTGCCCAAGTCTAAAACACCATAAATTTTGTATATCATTTAAAAGAGGAAAAGTAGGGGTTCCTGGGTGGCATAGTCAGTTAAGCATCTAACTCTTGGTTTCAGCTCAGGTCGTGATCTCAGGGTTCTGAGGTTGCTCAGTGCAGACAAATGCTGTATGATTTTACTTATATGAGGTATCTGAAGTAGTCAGATTCATAGAAATAGAAAGTAAAATGGTTACCGGGGGCTGAATGGAGGAGAAAAGGGGGCTTGTTTAATGGGTACAGAGTTTCAGTATGCAAGATGGAAAAGTCCCAGAGATCTGTTTTACAACAACGTGAACATACTTAACACTACTGAACTGTACACTTAAGATGGTTAATATGGTAAATTAGATGTTATGTGTTTTTTACGACAATAAAAAAAAAAGAATATGGTTTCTCAAGTTTTATTTTTTTTTCCAAAAATAACCCTCTTAATTTTCCAACCCATCTTTATATTTATGGAGATTTCACGAAATGGAAAAATAGTAGTTGTTACCTATGTACCTAGAGAGGGCTTGCCCATCACCTGAGAAGACTAAAATCAATCACCATTCTCTTTTTTCAGTTAATTAAATGGAAATAGTCTTTTGATTCTCTTCTTTGAAGCTTAAAATTGATATTATTTCCTATTGCTCAGTTTCCTGAATGATGACTCTTCTGCCTGAAACCTATTTGAATGTCCAGAGAAGGCAGGTGACTCACAATGCCTTCAAAAGGCATTTGTTTTATTAGTGAATCTTTTATTTTAGCCTGATCCTGAATTCTTACTTCCTATTAATTTACATTTGAGTCAGGCAGGGCTTGGTACCTCGTGTTGGTTTTAGTCACACAAGTAAACTTGTATCTAATTTTGAAAACATTATTAACAATATGATCATCAAATGTGTAGTTCCCAGCTGTTAGGATTCTCACCTCTAACAGCTTTAAACAGTTAGTGATTTCTTTCTTCAAATTTTCTTCTGCCAAGTCTCGTGATCTTTCTTCAAGCTTCACTCTTTTCTCCAAGGTGAACCAGTCACACTTAAATCCCAAAGATAATCTGAGAAATTCAGCCTGTTGTCAAAATAATGTGTGGGTGAGGGGGAGAAAATTGGTCGTAGTGAAATATTTCAGTTTAATACCAGATTATGCTGAGTGATTTCTTTTTCCTCCCAGCAACATAATGCTGGCATGCATCAGCTTTACCTGTACTTAGTCGCTGCCAAGCCAGCCAGACACCAAACATACCCACAGCTTGTGCAAAAGTATGAAGTGATGATAGACAAGGGAATCAGAAACACTTTTTTTTTAACTTAAAGGGAAAAAACTCACCTCCACCTCCTTCTCATTAGCAGACGTGCTGTAGGATAAGACAAAAAAATTTATTCCAACATAATTCAGCAGAAAAGCAAGAACTGTGAGCATGCCATGTGAAGAACTTACCTTTCACTTTGTCTAAAGTTAACGGATTTCACAGTGGTTACAGGACAGGAGGAAAGAGCAGTGTCTATTAAAAGACAATAAAATAGTATTGGGTTACAAAGGTTCCGAACTGAAGGCACATTTGATCAAATGCCCTCTCTCCACTACACAAAGGCACTTCATTGAAGTATGTCTGAAATAATAGCCAGTTAATAATAGCATTTGCTTCGGAGCGCCTGGGTGGCTCAGTCAGTTAAGCGTCTGCCTTCAGCTCTGGTCATGATCCCAGGGTCCTGGGATCGAGCCCCGCATCGGGATCCCTGCTCCGTGGGAAGCCTAATTCTCCCTCTCCCGCTCCTCCTGCTTGTGTTCCCTCTCTTGCTGTGTCTATGTCAAATAAATAAATTAAAAAGAAAAAAAAAGAATTTTACAGTGCAGGGGCACCTGGGTGGCTCAGTCGTTAAGCGTCTGCCTTCGGCTCAGGTCATGATCCCAGGGTCCTGAGATCGAGCCCCGCATCAGGCTCCCTGCGTGTGCTGTCTCTCTGGCTCTTTCTCAAATAAATAAATAAAATCTTAAAAAAATAATAATGCATTTGCTTCAATAGAAGATAATGTTACGCTATGCTATTGGGATCACAGTGACATTAAAATCATTGGCTCACATGTCAGCATGTGAATAGTCTGAAAGCTGAAGAAAACTCAAAGTCCAGGAAGAACCCAATCGCTCTCTTTGCATTTGAATGTTTATTTACCTTGATCCCAGGGCTAAATGCATACCTTCCTCCGTTCCCCTAGTCCTTCTTCAGACCAAGGCTTTAATGGCAGTCCCAGGAGGAGGAGGGGTCATTGCAGTTACAGTAGTAAGAGTAATAGTAATAGTACAGTGTAATAACAGCAACAGTAAACATGGTATCACTCATTTGTCACAAGTTTACTATATGCCAGTCCCCAAACAGGGCTCTTTATACATATCAATGATACTCTTCGTGAAAATTTCACAAACAGGACAATATATTAGTTATTAAAAATATTAGAGTTGAAAAAACCTGGTTTAAGTCCTAGCTTTGACCCTTATAGCTTTGTGACCTGGAACAAGTCACAACTTCATCAAACCATCTACAAAATAAGGATGATATTATTTTTCTATGGTAGCTTTTAGAGAACTTTGCCAAGCATTCTTCTAACTGCTTTATACCTAATTTGTTCAATCCTCAGAGTAAACCTGTGGTAAGTACTGGTATCATCTACAGTCCATGGGTTAGGAAACTGAATTGCAATTTACCTATCACACATAGGTATTTGGGGGAACTGAATGAAACTATACACATAACTTAGTCTAGGGGCGCCTGGGTGGCTCAGCGGTTAAGCATCTGCCTTCCGCTCAGGTCATGGTCCCAGGGTCCTGGGATCAAGCCCCTCGTCGGGTTCCCTGCTCAGTGGGGAGCCTGCTTCTCCCTCTACCACTCCCCCTGCTTGTGTTCCTTCTCTGTGTGTGTCAAATGAATAAATAAAATCTTAAAAAAAAAAGAACTTAGTCTAGAACTTAGCATATGATGTATTATCAATAAAGGTTAATTTTTTTAACTCATTTCCGTTTTGCAGATGAGGAAGTTGACAGGTTAAATAAACTTCTGAAGTCAAAGCTAGTCAGAGAGTCACCCAATATAGTCTGTGTGACTTCCAAGTCTCAACTCTATCCATTACTCCATCCTAGTGGAGGTGAAATGGGGAGGGAAGTATATTAGCACTTATTCTTTAAATACTATCTTATTTACTTTTGGACAGGATAATAAAAAAAAATCTCAAAGTAGAGCTTGAATTTACTACCAACATTGGCATGGTTCTTTGTTCACAATAACGTAGTAGTTATTACAAGTCCTTTGGGGCTTAATAGTTAATGCAACATAAATGTGGTTTTTCAAAAATGATACAAATTGAATCAATAATCAGTTTTATTGGCTGATTTTAGCTAGAGATGCATAATTATAGGTACCATATCTTTACTCAGAAAGATTTCACCCATAAAAATATAAGCAGGAACAAAAGTTCACATGGGAGTTGGAAGAGAACATTCCTTACCTCCTGCAGCACATTCTTTTCTATGCTCACCTATTGTTTCTGGTTCTTCTTTTGCTTCCTAAAATCATAAAGAGATTTTATTGCTGTACATAGAGTGGAAATCCTTCATAACCAGTCATTTCCCAACTTCCTGTCCTCTCCTAACCCTACTCTATCAAAAACACTGTGGTATTCAAAGAACTGAACTAGAGGTTAAAAAGAAAACAGGAGGTTTTCTTTTTCAACCCATTAGATTGGAAAGGGGGTTTCCAATCTAGTTGAGGTACAAAAGACAGAAACATATGAACAGCTATAAATGTGATACAAGTTACCATAAGGCAAACCAGGATTGATTGCCAAATAAATGAGATGTGAATAAATAAGTGCTCTACAAAGGGAGGGGAGAGACACCATGGCTTGAGAAGCATGGAAAGTCTTTACAGACAAGGAACATGCTGGAGCTTGATGGAGTGGGAGGACTGGATAGATAAAGAGGTAGGGGTGATCTAGGATATCACATGTAGCTTTCTAGATGGGCTCTGGGGGAACTTGTGGCAAAAATTGCAGGTAGGACTATGTTATGTTAGGCTTTTACTCCATATAAATACATTTTAAGGTCACTGATCAACTATCTTACAAATATATCTATACAACAAGAATTACCAATGGTAAGAGGGTTGTACTATACTGCCTGAGAAAAATCTAATGAGAAAGCAATAGGTATAAAATTTTATGGTGATAATTATTCAACATTCTCAGAAATTTTCCCTGAAAAATAAAGTCCAGGACAAATTTCCTAGGTAGAGCCATTGATACTATGTCATGTAATTTTTAGAGAATTGAAGCTAAGATTTTGATAAAATGTAACAAATGCAATAATACAGGTAAAGCACTGGATCATTCTTATCAACATTTAAATATTCTTAAGTTTTCTGAATCCTCCCTCAACCCCATGACCTCTTCTAGATACGGCATCTTCTTCCAATCCTATCCGTTATGGTCATGCTTCTTCTGGGGAGAATTGTCCATAATTGCTGTTTCCAGTTTTTCAGCTCTCTTCTGTCTCTGTACCTAATACTCCAAGAAAACCTCCCTCCCCAGTTATCAGTGAACTCTCTATTGCCAAATTCAATGGAAAAATTCCAGTCTTTATCTTATTTGGCTTCACTGTAGCATCTAAAATGATCTATAGTCCTCTCCTCCTTGAAGATTTTTCTTTCTTTGGTTTTCATCTCCTGATGTCCTCCCATTGCTATAGTAGCTCCTTCTGAGTTTCCTCTGCCATTGCCTTCTTTTGTTAGATAATGGAATCAACAAGAGTCCATTATTCTCAGTGCTCTCTTCCTGCCTGCCAGAGTCCTTGGGAAATCTTATTCACATACTTGGTTTTTTGCTGATAGCTCACAAATGTGTGTCTGCTCCTAAAAGTCCTAGGAATTAGTTTATGAATATAGGTATGCAGCTGTGTATATAATCTTTCAGAGTACTGATGTCTCATATCAACCTGAAACTTGACTTAAATTAATCTTATTTTACCCCCAAATTCTTCTTACTTCCTCCCTATTCTCATAATAGTCTATTCATTCGGTAGGATAAGCCATAAGCCTAAGTTTTTACGTTTTCCCATGCATCCCCAACCCCCATCCTGGTTATCAGTCACCATGTACCATAAATTCTGTCCCTTAAATCTCTCCCAAATTACTCCTCTCTTCTCCATCCACACTAAATTCATACTATCTTCATCTCTTGCCTGAATTGTTACAATAATATCCTAACCAGTACCCCATCTCCATTACTATGTTTTCTAACCAATTATTTTTAAGTTTATTTCTATCTTGTTTTGAGATGAGAAAAAATTCTTTTTCTCGGAAGACTACCGTGAAAGATTAGAGAACTCAAATATTCCTCTATTTTTTATAAGGAGCAACCACTTTCAACATGCTTGTTAGCTAACACTGCACTCTCTATATACTTTACACTACAAAGGACGATTCCAAATCACATACCCAATCATTCCACTCCGCTCAGACTAGAATACTATAAAATTTTTGTCTACCCTATTGCCTCAAATATATCTATGCCACAACCATCTCTTAACTTGAGTTAGCTTTCATGAGTCTCTGTTTCTTAAAACCAAATGGGCCTAACTAAAGCAATATTTATATACTGAGGGGAAAACAATACACACACACACACATACACACACACACACTGCTAATAATAATAATAATAATAATCTCTTTTAACAGAGAGGGACTAATATATAAACAAGACCCTTGAAGAAACATGGAATGGGATCCATAGTCTACAAGTTACTCCTCAAGAATTATAAATTCATACCAGTGACAATGAACCTTCTCTTTAGGGAAAGGAACTTAACTCTTTCTATAAACATTTAAATAATGTTTTATAGCAGTGTTCAAGGTGCCTGGATAGCATTTGATACCATTTACAAAGTACCTCCTACATGACACTTGTCTGGCCTCTTAACCCAAACATTTTTCTTTTATATCCCTAGCCACACTGAGTAATTATATATTACTGAGTAACTGTATGTTTCTTCCCTTAATTAGAACATGTTCTCTTAGTTAGAACATATCTTTAAGGTAAATATTACTGTTTTATTTAACCTTATTTATTAATACATTTGTTTACTTAAAAGTCCTCTATTGATAGATATTGAGCTTGTTTCCAGTAGATCTTTGATGAATATGAGTGAATGAATGGACAAAAAAACAATGTGGAGTCAGGAGGTCCTAGCTCTGACTCTGTTGTGTGACTTTGAACAAGTCACAAGGACTCTTTGGCATCTACTTCCTCATCTATAAGACACTGGAGTAACTTCATAATATTACTTTCTCTATACATTCTATTAACTTCATAATATTTTGAGAGGATGAGACAGTGCTTTTAAGAGTATTTTGCAAACTTAAAGGGACAGTTATACCACTGTAATATATCATTACCTTTACTGTTAACATATGTATATTTCCTTACCAGATTTAACATGGTTTTGTCCTCACTCACAGAGCCTTGGAGTACGATATTCTCAGGAGCTGGACTTCGGCCTATGAGAAAAAGGGAACACACCAAATAGTTGCCTGAGCAGTAACAAGTAAGAGAGGAAGAAATAGTGAGGGTGGCAATATGAGCAGACTAGTAAGTGTCAAAGACCTTAACAAGTGAGTCAAATTATACATCAAAAAACTTTAAATGTGCCCATTGATTAAAAATCAGGACTAGAGCAGGTAAGTCTCCCAAGGAAGCTAGCCATATAAGATTTCTTAATAGAAATGAGTATCTGTATAAATGCCCTTCAAGTAATAGTTTTAAAATCTTTATTAAGGCTGCTGCCTTTTTTTTAATCAAACACATTACTACTAAATTTACAGAAACTGGATGAAGGAAGAATGAACAATCAGCTTGACAAACAGGTTTTTTTTAATTAGAGATGTAAGACTGATAACCAAGTTTGATATCCTTTCAAAACATGGTATCTTTCTAAAAAAAAAAAAAGTCATCAAACTAAGAAACAAAAGTACTTTTTTTTTTAAAGATTTTATTTATTTATTTGACAGAGAGAGACACAGCGAGAGAGGGAACACAAGCAGGGGGAGTGGGAGAGGGAGAAGCAGGCTTCCCGCCGATCAGGGAGCCCGATGCGGGGCGAAACAAAAGTACTTTTAATTTATGCCATTCCTCTTGGTAATTTCCCTTTATTTTTGTGTACTTTATTTGTACCAAAATGTACTTGATAATGATTTTCCTCTTTACATGGTCCATTGTCTTGAATTTAGTTCAGTGCAGGCACAAAGGTCAGCAGCTATAAATAGGTTTTGTTTCTTTTTAAGAAAAAAATAAAGTATGTATTATGTTTTTAAAATGTATATGGAAATAAGAACAAAATGGTAACCACTTTCTTCAGAGATAAAATGTCTTTTCCCAATGAAAATTTTAATTTTTTTGTTAACTTTTAAGACAGATAATAGATTCATATGGTCCATAAATTTTAAAGTGTAAAATATTTTTTGGTAGAAATTTTCCCTCCCATACATGCCTATAAGAAATTTACTTTTCCTCCCCACAGACGATGTTATTTAATTTTTGTCTAGCCTTTCAGAGATATATTATGCATACATAAAAAGTTCTTCCTATCCTTTTTATTCTCCCACAGAATTTTATATGCAATACATAATGTTTTGTATTTGGGTTTTTTTAAGAGACAATAATGCTTTGATATCCTTCTAAGAAAGTTTCCTTATATACATTTTATGGATGTATATTAGTATTCCATTACATGGAGATGCCAATATATATTATCTAGGCTTCTTTTTATAATTAACTTGTCTTCAATATTTTGTTATTATAGAAAATACTGTAGTAAAGAAACTTCTACAAGTCATGTGAGTACTAAGATCTATAGGATAAATTCCCAGAAGCTAAATTGTTTTATCACAGGATATGTATATTTAACATTTTGGTGAATATTGGCAAATTCCCCTCCATATTAATTATAATAATTTACATTCCCTACAGAAACGTATGAGATTTCTTTTTTTCTCCTACAAGCTAACCAACAGAGTGTAATCAAAATTTTGCATCTTTGTCTACATGACTGGTGAAAAATGATATCTTGGTGTAGTTCTAATTAAAATTTCTCTTATTCAGACTGAGGTAAAGTATGAAGATATTCTTCCGTTAAAATAAAGAATGGATTCCATTTCTACAATTTTACAACTCCTTTAGTTTAGCATCTATATCTCAACTTAACTGTTCAGTTTAAACAATAGAATGAATTTTCCTTGACTGATTTTTTTTTTTTTTTGGTGGGAACGGGAGCCTATGTGCTTCCCGTGAGTGTCAGCTGTAGTGATGTCTCACTGGGAATGGTTGAGAATAACTACCTTGTTTTCAGACTCAAGTAGCAAAAAAAAGATGTAACATATTATCTGTTAATTCTTTTGCCTCCTGATTGGACCATCACGAATTGGTCCATCCTTTTAAACAAACAGATTCTAATTAGGATTCTGAGAATTATTTTTTTTAAGAGAAAGCATGAGCATGGGCACAAGCGGAAGGGCAGAAAGGCGGAGGGAGTGGAGGAAAGGAGAGAGAAAATCTTAAGCAGGCTCCATGCTTAGGGCGGAACCTGATGCAGGGCTTGATCTCACAACCCTGAGATCATTTCCTGAGACAAAATCAAGAGCCGGACACTTAACCCACTGAGACACCCAGGCACCCCAAGATTCTGAGAATTTCCCAAGCAGGTGATTCTACATCTATGCCACAGTTGAGACCCAGTTGTATCCAGTCAATCTTTGCCATTAGGAAATATTTAAGTCCTATTAAAATATATTGTAATTTTTGTTCTTTCCATAGAACTGGGGGAAAAAATGGCAACATTATCATATATGAAGGCCATGATTACCTCTTGGACTTCTTTTCCCCAGACTATATCTTCAAGCTTTTTTTAATAAAATAATATTACTGAACTATGAGGACAGTTGCTCCAGTAGCTTACAGGTTTGCTTACTGCTTTGGAATGGAAACTATATTTGAATACTTCAATAGCTTACCTGTGATCTTTATCATAGCAGAAGCTGATCTTGTATCTCCCTCTTTCTCACAGAGTGATTTACAGTCCGGGTCACCAGAAGCCATATTCAAAATTTCTGACCCAGAATCTATCAACAGGAAGAAACTAACAGCATGAACACTATGCAAAAAAAATTATTTGCCTATGTTCTTTTCATTTGCACTCACCTCAGCAGGCCACAGAAACCAAGCTTATAGTTATAATACTAATCCTCTATTTTTATATATTTTCCAAGTTCACTCACCACTTGAAGTTACAGTACTCTCTGTGGATGAAGTGTGTCCAGGAGATGATAGTGTGGAACATTCCCTGTCAAGAGAGTAGAGGAAATATTTTGGAGTGTCAGGTCCAAAGAGTTCCTTAAAAATTAACCAAATATACATTCAAATTCATATACACAAACAAACAAACAAACCTGGACTGTGGCAGGCTCTCAGAATACAAGCAGTCAACACCATTCTCCTAAAGAAAAAAAAAAAAAAGGAAAAACAAGTTCAACAATTTGACATTTTCCATTCCAGAGAGGTTGTTTTAAGCAAACATTTTCACACAATTTTAAATGAACCCATATTTACTTTGCTCTTTTAGAGAGGATATGGGACTGGGATTCTATAGGGCAGATTGACAAACATACTTTCTCCAAGTTGTACTTGCAAAAAAAAACCAATTTTAAATATACTTACAAGTCCAATATTTGAAGAATACCTAATAAATTCTTGGGCAAAACAAATTCTAAACTTAAAGGGCAGATAGAGTTTATTTCATGAACTTAAGTCAAGTTGTCTTTAAACAGAACATTCTATGTGGGCATAACACAACATTTCTATTTATGGAAATATTATTCAACCTAAAACTTTTGACCTGGTGATTTAAAAATGCTTTTCAATTTTCTAGCTAGACAAATAATACCTTTTAAACTTAATCCCATTCTCAAAGATCTGAGGGATTATATCTACGTCAGCACCTATTACTTGGTGCTCAAACAGAGCTTAACAAAACTGTGGTCCCAGCCTGCCAGGGCAAGTGTTTGAAAGTTTTATTTGAACTTCTTAATCTTGATCAGGAGTTCCTAATTTAGGGGGAACTTTAGGACATTAGGGTTGATTAGCTCACTTACTCTCAAATAATACAGCGGGAACATGGGTTACTCTTTAATAATATGTTTTTCTAATACATATATTTTCATTATTATTTGGTTTACGTAGGAATTAAATTTAATATTGAAAATTGAAGCCAATTGAACATATCAAAAACCTGCACAAACAATGAAAAGATGAAGACATTTACGTGTTCTATAATCAAGGAGAAAACATATTAACAGCCACGGCCTAACAAAAGGTTTCAATGGAGGGACATTGTAGATCACAAACAGTATTTAGAATCTACCCCAGACAATATTGACTTTTGTCATAGAAAGGTATGGGTTTAGTAACAGTTTGCAGAATACATAGTTATGCAATATAATGACAGCACTTAAAATGTACAGAAGCCCTTTTATATATCATCCCATTTAATTCTCCCAACAACCTTAGGAAGTGGGTTTTAACAAGAAAATATTTACTTATTTCAGGTAAAGAAAGTAAAGCCAGTGAATAAACTAATATCCCGGGAGTATTCTGAATAGTGGTGTCAGCCTTCAAACCCAGTTCGAACTAAATACAGTGTCCTCTCCACTATAAACAGAACTGTCTCTGAGATACCCTAACCCAGGCTGTTGGTGAGGCACAGACTTCCCAATTACTGTCTTACACACTGGTAGATGATTTAAACATAAACGTTTAAAATGTTCATCTCAAATGTTTAGAAGAATTCACAAACTTGCAAAGCAAGAATTTATACCTAATCTTCCTACATATCAATGTTAGGCAATCTTCTCTGTTTTATTTTGTCTCTGCTTTAAATGCCTTTGGGTCAGACCATGTGTGCTTGAAGCCCGTCATGACATCAGCTTGATTTTATTGAACAGCTTTCATCAAAGGCCCACTTTGTCCCAGGAGCAGTGACAGAAGCTGAAGACACACAAAACTACAGTCCTTGTCCCAGAGGAGTTTGTAGGCCAGTCAGGAAGACAAATAAAAAAACAAATAAAAAATTATAGGCAGCATTCCACAGAGGAAAGTAATATGCACAAAACAGAGTAGGGTAATATTTGAATTACATTTTGAAGAGAAATTGTAACTTATAACTTACAGGTAAATGATGATAGCCCTATCATTAAAAGATTTAATAGAATGTATTAGTAATTATTATATGTTTATTTAACTATATTCCAATATATATGTAAGAAATGAAGCTATAAAAAAGGAAAATATTAAATATCCTTCAGTTTCATCAAGTATCATACTTCATAAAAGTCAACAAGGATTCATTCCTTAATAATAATTTAAAAATCAGGGCGCCTGGGTGGCTCAGTTGGTTAAGCGACTGCCTTCAGCTCAGGTCATGATCCTGGAGTCCTAGGATCGAGTCCCGCATCGGGCTCCCTGCTCAGCAGGGAGTCTGCTTCTCCCTCTGACCCTCCCCCCTCTCATGTGCTCTCTCTCTCTCTTTCTCATTCTCTCTCTCAAATAAATAAATAAAATCTTTAAAAAAAATAATAATAATTTAAAAATCAGGCCCACTTAATACCCCATAACATATAAAATTTTGATTATATATGGCTTGAAATGACACTTACTACTGTACTATAATTAATACATATATAATAGTAATATTGCACTAACTAAAGAGCTAATTTTGTCTGAAAAAGACTTTTTTTTAAAAAGTCTCATTTAAAGTCAAAATAATACAGCAGAAATATAGTTTACCTCCATGATATTACAAATTAGTCTCATTTGCTGTAATGTTCTGTATAAGCCCTTCTGTTCAATACCTTATATATGAAACATTTTAGTGAGAAGCTTTTTGATAAATATAAAATATTTATGGATTAAATAAGTAATAATTCTGTAATTTTGGAGAAATGTCATATATTTAGTAGTCATACATTGCTATATTGTTCTGGAATAGTTGCGAGGTAAGCAATTGGATATTACTTCCAATTCATTAGTCTCTATAAATCCCACTGATCAGAAAACACCCCAATATACAACATATCTCAATCCCAGATTTTCATAAATTTGACCTAACAGCATTTTTCCCTTCTTACAAGTATAGCTAGACAAAAGAAGTTTTCTTTTTTCAAATTTAGAACTATAGTTAATGAAATTGTAAATATAACTCCTCAGGGTGTCTGTGCAGATGGAGTGGGGGTGGGAGATAACTCAGCAAAAATTTTCCACAATTGTGTTCTTTTTTCCCCCAGCATCAAAAGTCCCCACTATTCAAACCAGCATCCTAGACCCATAAGAAAGCCTAACCCCCACACAACTATAAAGACCTGGGCAGATCATGAAAAAGATAACCTGCTGGCTATATTTTAAAACCAAGCAAATTTAAGAAATTGACTAAGAGCAAGAAAAAGAGAGTTCAGATGACAGACTTACTTACATGTAGAAGATTGGCTCAAGTCAATGAGTCTAACACATGTCGAGAGCACAGAGCAGGAAGAGTATTCTTCCTGTCCAAGCCACTCAAATATCAACCTGCATAACATTTACATGAAAATCTGTGGTCCAGCCCATTTGCTTTTGACAGCATCTGCTGTAGGGTGGGGTCGCCAAGGTACTCATGGAACAAAATGAGACATATTCTCGCATGGGCTGGGTCAGCAAACACAGGCCCCACATGCGTGTGTGCATGCACGCACGCACATACACACGTGCACACCAGTATTATTTCAATATTTAGGTAGAAAAAGTTAAAGAATAATAAGATATAGTTCTTAAGATATTAGTAAGTGTAATTATTGGCTTAGATAATTTCCCAGGGTCACGTTATTTTTGCTCTTTTAGATGAACTGTTTCTTCATCTGTAGATTTTATGAGCAGAAACCCTTCCACTATGCTACAATCACGTTACCAATGTAATTTTTGCTAATAGATCTATTGTAGATGATTGGTGCTACTCAAATAAATTAACAGGATTTTCTGAGGGAAAAAAACTGAAAAAAGCCCATATGGTCTTATTTCATTCTAACTTTAAAAAAAAAAAAAATGCCCTTGACTCAGTGCCGGTTTCCATGTTCTAAAAAGAGAAAGAATGTAAAATTGAATGCCTAAAGATCACAACTACTGTAACCTAAACAAAAGTAAATTTCCTCACAAGTTTTTTTTTTTTAATTTGTAACTAAAAGGACACCACACCCTCAGATCTACAGGACACACCCACCACTCTGAGGTTCATCTGTAGTGCAGTTATCAGTCAACTTCTACATGTCCCAATTTTGCAACTGGCAATGTTATTTATTCTCCAAGGTTATTAATGCTGCACCACACACAGCCTGAGAGAACAGGACAGACAATGGCCAGAAAATCTTTGAGATATTTCAAAATTGATTCTGTCCTTTGCCTCATAAACCACCTCCTCTTAGTGACAGTGTATCTTAGACAAAAACATGTAATAACATGAAGGACAGCTCAAAGGGATGGCAATACACTTAATTTTTTTTTTCAACAGCCAAAGTAAAAACAGAGAAATTCATTTTCGTATCTTCTGACTGTAACAAGGTATCTTTCTTCTTCTTCTTTTTTTAAGTAGGCACCATGCCCACGTGGAGCCCAACATGGGGCTTGAACTCACCACCCTGAGATCAAGACCTGAACTAAGGTCAAGAGTTGGACACCCAACCAACTGAGCCACCAAGGCACCCCCACCCTTTCTTTTTTAATTGATGTGTAGTTGACATGCAATGTTATATTGGTTTCAGGTATAAAAGATAGTGATTTGACAAGTCTACACACTACATAATGCTCATAACAAGGTATCTTCTGAGCTTCACACTGCTGATCATTCTGATTCTGGGGGACAGTCACAGCTGCTATTTTTGGAGTGTTTACTAGGAATCAGGAACTTTGCATACACACTATAAAGTGTCTTGGTGGGGTCCGATCTGAGACTGAAATAGGTAGAGAGAAGAATCAGTTTCATGGACGTAGAATTTTCACGAAGCTCCTTAATTCTTGGAGTATTTGGGGATACACCCAGGCATGTAAGCACATGTCCAGTTTGGCACTTGGGCTGCTGTTCAGACTCCATGGTGGGAGAAGTGACTAAGGAGAAGAAGACAGATTGTCAGGAGAGATAGCTGGGCCCTGGAGAGAAACTGCCAAGAGTGAGGAAGAGTTGAGGAAGTCGGGCTAAACAGACTGTCAGGCCGAGCTCCTGAAGGGAGCCTCAATAGTGGAGGCAGCGGGAGGCTGCTACTTAGGACTACTGTGCCTCCCAGCCTTCTGGATTATTTATGTGCCTTGAAACTAACTGAGAGGATAATTTTAACAATCCCATCACAAGCAGTCCACCCAACACCACAGTAAGACCTCACTCTAAAGTCCTGAGACAAGAATGGAGAGTCCTCTCTCTACCAGCCAGGGAGAGAAGATCACTAGGTGATCAGACACAGAGCTCCAAGGAGGTCAGCATGGAGGGCCTGTGGGCAGTAGGGATCATGAACAAAGAGGACTGCAAAGATATGAGTGGTGAAACCAGCTTCTTTTCCCCACAATCTCTGGGGAGGTTAGGTGTCCTTTCCTGGGACCCACTAGTTGGTGGGGCCTGAAGGACATTAGGAGATAGCAGTGTATGCCCCTAGAGATGCTTGGAAATGTTGAGAAGGGACCGCATGGAGATGAAAGTTGTTCTTATTCAGCAGCAAGTGGTGAAACAGAATTAAGATTTGTCTTTTCTCTAAATAGGACCAACTTGGTTTGTTTTCATGGATTGATTAGGCTAGAACTTAGCTATTGCAGATATGCAGATATGTATATGCATACATGTATGTATTGTGTATTTGAAACCTCAAAAGAACCCTGAAAAGTTGTATCTGTTTCAAGGGGGGACACAGGCAAAGTCAGAGAAGTTAGGCTTGTCCAAGTTTACACCGCTAGCAAGTAACAGAGCCAGGTTTAATCCAGGCCTGCTTGATTCCAAAGTCTATGCTATGTGGCTAAAAATTCTAAGTCACGGGGTGCCTGGGTGGCTCAGTCGTTAAGCGTCTGCCTTCGGCTCAGGTCATGATCCCAGGGTACTAGGTTCTAGCCCTGCATCAGGCTCCCTGCTCAGCGGGAAGTGTGCTTCTCCCTCTCCCACTCCCTCTGCTTGTGTTCCCTCTCTCGCTGTGTCTCTCTCTGTCAAAAATAAATAAAATCTTTAAAAAATAAATAAATAAAAATTCTAAGTCATTATTGGAAAGATTTTTAAATAAATACAAAAGTAACAGAATAGAGTAAGTAACCTTTGTGTACCCATTCTGCAGATTCAGCTATTACCAACCTGTGGCCAATCTATTCTGTCACCCACTAAAAACACCCCTTCATTGTTTTGATGTAAATCCCAGATATCATAAACATTTCTTCCATAAATATCTCAGTCTGAATCTCTAAAAGACAAGGGTTGGAAATAATTTATATTCTTCTTTTCTCTCTACACTACAATATTCCAAATAAATGAATTTTCCAGGTCAATAAAGGAACTGTTTTCCTCAAGAATGTCCTGAACTGGGCCCCAAATTATTTTATTATGAGATGTTCTTCTTGAGACAATAATCTTATTAGAGTCCTTTGCTCACTCAAAAAGATCCTAAGAATACAGATGTTCACTTTTACCTCACCCTGTGCTTTCTAAAAAAAAAATGCTAGAATGCAGCTTCTTCAATGAATATGGGAGATGAATAAAAAATAAATCCCAAGTTCTCAGGAATACCAGTCCAAAGAAAAGAGGCAGAAAGCAATAGAGCAAGGTTGTCAACTCAACAATTTCACTGAGTGCTCAGTCTTGATGTTTTAAATAGGCCCTGTAGGGAGTACAAGAATAAGTAAATAGGCATTTAATGAGTATTAATGGGCAGCTACCATGCACCAAATTTACGCAGAGTGCTAGATGCATATTCATGAATGGTCAGACAGAGGCACTCTCCACCAAGCTTCTGATCTACTACAGAAATAAATATAAGAAAACAAAGAATTACAATGCAGTCAGAGCATACAGGTAACAACAAGGAGGACAAAGAGTTACTGGGGTCTAAAAGAAGGGAGTGTACTCATTTTTTCCTGAGTGGGACAGTTGAGAAATGAGGAAACAGGCCTGAAAGACATGACTTTTCTACAGTTACACAGAGGTAGAAACAGGGAAAAACCTCATCTCTCAACTTCTAATTATTCTGATTTCTACCTCTAGTCTAGAAGGACAGGAGATGCTTGACTGTAAACATTTCTTGCTACCACAAGAAAGGTTTTATGGAAGAGCTGGTTTTGAAATGGGCCTCAACAAATAGAACTTGAGAAATGGGGAAGTGCATGGTGTTCTGGGCAGAGAGAACAGTATAAGCAGTCTTTGGGGATATATTCCAATGATAAGTGCTACTCAGTTTCACTGACATGCAGGGACAACCATACGGCAATGGGAAAGGCTGGAAAAGTAGATTTGTGACCAGATTAGAGAGGGCCTTGAAGACCAAATCAAGTTGCTTGTTATGAAGGCGCTCAAGGATGACAAAAACCCTACAGTTTGAAGCCAAAGACTTAAGAAAACACTATAATTTATGGGTCACTGGAGTAAACACAGATTATGTTTTTTGTAATTTTTATCTCATATTTTATTCCAATTTCCTGCACTTGTTAATGAGAATGCTTAGAAAATGGCTTTCTAAGGAGAATTTTCTTTCTTTTTTTTTTTTTTTAAAGATTTTATTTATTTATTTGACAGAGAGAGACAGTGAGAGAGGGAACTCAAGCAGGGGGACTGGAAGAGGGAGAAGCAGGCCTCCCGCTGAGCAGGGAGCCCGATGCAGGGCTTGATCCCAGGACCCTGGGAACATGACCTGAGCCAAAGGCAGACACTTAATGACTGAGCCACCCAGGCGCCCCTAAGGAGAATTTTCTATTTGTTTAGAGATGGGTGTGGGGAGTCTGAGGGGTAGGAAGTGAGGTTCTACTCAAGGAATAGGCATGAAAGAGTGAATCATTCAGTGAACAGGCTGAAGAGATTCTTCAGTGGAACAGAAACCTGGAAAGGGAATGGTGAGAAGTGGTGATATCAGCCACCAAGTGCAGCCGACAGACTTGTTCCTGGGGACTCTAGAAGAAATGGTGCAGAAGACAGCATGATAACCTTCAGGGAGCGTGTCCATTTCCCCAGGGATGTTTGATAGGAGTTTCTATTATGGCCTGTTAGCTCCTGTTTCTCAATGGTGTCAAGACCATAGACAAAATCTATCACATATCCTAATGATAGTGCATTAGGAGATCCTTTTAGATAGCACATTCTTAGCCAAAAAACTATTTTCAAGGTAATTATGAGTATTTATTATGATTGAAAGGTCTACAATCGGTGTTCTAAGAGGGGCTGTGAGAAAGGCTTATCCTTTGAAGTTAGACAAACCTGAATTTGAATCCCATGTTTGTTAGTTACCAATTGAGTGATCTTGGATAAGTTATTTAACCTCTCTGAACTTCAGTTGTCTCATCTGCAAGAGCAGACAATACCTACTACTCAAAGTCGTAGAGAAGATTAATAACGTGGTTTGTGGTAATGCTTTCCTATAAAGTACCTGGTACACAACTGATATTTGTTTCTTCCCCCTTGTTGGTGAAATCAGTGTCAGATAAAAGGGAAATTACTAATAACCAAACATCCTGTAAACTTCCAAGTCCAACTTCCTTTATTGAACTTTACAAGAACTGCTAAGTAATAGCAAAATAGATTCATTTCCTTTTTCTTTCCTTTTCTTAGCTACTCAATAGGATGGGTATTAAGGAACAGAAAAATGTCAGATACACACACTTAAGAGGAATAATAAGAGTAATTCATATAACTCAGTGGTAAAAAGAACCACATTTTTTAAAATGGGTAAAGAGCTGGGTAGATAAAGCTCCAGGGAAGATGTACAAGTGGCCAACAAGTACACAAAAAGATGTTCAACATCATTTGTCATTAGGGAAATACATACCCAAACCATCAAAATTACTTCACACCTGCTAAGATGGCAATAATAATAATAATAATAATAATAAAAAACCCCAGACAAATGTTGACAAGGATGTAGAGAAATTGGAATCCTCATACATTACTTGTGGGAATGTAAGATGGGGTAATCACTTTGAAAATCTGTTTTGCAGGTCCTCAAAATGTTAGAGTTACCATATGATGTAGCAATTCCACTCCTAGGTGTATACCCCAAAGAATACTCATATGTGTATACAAAAACTTATACACTAACATTCATAGTAACAACATTCACATAGCCAAAAAATGGAAACAACCCAAGTGCCCAACAACTGATGAGTGGATACACAGAATGTGATATATTCATACACTGGAATACTATTCAGTCATAAAAAGGAATGAAGTATGGGGATAACACGCTACAACTTGGGTGAGCCATGAAAACACTATACTAAGTGAAAGAAGCCAGTCACAAGAGGTTACATATTGTATTATTCCACTTATATGAGATATCCAGACTAGGCAAATGTGTAAGAGACAGAAGATTAGTGATTGCCTAGGACTGAGGGTTTGGGGGTGAGGGGAGTAGGGACAGAGTGTTGATGGGCATGAGGTTTCTTTTTAGGATGATCAAAATGTTTTAAAACCAATTTTGATGATGGTTGTACAATTCTGTGAATTTATTTAAAAGCATTTAATTGAATCAATTGTTTAATATATGAACTATATCTCAATTAAGCAATGAAAGAAAAAGGAAGAATGATTGAGAAAATTATGGAGCTCAGGCTCTGGTTGTAGACTGAGGGAGGCACTTCATACATACTCCATAACCTGGGGAGTTTGTCTAAATGAAATGTTATTCAGTGTTACTCTTTTTTTTTTTTTTTTTTTTTAGGTAGAGAAGTCTCATTAGCACCTAACTGTAGCAAAGAACACTCTCTGGGCATTGCTCTGCTTTGTAACTTTTTACAAAGTACCAGCACGTCAAAGGTTATCTAGGCTTGGCTTCAATTCTCAGAGAGACAATGAGACCTGAGATTTCTTAGAGTCAATAGTGAAGTTTAAGTCCCAAACCAGTCTGCCTCTTTAACAAAATGTTCATTATACTTCACCAAAATCTCCTTTTGGCTATCTACCCTTGAGCTTATACTACAGAAGGGGTAGAAAGCCCCCAAATGACTGGATTTTAATTTCCTGCCATCAAAGGTTGACATTTCTCACGCATCTGTGTTTTGTGGTGAAAGATTCATACTTGCTATAAGAGTGCTCATAATACTTCAAAATATGTATATACCCATGGAAGAGGACTAGGATACAGTAGTACTAAAATAAAGTTGAAATATAGTCAAATGCTCACCTCCATCCTTAGGTCATCATTCATCCTGATGCAACCTGAAAGATCTGTTCCTGGGTGGGGGCCAACTTTAGGGCCTGGGCATCTGACAATAGAAAGCAAAGTTCCCTACTACAGAGAGAAAGACCGAGAATTTCAGCAGATACCAAAAGTTTCCCTTCCCTATCCCAGCTTAACCAAATTTCTAATTAAGTTCATGGTTTTAGTAAGACATAAGGAAAGAGAGCTCCAACCTCCACCAGAGAGAGGTCGCAAACCACAGAGAATCTAGCCAAAAATGAAAATAAAGAATTTGCCATTCAAAATCTTGCTTCCTCGCCCTTGATACGGAAAGGGAATTTCACTGGGGTGGATAGTGCTCGCAAACTCCACTGATATTTTGAAACTTTTCCTAAGGAAGGTCAGTCTGTGTACTCAGAAAGGTGAGCACAGATGAACTTCAGGAGAGGGTGGGTGTGGGGACAGGGATTTGCAGAGGCTCATTAATCTTGAGGAAGAAGGAATAAAATATGATCAAAACCTCTCTGAATAAGTTAACTTAGCAGTATATAGTATATTCCTAAAAGTTGGGAAACATTCAGGTAGCCTAATTTGTCTTTTACATTTTAGAATGGACATTAGGGAATTCAAAGAACAAGAAAAGTCACTTCAAGAAAACTATAGAGGAGGGGTGCCTGGGTGGCTCAGTTGTTAAGCATCTGCCTTCTGCTCGGGTCATGATCCCAGGGTCCTGGGATCGAGCCCCACATTGGGCTCTCTGCTTGGCGGGGAGTCTGCTTCTCCCTCTCCCACTCCTCCTGTTTGTGTTCCCTCTCTGTCTTTCTCTGTGAAATAAATAAAATCAAAAAAAAAAAAAAGAAAAGAAAACTATAGAGGTATCTTTGTTTTAAAATTGCCAATTTTCAGAAAGTCAGAAGTTCCATCATAAAGACCTTATGGTCTCAGGATACAAAAGTCTAACTGATTAGAAGTTCAGGCACTAAGAATAGGCCACCCATGAAGAACAGGGTAAGTATATTTTGCTGTTTTAACTTACTTGCATCTTCTAGTCACATCCAAAGCACCATCCTCTACTTCTCCATAGTTGGGCCTTTCACGTGAAACCTGGATTCGTTTGGCTACACCTGAGGAAAATGTCAATTCCAGGCTTGGAATTGCTGTGAGACTCTCTAGATGCAAGGCATCTGCAGAACAGAAAAGAATAAAACCAGAAATTTATTTCTGGTTTAAACTATATAATAAATAGATATTTATTTATATTTATTCATATATATAATAAATATATATTATATAATAAATATATAATATATAAAAATTCTTATATATATTTTTCTCATATATAATATATATTATATAATTATATATTATTTATTATATATAAAAATATATATTATACATATATAAATTTTTTCTCTTTTGAGAGGTTGGACCATTTCTGAAAAAGCAGAAGTCAGTTCAATTCTATTAACCCTATGAAAGCAAAAATGCCATTTTTTTTTTTTTTTAAGCAGAGTGGGGAGGGGGCAGAGAATCCTTGCCTAAAAACAACTAGAGGGGTCAACAATCTGCAGGCAGAGGATAAAATACATCCAGCTGCTTGTTTTTGTAAATAAAGCTTTACGGTAACAAAGACATACCCATTCATTCAATACTTGGCCACTTGCGTGATACCGAGTAATTGCTGCAGAAACCATACAGCCTGCAGAAGCTGAAGGATTTACTGTCTGGCCCTTGACAGAAACAGCTTTACCAAACCCTGAAGGGAAGAGGGTTAGACACTGTGATGGGGACCCGTTAAAGAGACAAAGGAAATAGGGTAACGGATCGTGTGCTTTGGAGGAAGCCATCTTGCTATGTGTTTTTCTGAGTATAGGAAGCAGCAGAGTTTAACAGAAGAAAACAAAGGCATTGGAGTCAATCAGAAATTTTTAGTTCAGGTCCTGGCTCTGCCACACACTAGTTGTGTGCTCTTGGACGCATAACTAAACCACGCGGAGCCTCGGCTTACTTACATATGAAGTGACACACGACCTTAGGCAAATTACTAACTCCATATTGCTCCGTTTCCTTCTCTTCCTTGTCTTGAAAATGGAAATTACATTAGCCTCTACCTGGCAGGGATGTGGTGAGGATTAAATGAGGTAGGAGTGATGCGAAGAGCAGAGAGCCGCACTTGGCATATAGCAGGCGTCTGCTGCCCCTGTCGGTTGTGGTTGTGTTACTACTACTGGGTGAGCGTGAGTAACATCGTCTCTATAAAGCCCTAAGCTGTTGTTTGATACAAAACGGCCATTCAGTGAGCAGTGGTAGTAGTTTTCCCTTCTCTAGTTGAAATGATCCACAGATCAGTTTACTTGCTATTTATTTCTTCTTAACTTTATTTTGATAACCATCCCATGTCTTTTGTCGTTTCAGAACCAGCCATTAACTTTTGCTTTCAACCACATCTTGGTTGTGATGAGACATGTCACTACCATGAGCATTTCTTCCTAAGAGAAAGCTCATTCTCCTTAGCCTGGCACTGAGTAATAGCCCACCATTTGACCCACAACCTGCTCCAAACTTATATTCTACTGTATCACAACCAAACTCTTCTTGTTTCCAAAATGACTTGTCCAGCTTTTTTTTTTTTTTTTTTTTTTTGGGTCCTCCCCAGTTAAAATACTTTTTCCGTGCTTTTTGCTATTCCAAATGCAACCCACTTTCAAGGCCTGGTTCAACTCTCATTTCTTCTATGGAGCTTGCTCGGACTTCTCTGAGCCCATTCTAACCTCCCTGATAATCTGTGAGCTATTTTAGGATTTATTTTCTATTATACATAATATGGGGTTTTGCATGGAGTAGGTGTTCAAACATCAGTTGACTGACAGAATTCAGGGAGAAATATCCAAATATTCAACAACTTTTCCTGTATAAATATAATTGTGATTAATTATTTTCCCTTTCAAAAAGAACCTTACCCTCAGCCATGCCTGATAGGGTGTAAGAGGGGGCTATCCATGCTTACCCAGCAGAGGTGTATACCAGCATGTATGTTTGAAGGTCAGGAGCGTCTGATATATTCTTGCTTCTTGCCCACTATAACGTTTATGGCAACACTGCTTCTGAACAGAAAATTAAATAGTATTAGCTATCTAAAGGGGTGTAACATAACATATTTCATCATCTATTCTCTTCATTTCCAAAGGTAGAAAGAATATCACTGGTATCAAGAAGAGGTCAAGAAGAAAATAAATGATTCCAAGTAATAAAGTAATAAAGCTTTCAACCTTTTGATCAAAAGCTATACCCTATGGGTAAAGTGTAATTCTCATTAAAAATCACAGTTCAATAATTTAACAGAATTATATCAATTCCCAATAATCGACACTGTCATATAAACAAAAGCCTTGAGGAAAAAGGTACGGATGAGAGGCAAGCTTAGTTATACAATACTTCTTCAGGATACCACAGTCAAATAATTTAACGTATTGCCATATCGTAGGGTCTACCAGCATTGTATGCATGTGTGTGACAAAGAAAAAGACTAGGTAGGGACGCCTGGGTGGCTCAGTCGGTTACGCGTCCAACTCTTGATTTGAGCTCTGGTCATGATCTCAGAGTCATGAAATCGAGCCCTGTGTTGGGCATAGAGTCTGCTTAGGATTCTCTCTCTCACTCTGACCAACCCCCCTCCCCCCATCCCCTGCTTGCACGCTCTCTCTCTCAAAAGAAAAAAAAGTTAAAAAAAAGAGAGTAGGTATCCATTGTTTCATCTAATAATCTCTCAAAAGTGGTCTGGCTTAAAGTACTAAGACTACTGATACATCCTGGACTTCACTTTCTCTTTTGACATAGTTGTGATTCACAACTGGCACTTAAATTGTTTCAAAAGCTTAAACTCACCAGTTGATCTTGAAATGGTTGTTGAATTCCATCTGTGCCGGACAAGGGATCACAGTGAGGAAATTCCTCATCTAAACAGCTCTGTCATGAGAAAATGGTGGAGTATGTTCAAAGGCAGAATGACGACAGAGTCAAAGATACAAAACATATTCCATTTAAGAGAAGATATGATGCTACCTGAGGAGAGTAGTATTGGCCAATTCTGTCAAGTATTCTACTTAAGGGAACAGGTTTGTAATTGTAAAGCTTTTATTGCATTTTCCCCCTTACTTGTTCTAGGAATGAAATTCAAAGATCAGGGACAGGAAATACAATGGCTTTGTCATTGAAATCTTTAGGCAGGGGCCAAAGAAGGTTGCTGAAGACATGTCAGTGTAGTGAAAATGTTGCCTGTGAAAATTTCATAACAATCAAATTGTGGCATTAGTCCAATCACAGTTATATTATATCACAGTTATATTATAATTGAAAATTGTATTTGTGTTCCTGATAAGATTAAAGCATATTTAGATGTGGAGGTTTTTCCACTTCAATTTATTGTAGGGGGCTTTTTAGGCACTCTGCCTGGCTTGATCTCCCACATGGAAATTTTTTTTCTACTTAAACAGATGTGCCTGCATTATGCTCTGGAAACAGATACATGCAGACATCACCCTTCTTTCTTCCCTTCTCCAGTCCCTTTCCCCGTGCCAACCTTACTGTTCCTTATGTTCCTCATTTATGAACAAAAAGGAGAAATTCACCAAGTATCATAAGGGAAAGAAATACATTGAACTCTACCATGGATATATTGAGATATCCAGACAGGAAGGAGTTAAAAGCTTAATTCAAATAGGAGGGGCACCTGGGTGGCTCAGTTGGTTAAGTGTCTGCCTTCAGCGTAAGGATCAAGCCCTGAGTCAGGCTCCCTGCTGCACGGGGAGCCTGCTTCTCCCTCTCACTCTGCTGCTCCCCCTGCTTGTGCGCACTCTCTCTCTCTCCCTCTCTCAAATAAATAAAATCTTAAAAAAAAAAAAAATAGGAGAAAAAAAGAGACAGGAACCATCCCAGCCCATCCAACAGTACGCATTCAAGAGTATCAGAAAAGAAGTGCCTAAGACTAAAACACTGGCCCTTTGCTAATAGATGCAGTAAATTCTAAAAATGCTTCCTCTTTAAAAGATGTTATTAGGAGCCATTCACTAATGTGAGTTTCCCCTTCTTATTTGGCTAAATGGTTTTGGTGCAGAAGAGAACAAAGTCCACTAGAGCATTTTCTTCTAAGTTGGTTAATTTTGTGATCAAAGTCATTATCTATTATAAATTAGCTTCAAATCCATATACAGATTGGACCTCTTCCCCACAGTAAACACATATCACAGGGTTTTTTGTTTTTGTTTTACCTGAAACAGCAAGCCATGGAGGCGTCCTTTAATTAACTTCTTTCTCAGTGACTCAGTTGTTGCTATAAAGAGAATTCATAACCAGCTTAATAGGACAATTTGTAACCCCCTTTTCCCTCAGTTCCTTTCATAAACTTTTAACAGCTTTAAATTTGGGGTCTGAGGAAAGGAGAGAGAAAGCAGTGACTTCTGAGAATGGTGTTCTCAACTCATGTCTTGTGGGAATGGAAGAGCGGAACAAAGGCTAGAGCAGCTAACCCATGATCACCCCTGGGCATTCAAAATTCACCTTGACAGATGCAAGTGATGTCCTCTAGAAGTGAATCACAGAATGATTCCACCTTAACTTAGGAATACACCTCAGAGGTCATTCAGTCCAACTGCCTAGGATGTGGAAATCTTCTCTCCCAGAAACCTCTGCATGAGCTGTGAGTGGGTGATGGTAGCCCCTAGAATTGGAGCCCCGTGACCCCAGAATCCTATGGGTAGGTCTGAGATGATGAGAACACTTTGTCCAGAGGATTTCAATGATAACTGGTTAGTCATGCAGCTGGGATCAGACTCACAGGATAATGTTCAATTCAGTATACTTTTTCATGAAATTAAAAATGTTTGTCTTTCTACTTCACTGAAATCTGCCTCCCAGTAACTTCCAACTTCTCATCTCTGGAGTAACAGAAATGAGGAAAAAAAATACCTTTTTAACTCTTTGAGTTACACAGGTACACATTACTTATCTGACAATCCATACTCTTTAAAATATAGACAAGAACCAGAAAATAGGCCCAAATCTTTTGAACCAAAATAGATGTTGATAGTCATGACCTTTATTCCTGTGAATTCCTCACACTTCCACTCATCCAATAGGCTCTGAATTTATACATAATTCTCACAAGCTCTGACTGCTTTCTCAGCCCACAGATGATTAAAACAAAAATTACGTGAGGATAGGAAGCTCTGCTAGATGAAGACATATTGACATATTAATAGCTGCCTTTTTTTTTTTTTAATCACTGACAACAAGGAAAATTCACAGCAAATACTCTGTTGTCCAAAACACATACGAATCTGGAGCAACAGTTTTATATCTCAATAGCCTGAAGAAATTCTGAACCATTAAAATAATACTAATATATGTGAAAAGTACATAATCGAACAAAAAAATTTTTTCTAAGAAAAAACTCTTGAAAAGCTTCAATTATATCAAAAATTACCCATGTAAAATTCTATTTTGTAAGAATTTTTTTTTGTAAAAATACCTTATTTCACAACTAAGCTTGACATAGTTGTTACTAGGCCCACTAGGAGGAAAATACTTTTTAAAATTTCTAACATATTTAAGTAATTAAATTATTTAATCTTTAATACTTAAAACTCTAGTAAAGATTCAATTTTAGAAAATTCTCTCTTTTAATGGTATTAAATAAATCCTTCTCCCGACCTACATCTAAGCAACAGCAACCAAACCTTTCAGAAGTGGCCAACATTATGTTTGTGAAGGTCGTGTATCTCCAAAACACTGTCTTTGGATTTCCAAATAAGCTTGTGTTTCAGAAGAAATAATGAGTTAGTATAAGACTATTTAAATTGCCCATCTGCTTTCCCACCAGGCAATCTTGAGTTTTAGGAACAGTCCATCTCAAAACATTTAAATCGTAAACCTTATTTCAACAGATGTTTTGTGCAATGTGTAGCAACTATTTCCATATGTTCCATGAGGCAAAACACATTGCCTTATGACCCTGATTTGCATTCACCTTTGTATTCTTTTTTATGTGTTTGGAGTTGGACCTGCCATGTCTCTAGGACATTTAGATTTTACATGGAAGCAAATGAAACAACGGTCACTGTATCCCCTGCTGCTGCCATCTGTGATATAGGATGGGATCGGGTGTCTTGCATACATTGCCTTTGAAGGAAGCTGGGATAAAACAACTTTCCAAATGACTATGCAATGAGACTCTCAGGCAAAGGCCCTGCAATTAATTGGCTGTTGATAATTAAAACTATAGTATTAGAGTGATAATAATGCTAGTTATCAATGATGGTTGACATTTATGGAGCATGGATTTTTATAACACAATATATGTGTTATCTCATGTTCTATAAAACTGTGTATTAAGAAAAATCAAGTTTCATTGAAAACCACAGACCAGGAGAAAATAATTTGCAACACATATATCTATCAAAGGACTTGTATCCAAAATATGTAAAGAAATCCTACAACGCAATAACAAAAGGACAAATGTCCTAATTTGAAAGTGGGCAAAAGATATTTCACAAAGAAGATATATAATAGCCAATCAGTACAACAAATGAAAATCACAACAAGATACCCAGAAGAGTGACAAAAGTGGAAAAGATTGACACCACCACGCATTGATGCTGTAAAGAAACTGGAACTCCCACACACTGCTGGTGGGAGCGTGAAATGTTACTGACCCTACGGAAAACTGGCAGTTTCTTAAATGGTTACAGCTACACTATGACCTAACAACTCTGCTCGTAGATCTTTATCCTAGGTTAAGGAAAAACATATGTCTACACACAAACCCATACACAGATGTTCATAGCAGTTTGCTCCATAACAACCCCAAACATCTAAATAATTTAGATGTCCAATAATTGAAAAGATAACCAAATTGTGGAACCATTCATACAAAGAAATACGACTCCATCATGAAAAAGGCATACCATGAATAAACACAACATATTAAGATAAATATTATGTTGAGGGAAAGAAGACAAAAACACAAAAGTACATATTTTATATCTCAATTCTAGAAGCTAAACTAACCCATCAGTGATAAAAATCAGATCAGAGGTTGATCCTTATAGTGGTGGAGGTGGGGGAGGGGCAGTGACTGGAAAGTAGCACAAGGGAAATTTCTGCGGTTACAGTTCTGTGTTTCGATGTGCATTTGGCAAACTGGTTAAATAAGACACTTAAGGAGATGCCTGGGTGGCTCAGTCGGTTAAACGACTGCCTTCAGCCCAGGTCATGATCCCGGGTCCTGGGAAAAAGCTCTGTGTCAGGCTCCCTACTCAGTGTGGAGCCTGCTTCTCCCTCTCTTGCTCCCCCTGCTTTTGCTGTCAAATAAATAAATAAAATCTTAAAAAAAAAAAAATACACTTAAGATCTGAACATTTCATGATGTTAATTATGCACTAATAAAAAAAAGAACGTAAAAATTACAAGAACAAAAATAACAGTTTATGAGATAAACATCGTTAGGAAGAGACCACTAAAAATGTATACGCAACATTGTAACCAGAGCACTAACACACACAATTATATAGTGCCTCGGAAGATAACTTATCACCAAGACGTGCCTCTTAAAATCACCAAAGGCTGCCCCACAGGATAATAGAAATGCACAGGATAATAAGAATAGGTAAGAAAAGCGTGGAGATGCTGGTGACATTTAAATGGCGCAGTGCTGGTGGGATGCTAAGAAAATGCAGATGGGAGTAGAACTCAGGCGGTGGGACTGCTGCAGTGAACGCAGGAGGGAGTACAGCTGGCCTTGAGCCAGAGCCCTGCAAGGCTGGGCGGCACTTCTCTGGGGGAGGAGGCCCAAGTGCAGACACTTACAAAATAAAGCTAAAAGGGCTCCTGCTGTTTGTCAGCAGCCAAGCCGAACACTTTCTCCTTCCCCGCTGAAGGTTATGGTTCAATCCCTACCCATCCAGATCCCGTTCCTAGGAGAATCATGAATGAAACGACACAACTTCCGTCTGACATTCGCGTCATTACCCATTGGCTAATGGTGAACGAGGTAATGCACGCGGCAGGAACGTGATCTAGCAGAACAGACTCTCCCAAGTATGACCAAGCACTAGCTATTGTTTTGCATTTGTTATTTATAAATTACCTACTGCATTTTCTGGAAGGGGATACTGAGTACTCAGAGAGGTAAAGAGATTTGCCTAACTTTATCCAGTTTCGCTTTTGACTTAGAACATAGGTTTGTTTAAGGCCAAATACCATGCTCTTAGTCATTACGCTATATGGCCTCCTAGATTATTTCATCCATTTCTGCATCCTACATTTGGGAAAACTTAGGCGCCCATCCCATCAGAGCTGCTGAGCAAGCTCTGATTTTGGGTTTTTCCCTTGGTCCTCAACCTAACACCTATCTTTAAGTGTCTCAATCACCTCCAGCCCCCGTGCGTGTCTCATTTCCCTCTTAGGTACTGACTGCTCGAGACACGTGGCTCTCATCTTGCATCCATCCTCAAAGCCATAAGGCTCTTATCTGTCCCCTACCCCATGCCCTCCATGCTAAGGACAGCAAATTAGAAGACAGTTTCCAGTGGGTTCATCTAGGTGAAAGCCTTCTCTAAAGTTTATACAGCTACTATGTTCAAATAAGGAATTCTGATATACAGGAGCCGCTCAGGCTCTCTTGCCAAGGAAATATTTATAGTTTCTAAAGGTAATCAGTTCCCTCGTTATTGATTAAATCAGGGACTCAATGAAGATTTCATGTTAGAAGGGGGCAAGAAGAGGATGAACAGGAAAGAGGTGATAGAGTCTCTATTAGATCAAGTGGTCTATGTTTCATTAGATTCACTCTAATATGTTGGGTAAACACCCGAGATCTAAGAAGGCTTTTTGTTTCCTTTTCAAAACAAACATCCATTTATACCTAGTATTGCCTTTGTTAACAAGATACTTGGATACATAAGTAAGAAGCAGAAGAAAGAAAATATGTAAGTAACCATTCAAGAAACTTAGCAGTTCTAATGGCACAGGGTCACAGAAGCTGGTATGTACACTTAGAACCTCATACATCAGTCCAGTCCTGGTGGCCACTGAAAACTTGAACAATATTACCTCTTCAATATGAAGTTCAGGATAATCCAATGTCATAAACAACTTCCTAGTTCCAGTTTACGAACCCCGTCATTGACCTGAACAATTGGACACAATCACTGAATCCCCACCCGATTTGCAAAAGAACCATTCTCAGACACGACAAAAAGCCATTGCCTTCAACACTTAATAAATGTATTAAGCTAACCAGAAAGTTTCAGAAGAACTAAATGGATTTGAATATTTTTGTTTTCTGACTCAGAATTCAAACGTCTGACTCAGAATTCAAACAGCATGTGGTGACAGTGATAATGCTAGAATGTGCCAGGATGTGTTTATGTGATAACTGTCCTACCTCACTGACATTTATTCACAGTCTATCTGGAAAATCTGCTCCACAGAACATTTCAAAAGTATGTGCCACCTAAATTTCCCTCTTGTTGCAAAGGTTGATTTTTAAGGGCATTGTTAGAAAAATCCTCATAAGCAAATGGTCTTCAGAGCAAAATCTTGGTATGTATGCCTTCTATGGGCAGCAAAAGATACAAACAAGTAAAAGAACTCAAAAAGCTAGGCAGGTTGTGAGCAACTCAAGACAGAAAGGAGGCATCCACTCTACTTTATGCAGCCAAGAAAAAAAAATACACGCTTGCGACCCAGGGTGGCTTTCATCTTCTATTTTTAAGACTATTTGGACCAATGAAGTGAGAAGACAATAGCAAGTTCATTATATCAAGAATGTATATTTTGGGATAAGTTACAAAAGTTGACTCTTCCAAGAAGGTACTAAAAGGAAATCAAAGGGGCAGGGGGAGAGTTGTGGGAGGAGATAAATTCTTAGTTTTATAAAACTATGAGGTATAATGCTGACTTAATCAAAGATAAATATAACTGAACCAAAAGATTAGTCCTCTAAGTACAGTGTCTAAAACAAACATACCATAAACCAAATTTGGAACGCCTTATTATTCATGTCTCAACATGAACACTTCTAATCACAAGGGAACCTTTTCCAATGCTCTCTGAGCAATCATAAAATAACATATAGATTATGTAATTTAAAGACTTACACTATCATACTTAAAATTATTGAAAACTAGCAAGTCCTGCAAGGTTTAAAAATAATAATAATAAAATACTGAATAATTACTGTTACGTTAGAACTAGCCAAGTCCTTTAAACTTTTAAACAGCATTCTCAGATAGCAGTAGAAATGGTACAATAAATCCAAAACAAACCCAGGTCTGAAAATCTCCTTCTCTAGCTTAGCTTAAGTTGATAATTCATTTGTTACCCAAATCAATAATTTTGTCTACAAAGAGCATCTAGGACAGCTAGAACAAGAAGCTGGCCAAACAAAAGCAATTGCCTGATAAATGGTCAAATAAGCTTTGTTTTTACCAAATTATGTTTCTAGGATAAAATTCGCTTCTGAATAATCTGACATCTGTCATTTAACAATTGTCATTTCACCTAAATCCTTAGTAAACAGTTACTTTCAGGTAATACAGAAAAATGACAAATATTCTAATTTTTTTAAAGCAAAATATATTTGTAAAGAGCACATTAAAATTTAAAAAGGATTTTCACATATTTAATATTTTGATGCACTGAATTCATAAGTATTTTGCCCACCCCTAAAACTACTGTGTAAAAGAAAATAGAGAGGCAGGTCCTTTTCTACCATATCATGGGTACAAGCTAGCTAATAAAATCAGGATAGAATAGGTAAGCCATTTGCAAGTTCAAATACCCCATGCATACAAGATTATTTTCCCCCTTGTTTACTTTTACAGATACTGAGAACTTTAATCTTTAAAGAAATAACAGTCATGGACAAATCCAGCTCATAATTAAAAAAAAAAAAAACACTGAAAGGGAAAGTTAGTCGTTAAGTCAGCCTACTTGGACACCAGGCAAGCCTCTCTGGAAGCCCACGATACTGCCTTCTGGAACCATTTTATTGTCATAAATGTGGGTATTAACACAGCAGCTGTCTCATCTACAAAAATGGCTGTAGTCCTTTTGTCCCACCTCTGAGTGGACTGAATTGGACATAACACATATTTGCTACTCACTTTTCAATTTCCTCGTCTTCTGCTCAAGTGTCTGGCAAGTGTTCACTAATTCGGTATTTACAGTCTGGAGATTCAGTTGTTCCGAGATTGCTTCCTCTAATTCATGCAGCAAAGACTTCGCTTTGTCGCCGGCTGAGTGGGCTGCCGGATCTCGATCCTCAACCTGGACACGTACGGTTAATACTGGATTTTAGCAGGGTGGCCAGGAAAGAAAGCAATTGAGCCCTCACTGGTATTATGCACACGAAACTGAAAATGTGCTTTTCTTCTCAGGGAAGTGATAAGCCTCTAGCGAACTTCTGCAATTCTGTGTTTGCATGGGCTTTGTATGCCTGAGCTATTTCTACAGCGGTAAAAGTCCTGATATGTCAAGTTGCTTCTTTCTGCAAAGATGCCTCTTTCATCAGGAGGCTGTTGACACCACCTCCTTTACAACTCCCCTGTACTTCCTCCGCTCACTGCTGGTCGCCAGGGACTGAACTTCGCAGTTCCTCTTTGGGTTTTTTTTTTCTTTTCTTTTCTGTTCCTCCTCCGTTTTTTACTTCATGGTCTCAAGGACATCTGAGGAAACTTCCCCTTGAATATAAAGTAGTCACAGGCTACCCTACCTGCTCCTCTCTGTCCTCCAGCCATTGGCTGGTTCCTTGAACCTTCTTCCTAACGACAGCTTCCTGGTTGACAGCATCTTCTTGCACTTGTTCAAGGGCTTCTCGTTGTTTCTGCCTGGAGTTTAAAAAAAAAAAAAAAAAAAGAGTCCAAACCACAAGCTGTCAGTGACATTTCAACTGAGAGTCACCCTGGGAAGTTGTGACAAATTCAAACTTAATGCACTTCCTCAGAAATCAGAGGGAAAAGTGAAAGTATTTACATACATATAAATGCTTAACAAATAGAGAATTTTAATCAAAGCACTCATATTGATCAGTTGGCCTGATACCCTCACTTTAGAGATAAGGGCATTTGGTCTCCTATTTTACACTGGGATATTCAGTTTCCCACAAGCTACATTCATCGTAGTAATTAGCATCAGGCACCAACTGCTTAGAGGATGGCACGGTAATGAGGTCACTGTGACAGGTGCAGTATTTACACATCATAGCTAGCTGTTTCAGAAAAAGAAAGGAAAGGGAAAGATAAAAGAAAAAAAAAGCAATAAAAGCTTTGGGTCATGACCGTGGCCTTTTCTCCTTAAGAGTTGTCAATCATGGGCGCCTGGGTGGCTCAGTTGGTTAAGCGACTGCCTCCGGCTCGGGTCATGATCCTGGAGTCCCTGGATCGAGTCCCGCATCCGGCTCCCTGCTCGGCGGGGAGCCTGCTTCTCTCTCTGACCCTCCCCCCTCTCATGTGCTCTCTCTCTCTCATTCTCTCTGTCTCAAATAAATAAATAAAATCTTTAAAAAAAAAAAAAAAAGAGTTGTCAATCATGCTAAATGGTGAGCCCAAGAAGGGCTGCCCCCAAGCATGGACGGAACACTCCATGTTAGTATTTCCACCACAGTCTTGTCTTTCCTGAAAACTTGACCCCCCTCCCTTTCTTCCTCATTCCAAATCTCTTAGTGTTGTTATGTTACCTCTCTTTTGGATACATTTCTAATCCTCCAAAATGTATTAAAATGCACCTGCTCTCAGCTGATGAGATTATTTAAACAATGCTAGGTATCAATATATCAATGACTATCTGGAAACAGCTTGATCTGAATAACGATGATATCCTTAGCTCAAAGGGATGATAAACTTTGGGAGCTTCAAAGCAAAGAGGAAGACATTGTCAGGTTTAGGCCTTTTGCATGCCTCTCAAACATTAACACAGTCAGAATCTCATCGTATATTGGCATAAATCTAGCCCTAAGTACAAGAAGAATCGCACGAGAGACAAGGATGGTGGCACAGAATGCTTACCATCATGGTAAACTAGCAAACAAAACTCTAAACAAAAATAAAAACTACCTAAATAATCTATTGAGCCTTGTTCAATACCTTATAGTCAGTTTCTTCTTGTTTTAAATTTTGTAAGAACATTTAACATGAGGTCTACCCCCTTAATACATTTTATTTTATTTTATTTATTTTTTAAAGATTTTATTTATTTATTTGAGAGAGAGAGAGAATGAGAGAGAGCACATGAGAGGGGGGAGGGTCAGAGGGAGAAGCAGACTCCCTGCCGAGCAGGGAGCCCGATGCGGGACTCGATCCAGGAACTCCAGGATCATGACCTGAGCCGAAGGCAGTCGCTTAACCAACTGAGCCACCCAGGCGCCCGCCCTTAATACATTTTAAAGTGTATAATGTTGTTAACCGTAGGCACAATGTGGTATAGAAGATCCCTAGAACTTACTCGTCTTGCATAACTGAAACTTTATACCTGTTAAATTGCAGCTCTCCATTTCCCCCTCCTCTAGTCCCTGGAAACCACCATTCTCCTCTCTGCTTCTCTGAGTTTGACTATTCTAGATACCTCATAGAAGTGGTATCATGCCATATTTGTCCTTCTGTAACTGGTTAATTTCACTTAGCATAATATCCTCAAGATTTTTCCATGTTATCACATGCGACAAAATTTCCTTTTTAAGGCTGCATAATATTCCACTGCATATATATATATATATATATATACATACATATATATGCGATACATACATATATATATACATACATATATATGCGATATTTTCTCTATTCATTTACCACTGATAAAATGTAGGCTGTGTCTATATTGTGGCTATTGTGAATAATGCTGTAATAAACTTGGGTGTGTAAATATCTCTTCAAGATTTTGCTTTGAATTCTTTTGCACATATATCCAGAAGCGGAATTGCTGGATAATATGGTTGTTCCATTTTTAATTTTTTGAGGAAATTCCATACTGTTTTCCATAGCAGTTGCACTGTATTAAATTCCCATCAACAGTATACAGAGTTTTAATTATTTCTCTACATCTTTGCCAACACTTGGTATCTTTTTTTTTTTTTAAAGATTTTATTTATTAGAGAGAGAGACAGTGAGAGAAGGAACACAAGCAGGGGGAGTGAGAGAGGGAGAAGCAGGCTTCCCACAGAGCAGGGAGCGCAATGCGGGGCTCGATCCCAGGACCCTGGGATCATGACCTGAGCCAAAGGCAGACGCTTCACGACTGAGCCACCCAGGCACCCCAACACTTGGTATCTTTTGGTGGTTATTTTTTTCCCTTTGGTTTTTAATAATAGCCTTCCCTAACAGGTGTGATTCATTCATCATTATGAATGACTCATGGTGGGTTTTATTTGCATTTCCCTGACGATGAGTGATGTTGAACATCTTTTCATATACCTGTTGGTCAACTGTATGTCTTCTTTGGAAAAATATCTATTCAAGTCCTTTGCTATTTTTAAATTGGGTTATTTGGTTTTTTGTAACTCAGTTGTTGTAGTTCTTCTTGTATTTTGAAATTCAACCCCTTATTGGGTATATGGTTTGCAAATATTTTCTTTCATTCCATAATGTACCTGTTCTCTCTGTTAATTCCTTTGCTGTTCAAAAACTCTTAAGTCTGGTGTAAACCCACTTACCTAACTTTTCTTTTGTTGTTTGTGCTTTTGTGTCATAGCCAAGTCCATGGTCATGAAGAATTTCCCCCAAGTTTTCTTCTAGAGTTTCAGAGTTTTAGGTCTTGTATTTAAGTCTTTAATCCATTTTGAGTTGATTTTTGTATATGGTATATAACAAGGGTTCAACTTCATTCTTTTGCATAGGACTATCCAGCTTTCCCAACACAATTTGTTGAAAAGACTATCCTTTCTCCATGTGTATTCTTGGCACTCTAGTCAAAGATCAGTTGGCCATTTATGCATGGGTTTATTTCTGGGCACTCTATTCTGTTCCACTGTCCTTAGGCCACTATCATACTGTTTTAATTACTATAGCTTTGTAATATATTTTGAAATAAGGAAGTGTGCTACCTCCAGCTTTGTGTTTCTTTCTCAAGGTTGTTTTGGCTGTTCAGGATTCTTTGTGGTTCCCCGTGAATATTAGAATTATTTCTTTTTCTATTACTTTAAAAAAATGCCAGTAAGGTTTTGATCAGTATTGCACTGAATCTGCAGGTGATTTTGGGTATCATTGACATTTTAACAATACTAAGTCTTCTAACCTATGAACACAAGATGTCTTCACTTATTTGTATCTTCTTTAATTTCTTTCAGCAATGTTTTATAGTTTTCAATGTACAAGTCTTCACCTCCTTAATTAAGTTCATTCCTATTTTACTCTTTCGGATGTTATTTTAAATCAGATTGTTTTTCCAACTTTCTTTTTGGATAGTTGTTAGTGTACAGAAATGCATCTGATTTTTGTATGTTAATTACATATGCTGCAATTTTGCTGAATTTGTTTATTGGTTCTAACAACTTTTTGTGGAGTCTTTAGAGTTTTCTGCATATAAGATCACGTCATATACAAATACAGATGATTTTATTTCTTCCTTTCCTTGCTTAATTGCTCTGGCTAGGACTTCTAGTACTATGTTGCTTAGAAGTGGTGAGAGTGGGCATGCTTGCCTTAGTTTTGATTTTAGAGGAAATACATTCAGTCTTTCATCACTGAGTATGATGTTAGCTGTGTGTTTTTCATAATGGCCTTTATTATGTTGAGGTAGTTTTTATTTCTAGTATTTTGAATATTTTATCATGAAAAAGTGTTAAATCTTGTCAAATGCTTTTCTTCATCAATTCAGGTGATCATGTGATATTTATCTTTCATTCTGTTAATGCAGTATATCACATTAATTTGTGTATGCTGAACCATCCTTGCATTGCAGGGATAAATCTCACATGGTACGATTTTTTCAATGCATGATTAAAGTTGGTTGCTAGTATTTTGTTGAGGATTTTTGCACCTATACCCATCAGGGATATTGACCTATAGTTTTCTTTGTAGTATCTTTGGTTTTGGTGTCAGGATAGTACCGACCTCATAAAATGAATTTGGAAGTGGTCCCTCCTTTATAATTTTTTGAAAGTTTCAAAAGTCTTCAATAATCTCCTACTATTAATCTTCCTTAGATGTTTGGCAGAATTCATCAGTGAAACCACCTGGTCCTGATCTTCTCTTTGTTGGGTTTTTGAATACTGCTTCAATCTCCTTACTATTTCTTGCTCTGTTCAGATTTTCTTTTTCCGATTCAGTCTTGGTAGGTTGTATGTTCCTAAATATTTATCTGTTTCTTCAAGATTATCCAGTTGTTGGTGTATGACTGCCCACAGTGGTCTTTTATGACCCTCACCCCAAACCCTCTCACTGTAGCATCGGTTATAATATTTCTTCTTTTGTTTCTGATCTTATCTGAATCTGCTCCTTTTCTTAGTCTGTTTGTCGATTACATCTTTAAAAAAATTCAGACTTTCAGGGAAAATGGCAGAAGAGGAGGATCCTAGGCTCACCTTGTCCTACAGGTACTCCTAAATAACACACACATCAGTGTAAATAACCCAGAAAAATGACCCAAAGACTGGCAGAATAGACTCTCCACAGCTAAATGTAAAGAAGAGGCCACAATGAAGAGGTTAGCAAGGGTGAAGATATGGTCAGGAACCAAACTGACTCACAGGACTGTCTATGGGAAGGAGGGATGACATTGGCACAGAGAGGAAAGGAGCACACCCCACACCAGGCACCCCAGGCATGAGGGAGCCACACTGGGAAGATGAATCCCCATAACACTGGGCTTTGAAAACCACAGGGGCCTAATTTCACAAGTTTATAATCAGTGTAGCTTGACACCTTGAACTTTAAAAATGAGCAAGCTGAGCTCTGGGAGAGCTGGAGGGCAATAGGAAATTGAGTGCCCACACTTATAGAGAGAGTACAACAAAGAGTCCCACTGAGATATAGCATAGCAACAGCAGTTTGAGAAAAAAAAACCCTGGGGTATACGAGAAGGAGATTTATTTACTAATCTCAGAGCAGGTGCTGGAGGGGCAGGGATCTTTGTAAGATTCTCCAAGAACAAAAGAGCTGGTGGGCACCATTTTCCTCTCCTACCCCTTGCCCTAGTCTAGACACACAGGCACCTGCAGGAACAGCGCAGAGCAAACACCCTCTGCCTAGTTTGACAACAGTGCACCCCAACCTGCATTCTCCTGCCGATGCTCTCCCTCCATCCTGGACTCGGCAGCAGTTTTCATGCACCTTCCCACAGCAGACCAGCACAGACCTTGCTGGCAGTGCAGCCCACTCCTCCATTCTCCCACAGACCTGTCCCCCAAAAATGTCCTTGGCAGGAGTCTCTTCAAAGCAGTGCCACAAGCCTGGCTGTGTGCAAGCAGACCTGACAGGGGCCAACACTCTCCAAACGGACTCCTTCCCTGGGGAGAGGGAAAGATAACCACACACACCAGTCTGACTGTAGCCCTGGCAATGGATTGGGGGTAGATATCTGGTCTGACTGCAGTCCCCGCCCACCAATGAAAGCGTCTCATTTGACAACATAGGGAGAACACCCTGAAGTTTGGTGCTACTGCATCTCTGGCAAACACCTGGTCTGACTCAACTCAAGGTCAAGGTGGCCCCAGACTAGCCCACTAACACAAGGACCAAACTCTGTCCACAACAGGCAAGGGGAGCCACTGCAGATGACTGGACTGAAGGCAAATGTGGCTCAGCCACAACAGCAGCATACACACAACACACATAGGAGACACCCTTGAAGGACCAGGTTTTGGTGAAGAGGGAATATGGCACAAAAGAGCTCCATAGGACCTCTTCTTCATAAGGCCACTAATTTCAAGAGCAGGAGACATAGCTGACTTTCCTAACATACAGAAACAGACCACAGAGAGTTAGACAAAAGGAGGAGACAGAGGAATACGTCCCAAATGAAAGAACAAGTCAAAAATCACAGCAAGGGGGTGCCTGAGTGGCTCAGTTGGTTGGGCGTCTGCCTTTGGCTCAGGTTGTGATCTCAGGGTCCTGGGATCAAGCCCTGCATCCTTCTCCCTCTGCCTCTGCTTCTCCCCCCCACTTGTGCTCATGTGTGCACACACACGCACTTTCTCTCTCTCTCTAATAAATAAAAAAAAATTTAAAAATCACAGCAAGAGAGCTAAACAAAACAGAGATAAGTAATATGCCTATTAGAAAGCTTAAAGTAATGGTAATAAAGATAATAAATGGACTGGAAAAAGACTGGAGGATATCAGTGAGATCCTCAACAAAGAGATAGAAAATATAAAAAAGAACCAATCAGAGATGCGTAACACATAACTAAAATTTTAAATACAGTAGAGGAAGGAGCATGGATCAGTGACCTGGAGGACAGAGTAGTGGAAAGCAATCTAGCTGAACAGGAGAAACAAATTAAATAGCAATAAATTAAAACAGATTAAGGGAAATCAATGACATGATCAAGCATAACAACATTCATATTATAGGGATCCCAGAAGGAAAAGAGAGAGCAAAGGGGGAAGAAATATGTATTTAAAGAAATAATAGCTGAAAACTTCCTGAATCTGGGGAAGAAAACACAAATCTAGATCCACAAGGCACAGGAAGTCCCAAACAAAATCAACCCAAGCTGATCCACACCAAGACACATAGTAATTAATGTGGCAAAAAGTAGTGATAAATAGAGAATTTTCAAAACAGCAAAAGAAAACAGTTGCATACAAGGGAAACCCCATAAGGCTATCAGCTGATGTTTGAACAGAAATTTTGCAGGCCAGAGGGTTTAGAATGATATATTCAAAGTGCTGAAAGAAAAAAACTGCAACCAAGAATGCTCTATCCAGCAAAGCTATCACTCAGAATAGAAGGAGAGATAAAGATTTCCCAGGGAAAAAAAAAAAAGTTAAAGGAATTTATCACCACTAAACCAGCCTTACAAGAAATGTTAGAGGGGACTCTTTGAGTGGAAAAGAATGACCATAAGCAGGGGTAAGAAAAGTAGGATGCACTAAAGTACTAAAATTAGGTATATCCATAAAAATCAGTCAAGGATTCACACACACACATGCACACACACACACATACACACACACACAGTGTAAAGTATGACACCTTATACCTAAATTCTAGGGGAAGAGGAGTAAAAATTTAGTACTTTTAGAATGGGTTCAAACTTATAGATAAACCTAATGGGAACCACAAATCAAAAGCTGGTAATAGATATACAAAAAAATAAAGAGAAAGGAATCCAAGTATATCACTAAAGAAAGCCAGCAAACCATGATAAAAGAGAGCAAGAGAAGAAAGGAACAGAGAAGAACTACAAAAACAACCATAAAACAAGTAACAAAATGGCAATAAATATATAACTATCAATAATTACTTTGAATGTAAATGGAATAAGGCTCCAATCAAAAGATGTAGGGAGACAGAATGGATAGAAAATAAGACCCATCTATATGTTGCCTATAGGGGACTCATTTCAGACCTAAAGACACATGCAGACTGAAAGTGAATTGATGGAAAAGCATTTATCATGCAAATGGAAGTAAAAGAAAACCGGAGGAGCAATATTTAGATCAGATAAAATGGACTATTTTTTTTTAAGATTTTATTTCTTTAAAAGAGAAAGAGCATGAGCAGGGGGAAGGGCAGAGGGAGAGGGAGAAGCAGACTCCTGACTGAGCAGGGAGCCTGACACAGGACTCCCAGACCTCTGGGATCATGACCTGAGCTGAAGGCAGTCACTTAACCAACTGAGCCACCCAGGCACCCCAGACAAAATGGACTTTAAAACAAAGACTGTAACAAGAGACAAATACACTATGTAATCATAAAGGGAACAATTCAACAAGAAGATATAACAATTATAAATATTTATGCACCCAACTTGGGAGCACTCAAATACATAAAGCAAATTAAAAAACATAAAGAAAATAATAGAAAACAATAATAGTAAGAGACTTTAACATTTCACTTACATGAAAGGATAGATCATCCAAACAGAAAATCAATAAGGAAAAATGGCTTTGAGTGACATTGGACCAGATGGATCTAACAGATATATTCAGAACATTCCATCCTAAAACAGTGGAATACACATTCAAGTGCACATAGAACATTCTCCAGAATAGGTCACATATTAGGCCACAAAACAAGTCTCAATAAATTAAAAAAAACCTGAAATCATACCGTACATCTTTTCCGACCAAGCATTATGAAACTAGAAATCAATGACAAGAAAAAATCTGGAAAGAACACAAATACATGGAAGTTAAATAACATGATATAAACAATGAGTGGGTCAACAAAGAGGAAATAAAAAATATGTGGAGACAAATGACAATGTAAACTAATGGTCCAAAATCTTTGGGATACAGCAAAAGCTGTTCTAAGAGAGAAGTGTACAGAATACAGACCTACCTCAAGGAGCAAGAAAAATCACAACTTCGCCATACACCTAAAGGAGCTAGAAAAAGAAGAACAAATCCCAAAACCAGTAGAATAAAGCAATAATAAAGATTACAGCAAAAATAAATGAAATAGGAACTAAAAAAAAACAGAACAGATGGATGAAACCTGGAGCTGGTTCCTTAGAAAGATCAACAAAATTGATAAGCCTTTAGCCAGACTCATCAAAAAGAGAGAAAGAGGACTCAAACACAAAATGAGAATTGAAAAAAGAGAAATAACACAGAAATATAAAGGATTGTAGGAGAATATTATGAAAAATTATATGCTAACAAATTGGACAAACTAAAAGAAATGGGTAAATTCCTAGAAACATAAAACCTCCCAAAACTGAATCAGAAAGAAATAGAAAATTTGAACATACCAGTTACCAGCAGTGCAATGGCATCTATAATAATAATAATAATAATAATAAACCTCCCAAGAAACAAACGTCCAGGATCAGATGGCTTCACAGGTGAATTTTACCAAACATTTAGAGAAGAGTTCATACTAGGTATTTATCCAAAGGATACAAAAATGCTGATTTGAAGGGGCACATGCACCCCAACGTTTATAGCAGCACTATCAACAATGGCCAAATTATGGAAAGAGGCCAAATGTCCATCAACTGATGAATGGATAAAGAAGATGTGGTATATATTTAAATGGAATATTACTCAGTGATCAGAAAGAATGAAATCTTGCCATTTGTAACAACGTGGATGGAACTAGAGTGTATTTTGCTAAGTGAAATAAGTCAGTCAGAGAAAGACATATAAATGATTTCACCATATGTGGAATTTAAGAAACAAAACAGATGAACATAGGGGAAGGGAAGGAAAAATAAAAACAAAGAGAGAGGCAAAGCATAAAAGACTTAAATATAGAAAACAAATTGAGGGTTGCTGGAGGGGTGGTAGGTGGGGGGTTGGGCTAAGTGGGTGATGGGCATTAAGATGGGCACTTGAGATGAGCACTGGGTGTTATATGTAAGTGATGAAACACTAAATTCTACTCCTGAAACCAACACTACACTATATGTTAACTAACTGAAATTTAAATTAAAAAAAATAAAAATAAAATTGATACCTATTCTTCTCAAACTATTCCCAAAAAAATAAAAGAGAAAGGAAAGCTTCTAAATTCATTCTATGTGGCCAGGATTACTCTGATACAAAAAAAAAAAAGAAAAGAAAAGAAAAGAAAAAGAAAAAAACAAAACAAAACAAAAACACATAAAGGCATCACAAAAAACAAAAACAAACAACAACAAAATAAAACTACAAGCCAATATCTCTGATGACCATAGATGCAAAAATCCTCAACAAAATACTATCAAACCAAATCCCAACAATACATTCAAAAAGTCATTCACCACTATTGAGCGAGATTTATTTCTGGGATGCAAGAATGATTCAGTATTCACCAATCAATCAACATGATACAGGACATCAACAAGAGAAAGGATAAAAACTATGATCATTTCAATAGATGCAGAAAAAGCATTTGACAAAGTACATCTATGCATGACACAAACCCTCAACAAAGTCGATTTAGAGGGAACATATCTCAACATAATAAAGGCCATATATGAAAAACCCACAGCTAACATCATACTCAATGGTGAAAAACAGATCTTTCCCCCTAAGATCAGGAATAAGTGAAGGATGTCCACTCTCACCATTTCTATTCAACATAGTACTGAAAGTCCTAGCCACGGCAATCAGACAAGAAAAAGAAATAAAGGGCATCCAAATTGATAAGAAAGAAACAATACTGTCACCATTTGCAGATGATATACTATATATATAAAAAAACCCTAAAGACTCCACCAAAAAACCATTAGAATAAATGAATTCAATAAAGTTGCAGAATATAAAATCAATACACAGAAATTTTTTGTGTTTCTATACACTAATAATGAAGTAGCAGAAAGAGAAATTAAGAAAACAATCTCATTTATAATTGCACCAAAAAATAATAAAATACCTAGGAATAAACATAACCAAGGAGGTGAAAGAACTGTACACTGAGAACTATAAAACACTGTTAAAAGAAACTGAAGCTAACACAAACAAATGAAAAGATAGCCCATGCTCATGGATTGGGAGAACAAATATTGTTAAAATGTCCATACTACCCAAAGCAATCTACAGATTTCATGCAATCTCTATCAAAATACCAACAACATTTTTCATAGAACTAGAACTAATAACCCTAAAATATGTTAAGAAACCACAAAAGACCCTGAACAAACTAATCCTGAAAAAAAAAACAAAAAACCCAAAACTGTGGTATCACAATCCCAGATTTTAACATATACCACAAAGCTGTAGTAATCAAAACAGTATGGTACCAGCACAAAATTAGACACATCAATAGAACAGAGAGCCCAGAAATAAACCCATGCTTATATGGTCAATTAATCTATGACAAAGGAGGCAAGAATATGCAATGGGAAAAACATAGTCTCTTCATCAAATGCTGTTGGGGAATACTAGTGTTAGACAGCTATACGCAAAAGAATGAAACGATGGAGTCCCTGGGTGGCTCAGTCGGTTGTGACTGACTCTTGATTTCAGCTCAGGTCATGATCTCAGGGTTGTGGGAATGAGCCCCACATGGGGTTATGTGCTCAGCATGGAGTCTGCTTGTCCTTCTACCTCTGCTCTCCCCCGACTTGTGCTCTATCTCATAAATGAATGAATGAATTAATTAATTAATTATAAAACCAGACCACTTTCTTACACTGCACAAAAATAAACTCAAAATGGATTAAAGACCTAAGTGTGAGACCTGAAACCATAAACATCCCAGAAAACAGCACAGGCAGTAATTTCTCTAGCATCAGCCACAGCAACATTTTTCTAGATCTGTCTCCTGAGGCAAGGGAAATAAAAGCAAAAATAAACTATCGGGACTACATCAAAATAAAAACCTTCTGCACAGCAAAGGAAAAAAAAATCAACAAAACTAAGACAAATTATGGAATAGAAGAGATCTGCAAATGACATATCCAATAAAGGGTTAGTATCCAAAATATATAAAGAACTTATACAACACCCCAAAACAAATAATCCAGTTAAAAAATGGGCAGAAGACATGGGACATCTCTCCAAAGACATACAGATGGCCAACAGATGCATGAAAAGATGCTCAACATCACTCATCATCAGAAAGATGCAAATCAAAACCACAATGAGATACCACTTCACACCTGTCAGAATGGTTAAAATAAAAAACACAAGAAACAAGAATTGTTGGCAAGAATGTATAGAAAAAGGAACCCTTGTGCACTGTTGGTGAGAATGCAGCCACTGTGGAAAACAGTATGGAGGTTCCTCAAAATGTTAAAAATACAAATTACCATATGATCCAATAATTCCACTACTGGGTATTTACCCAAAGAATACAAGAATGCCAATTTGAAAAGATATATGAACCCGTGTTTATTGTAGCATTATTTACAATAGCCAAATTATGGAAGAACCCAAATGTCCACTGATTGATGAATGGATAAAGATGATGTGGTGTAGTGTGTGTGTGTGTGTGTGTGTGTGTGATGGAATATTACTCATCCATAAAAAAGAATAAAATCTTGCCATTTGCAATAACATGGATGGATCTAAAGGTTGTAATGCTATGCGACCTAAGTCCATCAGAGAAAGACAAACACCATATGATTTCACTTATATGTAGAATTTATGAAACAAAACAAATGAACAAAGGAAAAAGAGACAAACACCCCCCCCAAAATGGCTCTTAAATATGGAGAACTGATGGTTACCAGAGGTGGGTGGGGGATGGGTGAAATAGGTAAAGGGGATAAGAATACATGTATCATGGTGAGTACTGAGTAATGGATAGAATTGTTGAATCACTATACTGTACACCTAAAACTAACATTGTATGTTAATTATACCAGAATTAAAATTATAGTTAAATTTGATAATGGTTAAATAACATAATAGTTAAATATAAATTACATTTTTTTAATTTAAAAAACCAACTTTTATTTTTATTTATTTTTTAAAGAGTTTTTCTATTCTCTATTTATTTCTCCTAATCTTTATTATTTCCTTCCTTGTGCTAATTTTGAACTTAGTTTGTTCTTCTTTTTCTGATTTCTTGAGCTATAACGTTAGGTTGTTAATTTGAGATCTTCCTTCTTTAAATGTAGGCATCTGCCACTGTTAACTTCTCAGTATTGCTTTTGCTGCATGCCATAGGTTTTGATATGTTGTTCTCACTTTTGTCTCAAGATATTTTCTAATTTCCCTGTTAATTTCTTCTTTGTGGTTTTTCAGCAGTGCATTAATTTCTAAATATTTGTGAATTTTCCAGTTTTCCTTCTGCTATTGATTTCTAGTTCTATTCCATAGTGGTTTGAAAAGATACTTAGTATTAATTTCCATCTTCTTAAATTTGTTTATACTTGTTTTGTGACCTAATGTGATCTATCCTGGAGAATGTTCCATGTGCACTTGAGAAGAATGTATATTCTATAGCTAGAGGGTAGAATGTTCTGTATATGTCTGTTAGGTCCACCTGGTCTATAGTGTTGTTCCAGTGAATTATTTCCTTATTGATCTTATATCTCAATGTTCTATCCATTATTGAAAGTGGTGTATTGAAGTCTCCTACTATTATTATATTGCTCTCTATTTCCTCCTTCCATTCTGTCAATCTATGCTTTATATATTTAAGTGCTCTGATATATATATAATTGTGATATCTTCCTAGTGAACTGATCCTTTTATCACTGTACAGTGTCCTTCCTTTGTCTCTTGTGACAATTTTTGACTTGAAGTCTATTTTCTCTGATGTAAGTATAGCCACCCTGGCTCTCTTTTGGTTAGTATTTGACTGGAACATCTTTTTTCATCCCTTCACTTTCAGCCCATGTGTGTCCTTAAATCTGAAGTGAGTCTCTTGTAGACAGCATATAGTTGGATCTTGTTTTTTAATCCATTTAGCCACTCTATGTCTTTTGATTAGAAAGTTTAATCTATTTATATTTAAAGTAATTGATAGAGAGGGATTTACTATGGCCATTTTTCATTGTTTTGTGTCTTGTTGTTCCTCTTTCCTCCCTTGTCTTCCTTTGTGTTTCCTTTTTCTTATTAATTTTTTTGACTCATTTTTCTTTTGTGTATCTTCTATAGGTATTTTCTTTATGGTTATCATGGGGCTTACATAAAACATAAGTCTATTTTAAGCTGATAACAATTCAACTTCAAACACATACAATAACTACACTTTCACTTCTCTCTTCCCTCTACTTTTTTATTGAGGTCACAATTTACAACTTTGTATATTGTGTACCTTAACATGTTTTTGTCATTTTATATACTTATAATTTTTAAACTTTTATCCTATAATTAAAATTTACCTATCACTGCTATAGTATTACAGTATTCTGTATTTGTCTATATGATATTCACCTTTACTAGCAAATTTTATACTTTAATATGTTTTCATACTGTTGTTTATGATCCTTTTGTTTCAACTTGAACTTCTTTTAGCAATTCTACTAAGGCAGGTCTAGTGGTAGTGAACTCTTCCAGCTTTTGCTTATATGGGAAAGTCTACATCACCTTGATTTTTGAGGGATAGTTTGCTGAAAATAGTGCTCTTGGTTGGTAGTCTTTTACTTTCAGGACTTTGAATGCATCATCCCACTTTCTCCTGACTTACAAGGTTTCTGCTGAGAAATCCACTGACAGTCTCATGGTGCTTCCCTTGTACACCACAAAACTTCTCTTGCTGTTTTCAAAATTCTCTATTTTTGACTTCTGACAATTTAATTATTATGTGTCTCAATGTGGATTTCTTGGGTTCATCTTATTTGAGATCCATTGGATTTCCTGGATCTAGATGTCCTTCCCCAGGTTTTAGAAGTTTTAGGCCATATTTTTCTTTGCCTTTCTGCCCCTTTCTTTCTCTCTTCTCCTTCTGGGACTCCAATAATACCTATAGTGGTCTACTTTATGATATCCCATACATCCCTTAAGATTTCTTCACTCTCTGTCATTCCTTTTTCTTTTCACTTCTTTGACTAGATCATTTCCAGAGACCTGTCTTCAAGTTCATTGATCTTTTCTTCTCCTTGATCTGGTCTGCTGTTAAACCCCTCTAATAAAATTTTTCAGTCCACTTATTATATTTTTCTGTTCTAAGATTTCTGTTGGGTATTCTTTTAATACTTTTGTCTTTTGTTGATATTCTCACTTTGTTTTGTTTTTTTTTTTAAGATTTTATTGATTTATTTGAGAGAGAGAGTGCATGAGTGGGGAGGGGCAGACAGAGAGGGAGAAAGAATCTGAATCAGACTCCTCACCGAGCACAGAGCACGACACGGGGCTCAATCCCATGACCACGAGATCATGACCTGAGCCCAAATCAGGAGTTGGATGCTTAACTAAGCCACCAGGCACCCTGATAGTCTCACGTTGTTTATGCATTGTTCTCCTAACCTCATTGAGCATCTTTATGACAGTTATTTTGAATCCTCTGTGAGGTAAATCATTTATCTCTGATTCATTAGGGTCAGTTTTTAGAGATTTCGTTCCTTTGGATGGAACATATTTCTCCATTTTTCCTGACGCTTTTTGTTGGTATCTGCACATTAAAAAAAACAACCACTTCTCACAGTCTCCACAGCCTGGACTTATATAGGAGAAAACTTATACCAATCAGTCTGGGGAAGGTTCTGGGGGCTCTCAAAACTTTGTGCTAGTTCAAATCACCATTTTTGTCCTTTGTAGGCCCTAAGTGTCTAGAGTATCATAGCAACATCATTGCTCTAAGATGGGTGTGACAGAAGACAGTCTTTTAGACGACCCCCAGAAAAGTGGGAATATTGAATGTGTGATCCTATTCTTTCCTTCCAGGGAAAAGCTAAGATCTGGGGTTTTCCATCTGCTTACTTTGTTCTGAGGCAAGGAGAAGGACTATGATGAGTTACACTTGTATGCTGGTTCCATCTGCCGTCATTGTTCTTAATGTCCTCTAGATGTCTATAGTATGCCCAGTTCCATCTGCACTCTGAGACAGGCGAGACAAAAGCCAGTATCTTGGGAAGTCCTCAGAAAAGTTGGAATGTGGACACAGTCTGACTCTTTCCTCCCCAGGGAAAATCTAGGAGCTTGGGGATTCCCTCTGATCACAAGATCCTATGCCAGGGCAGGAATTACACTGACAGGGTATATAGAATTTTCCTACCAGCAATGATGTGGCTGGTTTCACATCTACCCAGGATGCAGGAGCCTTTCAACTAGTTTCTGGATTTCTCACAAAAGGAATATGTTTGTATATTGCTGTTGAATCAGTATATCCCTTGGGGAAAGGAAGGCCCAGGGCTTCCTATTCCTTCTTGCTGACATCACCTCTTCTTTTCCTTAAGACAGCAGTTTTATCAACTTTTCTCTTTTGTAGGAATAGTCTAAGCTCTCAAGACTGTCCCTTATCTTCCAAGGGAAAGCAAAAGGACTGTAAGGGACCAACAGAAATCCACATTTAATAATATTACAACTTTTAATCATATATATTACATATGTATATTATTTGTACCTGTAAGATAATAATGCACATTATGAATCTAACAGTCTTAAGAATAACTTTTTAAAAATTATATAGTACCATTATTAAAGATATTCAATAGATTTTAAACCTTTGAAGATTTTTCTTCCATAGAGACTTGCACTATCATGTTAAGAAATATAGTATTAGCTTTGAGTGTGTTTTTGAATTCAGTAACTATCCTTGCTAACATGTCCTCATGCTAAATCTTGATTTCTACATCTGCCTAGTCTGATTCTCCCTGAAACTTTGCCATCTAAATAGAACCCCATTTACCTAGTTTTGAGACCCAAAACCTGTAAGTCAAGGATGACTCTTTCTTGCATTCCCACATCCAATTCACTAGCATGTCAGATCTGACCTGTCCTCAAAATACAGTTTGAATCCAACCAGTTCTTACCAACTGGCTCACCCTGACTCATGTTCTACCCCTTCACCTAGATTATTGAAATAGTTTTGGGTCACCTGGTTGGCTTAGTTGGTTAAGCATTTGCCTTTGGCTCAGATTGTGATCCCCTGGTCCTGGGATTGAGCCCTGCATCGAACAGGGCTCCCTGCTCAGTGGGAAGTCTGCTTCTCCCTCTGCCTACCGCTCCCCCCCACCCAGCTTGTGCTCTTCTCTCTCTCTGACAAATAAATAAAATCTTAAAAAAAATAGTTTCTAACTCAGTGGCTTTTTTTGACCATGACACAGCAAATATTTTATATTTCAACCAAGTACACACATACACATAGCTGAATTAATATTTTTATGAAATACTACTCTTACTATATGAAATACACTCTGATATTTTATATTTATTTTTTAAAATGACTTATAATCTGATAAATTGGTTTCAAGAACTCTCATTGGTGATCTGTTATTGAAGAAACTCTTCTCACTGGTGTCACTGTTTTCACTTTCTCCCTCTATAGACAATGCTCTACCAGCAGCTAGAATAATCTTTCAAAATATGTCATATTACTTTCCTGTTTATAACCCTCTGATTGCTTCTCATCTACTTAGAATAAAATGCCAATCCCTAAGCATGAACTGCAAGGCTGTGAACCTAACTCCTGCCTATATCTCTAACTTCATCTCCTACCATTGCCTAGCACTCACTCCATCCCAGCCATGCTGCCCTCTTGCTGCTGCTCAAATATACCAAGCTGATTAAAACCTCAGAGCCTTTGCATTAACTAATTCCTCTGGCTAGAACCCTTCCCAGATCATCTTTTAGCTTACTCCCTCACTTCAGCAATTCATTAAATTTATAAATCACAGACAGGCCTTTCCTGGCCATTCTTCCTAAAATTAGGTCTTCCTGCCCCATCATTCTTGGTCTTCTTATCTTCCTTTAATTTTTATATCACTTACCACTCCCTGTCATTATATTATATAGTTATATGTTTATTTGTTTACTGTCTGTGTCTAACTAATAGATATTAGTTTCATGGATGCAGAGATTTTGGTCTTATATAATTTTTTAGCACCTAGAAAAAAAAACCAGCAAGAGCTAGCACTTGGGTGTTGCATAAATGATATTTTTTTCTCACTGAGATCTTCAAGAGCAGTTTTTTCTTTCACTGCCTCTCCTTGACTCACTCAGTTCTCTCCATTCCTCAGCACTGGAGACTATTTATCTTGCAACAGAATGAAAGCCTTCTTTTTCTCAGTAAACAGGCCCTAAAAGTTTACCTTTAATAAATATTTCCTACTCCACCTAAACATAGAATTCTTATTCTCATCCCCGCAAAATATATATATATATATATATATATTTTAAGTAGGCTCCACACCCAGCATGGAGTCCAACACAGGGCTTGAACTTATGACCCTGAGGTCAAGACCTGAAGTGAGATCAAGAGTGATCAAGAGTTGGACACTTAACCAACTGAGCCACCCAGGCACCCCACTCCACTTATATTCTTATTCATAGTTAAAACTGATAGCCAAATCATTTTGTCTGCAGCCACTAAATGGTTTTGTCTGTTTTAAATTATATCCAGAAGGCAGGGGCTTAACCATCCTTACAGTGATTAGTATCTTGCCCAATGCCAGGTTCCCAGAATATTTTTAATGTTTTATTCAATTTGAACAAGCAGATGGTGGGGGATTAATAGTTGAAAGAACATAGGTTTTGAAGTTGCACACATCTAGGTCTGCTCCCAGCTGTCACTTAATCCCTCTTGGGTAACCTTGGGTGAGTCACTGAACCTCTCTGGAGATAAAAGTATGTCAAATTTTTAGCACTACCTCCAACACAGTAAGCTCTCAACAAATTGCACCTACTGTTACTTAATTGGACTGCTTGTGTGTCTTGTAGAATAATACAGAAGATTCACTTATTCAGAAATGACTCTAATGCAGGCTCCTCTCCAAATAGCTCTTTGTTGCTAACTGGAAGAATTTCAGTGCTCCCTTTTGTGGAGATGGTATCCATGTAAGAAGCTGCACATCCACTTAACCCATACCTTTACCTCTATGGGGAAGTCTGGGCTCCCTGCTTCTTAGAGAAAGCAGAAGATCATTTTCTTGAGAGTTCCTTTTGGTATTAACCTCTCTTTGGTATCTAGTTTTCTTATATGTGGGGAATAAAATAGTTTCTTCTGGCTACTTTCTTTAAGCAACTTTGGTCTCTACCTTTTTTAACGTTTTTTTTTTTTTTAAAGATTTAATTTTTTACTTGAGAGAGAATAAGAGAGCACAAGGAGGAGGAAGGGCAGAGGGAGAAACAGACTCCCAGCTGAGCAGGGAGCCCAATGTGGGACTTGATCCACAAACTTGATCCTGAGACTCCAGGATCATGACCTGAGCTGAAGGCAGATGCTTAACTGACTGAGCCACCCAGGTGCCCTGATTTTTTATTTTTTTATTTTTTTTTTTTTTGATTTTTTATTTTTTTTAATTTTTTTTTACTTTACTCAAATTCAGTATACACCCATGTTCATTCACTCACTGAAAAAGCGTTTCTTAAGGGAATGCTTAGTATGGTACTAGCAGCTATATAAATAGTGGTCAATAAAAGATAAAGAGCTGTCCTTGTTTAGTATGTGGTTTACAGAGTATACAGATTTCAAGAATTTCCCCACAGTCACAAGAATTAAGGTAGAGGAACAGTAAAATAGTAAATTATTTTACATTTAGAGTTTTCTATTCCCTGACTTCTTTTCCTTGAAATTTAATTGACTAGTCCTAGTGCCCAGTGCAATACATTGTGTACTGAGGCAGAAAATGAAGCCCAGTGGGATAGGAGTCAATAGACTCAGCAAATTCTTCCATTAAGAAATCACTTCATAGACTTTCCATTAATAACTCTTGGGTCTTGATCAATTCACTTTATATCCTTATGCCTCAATTCTCTGTAAAATTATAAGATTTTACTAAATGATCTCTAAAGTCCTTTCTGGTTAAAAGAATTCTATATTCTGTAATTCCAACTTCCTTCTTTAGGGAAAACAACTCATTATACAGGGTTTCCACAAATTTTAAAGCTCACTATTTGCAATTTTGAACATATAAGTCAATTTCACACTATTTCAGAATTCAAAATTATCAGACAAAATGCCTTCTTTGAAAAAGTATCATCTCAAATCAATGTATACAACTTGAAAAAAGTAAACTGGATGCTATGGTACAATCACAATTGTGTCATGTATATAAAGCAGGGGTTTCTTAAATATAAATGACCATCACCTGGAGAGAAATTCTTTTCTGAAATAAAAATATTCCAGCCTGAATCTCTTCAAAATCTCTATTAGTTTGACAAATTCTTTATCAAGAGACTCTTTGTGGTTTCCCAAGCTGTTTGGCATTAATATGCAAAGATTTAGTTTCTCTTCCATTATATATTTGAATTCCTACAAGAAAAGTCACAAAACAAACTCTACTATTCCAGTGTTAAATATAAATAAATGACAGGCAATACAAAATGTTATGGTCATCCTATCTCAATAGTATTCATGGTTATTAAACCCGAAAATTCTAATTGAACAGATACCAATTCTCCACTGCCCAAAGATTGATTATTCTTTGAAATGATTATCTCAACTTAACAAGTACATATTGTATGCCTGTTATGTGCCTAAAATTGAGGGTTTTTTTTAATATAAGTGGTCCCTGATGATTTATTTCATCAATCATCACAATTGCTTTAGAATAGAATGAGACAAGGAAATGCAATAAAAATCAATATTTGTTGATTAACATATGCAAAAGCAATTTTTAAAAAAGTGCTTGTCAAAGGGGTTGAAATTAATATCCCAGAGTCTTCAGAGTTTGCGTCTTGCTTTAGCTTAACTTAGGAAGCTAATGGGTATTAGAAAGTTGTCTGGCAGTCAAGAAGTAGAGATAAGTAATTGATAAAGAAATTTCATCTTATATGCTTCCTTTATAACAAAACTGGAAATAGCTACCTAAGTTGTCATGTTCTGCCAATTTCTGGGATAATAAAATTGTCAGAATTTCAGGAATAACATTCCTTTGCACAATAATCATTCTATCAAATTTAGAGAATTTTAATAGGTCAAGGAAAAATCCAAGATTAGACTAGCAATTGTCATAGGATTCAAATAACATACTTTTTTTATTAAATCATTTTATTTATTGTCTCTTTAACACATCACATGCCCTCACTCTCACTTTCCTCCTGACATTCACATATGCTTACCCTCACAGTCACACACTTATCCTCACCCTCACGCAGTTGCTCTCACCCTCAAGTTCACGCGCACTTATTCTCACCCTCACACACACTTATCCTAACCCTCACAGTCCCACACACTTACCTCACCCTCACCTTCACATTCTTACTCTCACCCACATGCACACACATCCCCAGACATACACTCCATACACATCAACAGACCGAGATAGCAGATGACTATAATAAGTCTTAGAAATGGTACTGCATATAATAAGTATTACCTGGGTTAAGAAAGCAGAAGAAAAACCAGGAAAATCACAAAATATAAAACACTTACAGTAAGCTTGTTCTCCCACTTCTCTTTCACAGTAATTTCTGGATCAGTTACCCACTGTAGAGAGCTATCCATGAGGGTTTCAACTTTAGAAACTTCTTCATGCTGAAAAAGTTCCACATGTTCAGCTAGGAATTCAGGTGAAAGGCATAGGCTATTATATAAGAAGTAATTTAGACCAAAGGTCTACTATATATAATAATTAAGACTCATTTAATGCCTTCTCATTTAATGCCACCCCATGACTTTCCTTTATCCCAGGATGTTGCCATGCATAATGCCAACTCTTGTCAGGTGCTCCATATATGCTGAATATATACAGATAGAATCGTTTTTCAAAACAAAATGTACCCATTTTTATTCCCCTCTCAAATAGGAAACAAGCATTTTCATGGATTTTTTTTTTACTCATTAAACTAAATACTACCTATCATATGCTAGGCACTGTGAAAGGGACGGGAAATACCAACATGAATATGTTCTCTGCTTTCTCTGATCATCTTGTTTCCAGTCAAAAATGAAAATAGAGTGAGAGGTACTAGCTACTAGCCAGAAGGAAACTGTTTAATAGATAACATGTCTTTAGTCCTCTGATACTACAGATTGGGAAAAATAAGCCCAAACAATTCATATCTAATGATCAACCTGTTTGAGGTTGAACTGACTGAGTCAGAACTAGAAAATCAACCTCAAAAGGGTTTTAGAAAAATCTTTTTTCATAGTAGGAATAATTTGGGTGTCGACAAAACACAGATATGCCTGGACTCAGCAAACAGGCTGTGTAGATCAGTTATCTGCAGACGTTCCTAGCCAGTGAATCACCACAGTACATATGTTATACAAATCCAGCTTTCGAAGCATAGCTGTGAATTTCACTCCCTTTTGTTCAAATGTTCTCTGTAATAGCAGTATTTCTTGGTCCATCATCATATCCAGAGATGACAAGTTGATTAAACTGCACTGCCACTCGGTTTCATTGTTCTGAAACAATTATTAAAATGTCCACAACTCTGTCACTCTAATAAAGAACAGTATTTTTGTTTTATGAAAATGATGCTCATGGGTCAATATAACTGTCCAATGGTTTACATTTTCTCTCTAGGATGGCTTCAACTTAACATTTATTCATTCTTAGGGAAAAGCATTTATCCAATAGATAACATGTACATGTGGGTAATATAAACTGCTATGGTTCTTATTTTATGAAAATAGGGGAAGGTAAAGAAATTCATAGGAAAAAAAAAACTGTTGGGAGGGTGGTCAACAGATCCCATTGATAACAGACTAGTTTCTTTTATCTCTCCCTCCCTTTCATAAAAGACACTCCCAGATAATGTTTACCAAAGGATATTCTTACAGTTCTCTCAAAGCATCCATCTCTGTCATATTTTAGATTAATGCAACACCACATTTAATTTCCTTTTTGTTGTCTATTGGAAAACATTTATAGAGCTCTTATTTCTAGACTCCAATTAGAAGGCAAAGTTCCTAATCCGTTAATAGGATAAACCCAAAGCCAGAACTTTGCCAGCGGCTTAACCCCTGCTGAGAAGTGTAGAACTTTACAGGCTGGCATCTTTACATCATGATGCTCTCAGAGGACTGCTGTGGCAGATTTGCCACCATTTCATTCAGTCTGGCAGTCTGGCTTGGTTTCAAAAACTCAGTCAGATGATGAGTATTTGAAACAGGATGTCAGGAAAGCATAGCCCTCAGCAGAATGGCCAAGGCTGCCCAAGACAGCTTTAGATGAAGGCAGCATATGTTGCCCCTGCATCGTTGGCAGGAGAAATTCAAACAGCATTGGCCCCAAAGACATTCTTCCTCTCCTTTCAAGGTCACATCACAGCTGTCAAGAGGAGAACATTCTGACATTTCTATCGTCCACAGACAGGGAGAGCCCCTCAAAATGGTGAAAAGAAAGCAGTTTGCTAATAAAGCTTTTCCTAAGATAACAAGCACAAACTGGAAAGCACAAAGGAGTGAAAATAGAGTATTGGGGGGGATCCCCAACATTTCATCCCCACGAAGCCTTTTGATTATTTCCTCCCATGCTGTAAAAAACTGATTCTACCTAACAAAGATTTAAGTAATAATTCACTTGCCTTTTAAAATTAACCAAAACATGAACATTCTAATTTCTGTTCAGAATGTAATAATCAGTGCCGTTACATTGGGTTGCTACAATTACATTTTAGAGCAGAGAAATTTCATGTTGTTTCTAAGCAATTTTATTTTTGGCAGATACATTTGCTTTTGGGGTTTAGGAAAATACTGAAAAATGGTTCATGGAGCTCTATTGTTACCTTTAGGATCCCAGGCTGGGGATCAGCACAGGTACTTTCTCCTAAAAAATATCAAGAATATAAAGATTTCTAAAGGCTGGATTCACTGAACACATGCTTCTTCAACCCTAGTCTTGAGCCTCACTATGGTTTTCAGCCATAACTTGAAAAAGTCCATTTTTTTTTTCAGGCTAAGAGACCTTAGACTTGGATTTTAAAAACAATCAACAGATTCCTCAAAATGTCACAGTCACTCCTCAGCAAGCTTGGGCCTTCACCTAATAGAAAACTATTGCATATGGTCTTATTGTTTCAAGCTTTCCATTTGATAATTACCTACCTCTGCAGACTGAGCAAGAATGAGTTCACAATGTAAAGATTTTTCTTCTTCAGAGATGATTCTATTACACTCTCCACTAATATTCAACTGGATCCCATTTCTTGAAAAAACAAAAGCAATAGTCTAGTCTGGTTAGATGTGACCATGCTATAAGCCACCAAAATGGGGTTTATCTCTAAACACAGTAAGCCCTCATGTGTGCCAAGGATTGGACAAGGCACTCAGTAATAGAGAGAGAAATAACAGATGGTCTTTATCCTCCAGGAGCTGCACAGATTAGTGACGGACTCTATGTGGTTGTAAACAGGTAGGCCATGCTTTTTTTTTTTTAAAGAACTGGAGCCAATAATTAAAAATTAGTAAATTTCACTAAAAATCTAGAGTTCTGGCTTTTCTTTAAAAAATCAGAAGATGCAGCTGCGCTGGGCCTATATATTCTTTCTTTTTTTAAGATTTAATAATTTGAGAGAGAGTGTGAGTGAGTGAGCATGCACAAGTAGGGGGAGGGGCAGAGGGAGAGGGGAAGAATCTCAAGTAGACTCCCTGCTGAGCTAGAAGCCACTACCCCAAGATCATGACCTGATCAGAAATCAAGAATCAGACACCCAACCGGCTGAACCACCCTGGTGCCCTGAGCCCATATACTCTTGGTTAGCTGGCTTCATCTGGCTAATTCATTTTTCTCAGTTGTCACTCTCATAAGTATGTGGACTTACCCCAGTGGTCTTACTCACTTTTGATATCTGTACAGCTCCTGTAGACTCCTGGACTAGCATATTTTGCATATTCAAAAACAAACTATTATAAGATGATATGTGTTAAGGAAGAAGAACAGCATGCCATGCATGCACTCAAAAGGATTGCTTAATTTCAAGGTAAGAGAAAAGCAAGGGAAAGTCATAGAAAACTTGAGAAGGAGTTCTATTGGAGAAAAGCAGAGAAAATATCACCTATACAAGTACAGAAGAGAAGAATGTGGTATGTTCAAAGAATTATGTATAGTTCAGCAGGCCAATAATGAAGGATGGAGGCACATGAGAGAAGGCTGGTGAGGAGTTGCTCTACTTACATGATAAGTTCCTGCTGCAAGTGCTGTAACTCATGAGTCAGTTTGTTTTTATCCCCTCGTAAATTCTGGAATCACATACAACATTAGGCTGTATGTGTTACTTTAATGGGTGACTTACATTTAAACAACCCCACCTTGCAAACTGTGAGATTATTGTGGTATACCTCTATAATGTTTCCATATTCTATGATGGTTGACTTAAGTTCTTCTATACTTAAATCTTTCTGAAAAGTAGAAGAGAGAATAGCAAATAAATGTATGAGTCTACCAAAGCATATTTAGTAGACTGTCAATCAGAGCCACAGAAGAACTGTCAATGCCCAAAGATGATAAGACCTCCTACCAATATTATTATTTGAAAACTGAGCCAGTCTGTGTTTATGATTAAAAACACACAAAAAGGGCGCCTGGGTGGCTCAGTTGGTTAAACGACTGCCTTCGGCTCAGGTCATGATCCTGGAGTCCCGGGATCGAGTCCCGCATCGGGCTCCCTGCTCGGCAGGGAGCCTGCTTCTCCCTCTGACCCTCCCCCCTCTCATGTGCTCTCTGTCTCTCTCATTCTCTCTGTCTCAAATAAATAAATAAAATCTTTAAAAAATAAAAAAAAAATAAAAAATAAAAAAACACACAAAAAGTATGGGACAGCAAGGCAGCTGTACCTAACTTGTGCCATTATGTTTTTATTTCCCTGGTTCAATGGAATCAAACTCTGAAAGGTAATCTTTAAGTTCAAGGCAAAATTATATTTATTATCATGGCATATTTAAGGAAAAAAATTAGTCTACCTGCAAATGACTGATGAATTATTAAGGCATCCATTTTTATCCAGTTCAAATGATATCTGTTAAAATCACAGTTTTTACTCTAAGACCCGAGGGTATAGTCAATGTCTGACTTAGAATTTTATCTCATGACTAGCATGGTACCTGACAAATGGGAAGTGCTCAATCAATACCTTATGAATGTTGGGCATAAAGGCAAAGTGGTGGGAAGACCAGAGTTATGGAGGAAGTGAGCCACCACCACTACCATAATGTTACTATATGGAGACAACACCCACGATGAAGAAAGAAAGTCGATACAACATTCAGTAACCTCGTCAATCAATGTCCACAATTCATATGACTCCTTTGAAACTTTATGACATTCAGAGAAAGGAAAAGAGAAAACACTGCTTTGTATTTACTTCCCTGTCTTGGAAAGGGGAAGTTTATTAACTTGGACTGTGTCCTTCCTATGTCTCTTAAAGCCACCATAACCAGCATCTCTGTAGCCAGAATCTTTTGTTATCACATAGGCAATGATCACAGGATATAAAGATAAAGAGAATGGTATCTACCTACTAATCAATCAAATCCAATCAAACTAGGTAGAAAATAATTGGGGAATACATTCTTCTTTTTCCCTAAAATAAATGACTGCACACTCATTTGTGTTATTATGACTTAAAACTATATCACCATACCTAGCCAGTAACTGGTAAATTGGCACACTAATATTTGTTACATAAATGGATGAATACTACCAAAATTTAGAGAGGATATGTTAAAACTTATTCCAGATAGAGAGTCAGTATTCTTCACCCAGAAGAACATTTTTGTGAAGCATTATAAAGGAAAGTCTTGTGACAGAATAGCACGATCAAGTACTTTGATAGGGGTGAATTTATTCAAATGACCATATCCATTATGATTTAGGGGGAGTTAGCAAATCCCATGGGACTTCATGGGAAGGAATAGTACCAACCTTCTGCAAACTTGCATCTTTGTTAAGCAAAGTGTTCTCACACATATGTAACTGCATCTGAAAAGAGACAAATTTAGGGAAGGCCATTGCTTTGGTAAAAGATAATGCCACCCAAATCATTCCAATAGGGAGACATGTTTCTCAAGCCCCTTTAATGAGCATGTGTTTCTTACTTTATAAACAACTTTCACATCAACCTCACAACAACCAGAGAGAACAGGGTTGTTGCCCTCACTTTACTAGTGAGGAAATCAAAGCTCAGCACTATTAGGAGACTTAGCCCAATGTCCTACACAGTAAGGGTCAGAACTGAGGATAGAATATGAATCTTCAGCTCTCGCCAAGTGCCCTTTCCACTATTTTACCCTTCATAAAGTAAGAGGACCAATTGAGTCTTAATTTTTTTGGTGAAAATGAAAGTCTAGATAGAACATGAACACAGAGTCCATGTGAACATATAAAAGACTCTTCCTCTTGGATAACAAGTACTGTAGAAACCCACAGATTATCTAGCAATATAACCGAGACTTGCCAAAATCTGATTAGCTGGACTGCAAGAAAAAAAAAAAAAAGACTCTTCCTCTTTTAAAAACAGTTTAAAATGTTCAAGAGGTCTTTTAGCAAAATAAATATTAGAATATATCAGTTTATTCAAACCAAAAGCAAGTTTGTTGGCAAAAGTTTCTAAATATGATTAATAAATATATATATTAATTGAATTTAAAACCTAGAAAAATAATCAGCATAGTCAGAAGTAGAAATCATAATATAATCATATATATTTGATACCCCTTTATAGTTCTAAAAGTATTTTCACATAATCATCTCATTTGAGTTTCCACCAAGCTTTGGGATTAGGTAGGAAATATCACAGCCTTTTAGCAGATGAGATCACTGAGACTTAAAGAGGATAACTAGTTGTTTGAGGTCATAAAACTTTTAAGTAGAGAAGACAGGATTTGAACCCATGTCTTCTGACTCTTTCTACTACTAGTTTATGACAGTTGTGTTTTCCAAAAACAGTCATTCCTAGAGTAAAATTAATTTGAATGTCTAAACTATGAGATAGATATATGTCATAATATATGTATGTGTATACACACACACATATACAGAACTTAGGTATCTGCTAGGAAACCTGAAAACTCCACATACAAACATGAAATTTAAGTACATCATTTCACACATACACTACAACAAAAAATATTGCTCAAAGAAACTATTAGAGATGATAATAAGTATGACACAAATTCCTAAATTTATTAATATTCTTCAGTTTCCTAATAAGAATGTATGGAATATATAGCAAGAATATACACTAAATATAGACTTTTTAGATGCAATATAGTTAAAAAATCATTTTTGTAGCCTATCATTCCTTAATTCAATCAAGGATAGATTTTTCCCAGCTCTCATTTTCTGCACTAAGAAAGTATAACAGTTGAAATCTTTGCTGATTAAGGGATTTACAAAACCAGATACTCTTTTTTTAATATTTTATTTATTTATTTGAGAGAGAGAAGGAGAGAGAGAGAGCACATGAGAGGGGGGAGGGTCAGAGGGAGAAGCAGACTCCCTGGTGAGCAGGGAGCCCGATGCGGGACTCGATCCTGGGACTCCAGGATCATGACCTGAGCCAAAGGCAGTCGCTTAAACAACTGAGCCACCAGGCGCCCCAAAACCAATTTAAATTAGAAATTGCCACTATAATAAAAAATATAAATAGTAACAAGTTTTGGCAAGGATGTGGAGGGATCTGAGCCTTCATGAATAGCTGGCGGAAATGTAAAATGGTACCAGGAAAGAGTCTGGAAGTTCCTAAAAAGGTCAGACATAGGGGCACCTTGTGGCTCAGTCAGTTAAGCATCCGACTCTTGATTTTGGCTCTGGTCATGGTCTCAGGGTTGTGGGATCGAGCCCTGTATCAGGCTCCGCATTGAGTGTGGAGCCTGCTTAGGATTCTCTCTCCATTTTCCCCTGCCCCCCACCCCACTCACACGTGCACACTCTCTCTCAAAAAAAAAAAGTCAAAAATAGAGTTATCATATGACTCAGTAGTTGCACTCTTAAATATATACTTAAGAGAATATATAGATTGACACAAAACCATATATGCAAATGTTCATAGCAGCAGTATACATAATAGTCAAAAAGTAGAAACAGCCTAATGCTCATCAACAGATGAATGAACAAAATGTGATATATCAATACAATGGAATATTATTCAAAAATAAAAAGAAATAAGGTATCGATATATGCTATAACATGAATGAACCTTGAAAAACATTATGCTCAGTGAAAGAAACCATTCACAAAAGACCACACAGTGTATATGATTCCATTTATATGAAATGTCCAGAACAAGTAAATCTCTATTATAGAGACAAAAAACCTCCATAGTGGTTGTCTAGGGTTGGTGGGGAATGGGGAGTGACTGCTAAAGGGATTTCTTTTGGGATGATAAAAATGTTTTAAACTTGGATTTGATGATAGTTGCACAGTTCTGTGAATATACACTAAGACTACTGACTTACATACTTTATGTGGATGAATTTAATAGCATGTGTGTTATAGATCAGTCAAGCCATTACATTAAAAAGAGAGAGGAACTTTCATGTTTTATATACCGTAATTCAGACATATTGAGGAACACAAATTTCAAAATTTATAATCAAAGGTTACTTTGTCAATGAGTCATATACACCTTCACAAAGTAATATTGGTTTGACAAAAGAAAATATTTTACCAGTATTTGGGAAGTGCTTACTTGGTGCTCTGTCTCAGTTTTAGACAACTCGTCAATCTTCTTTTCCAATTTATATATATCCATAATGTTCTTAGTATTCTGATGTAAAAGAAGATAATATTCTTAAATTTAGACAAAAAAAAATAAAAGAACAAAGTTTTTTTTAGGAAGTGGTATTTTCATCATTAACATCACAATCCATTTTAAATTAAGGGACAAAACTTTAGACTTTATCCAAAAGTAACATGGTCCTTTTAACATGACCATCCAGGACTCTTGGGAGTCCCTTTATCTTCCATGGCCCCTTGGCCATGCACTCCCCAGTCACATCTTCATCTTCAGACTTGTCATTCCCAGCAAGTGTGACCCCTCCATTATTTTAATTGCAAACATCTCACTCTTCAACCACCACTTCTTCTTTTCAGATTACTTCTTTGAGAGCCAACAAACCTTCAGTCCCCACTGAAGCCTGCATTGATCCTACTCCCTTCCTGTGAACTCAGTCCCCTCTTTAATCAGCTTAAATTCTCCCATGGTCGGGCGCCTGGGTGGCTCAGTTGGTTAAGCGACTGCCTTCGGCTCTGGTCGTGATCCTGGAGTCCCGGGATCGAGTCCCGCATCGGGCTCCCTGCTCGGTGGGGAGTCTGCTTCTCCCTCTGACCCTCCCCCCCTCTCATGTGCTCTCTGTCTCAAATAAATGAATAAAAATCTTAAAAAAAAAAAAAAATTCTCCCATGGTCAATCATTATACCGCTCTTCCACTTGCCCTCTATTCCCTTGCTTCTCCCCTACCTACTTCTTAGTATTTGCTTAATTTCAGCTTGCCACCCACTCCATGACAGCACCCTTCCAGATAAACATTGTTAAAGAAAAATACAAATGAAGCAACAGGTCACACATTCAATTCATAATTTTTAACTTCAGTGTTGACTGGTGATCATATCATACAATCCTAGTCCATTCATGTGGCCCCTGGCTTAAATTAGGGGACTGCAAATTACACCAACTTCCCCACCCCACCGCACCCTCACAGGTCAACTCCAGCTGACCACCTGGTCTGTAAATAAAGCTTTATCAGAACACAACGGTGCCTATTTTTTTTCATATTGTCTGTGGCCACTTTCATATGACAATGGCAGAAGTGAGTGGTTACAACAAAGGCCTTTTAGCCAGGCAAGCCTAAAAATATTTACTATCAGATCCTTTACAAAAAAGTTTGCCAACTCCTGGCCCATTTCATCCCTTCTCTCTCCTGGAACTTCCAATACTTCCTCCAACTTCCTCACTATCAGCTGATCACTTTGCTTTTATCTCAGAGACATTAGAAACAATCAGAAGAGAACTTCTATATCACCAGAACATATAATAAATACGTTTGGATATGTTATAAAGCATTTGGTGATCTAACACTTCTCTCCAGCAGTCAGCCTCCATAAATTTATGCCTGTATGTTACAAGGGCTCGTAATTGGTCTTCCACTTCTTCCCTTGCCCCACTACAGTTGATTTTAAACCCAGCAGCCAGAGTTATCTTGTTAAAATAGAAATTAGATCACATTTCTCCTCTGCTGACAACTGTCCAACAGCTCCCATCTCAGTCAGTGGAAACAGCCAGAGTCCATGCAATGCCTATATGAGATGCTGTGGGTCTGGCTCCCTGCAGCTCTCTGTACTTCTTGTGCTTGTTACCTCTGCTCCAGCCACAATGGCCTTGCTGTCCGTCAAAAAGAGCTGGCAGCCTAAGCTTGAGGACTTATAGCTACAGTTTCCTCTGCCTAGAATGCTCTTTCACTGATAAACCTCCTTTCGTTCTGATCAAATGATTAACTTCATAGGGCTACTTTTCCTTTAAATTGCACTGTCCCGCAATTCTGTTTTCTGCTTTTCTTTCCTCCATAGCACTAATCACCACCTAACATGCTAGTTCCTCGTGGGCTTTTCTACGTAAGCTTGTATGATCAACACCTAGAATAGCGCGTCCTAGCTCACAAAGGTTTCCCAATAAGTATGTGTTGAATGAATGTAACTACCCAAGCTATTGTGCTGTTACTCTCACAGTGCATCAGATTTCTACCACCCAAAGGAATCTCAGCTGGTAGTGACATTTATATGCTTTTACTAATGCAAATCAATAATTGCAATGCTCTCATGACGAAGGGTTCCACATCTTCCTCCTTCTACCTCAGTTCTAAATTCAGTTCTGTACAATTCTTTGATGCTAGTCAGTCATCTTAAATATGAGGAGAAAAATATCTTATACTGAGAGCTTAACTGTAAAACACTGGTTTCATGAAAACCTGGCCTTGTTGCTATACCATGTCTAAATCTAATGTAGGGTTTCTTGACAATCTTTTAATTGTTCCTTTCCAACCCACTATATAATTTCTTTAATGTCCGGTTGGCCCGTATTTGAGATAATTCTTCATCATAGACTGTTTATCACAGCTTAATAAATAGCCCTGATAAACTTATAAAAAGCCCCAATTAAAAAACTATACATAAACTTAACATTCAAAAGGTACTTACTAGAAAATTTTCCTCCAAAATATTAACTTACAAGTAGCTCTGTTACCTGTTGCTTCAATGCTTTAACTCTGTTGCTTAAAAAACTTAAGGCATAGGACTTTTTAGATATTTTACTAATATTTCCTAACACATATGAAGCACATTATGATTAACCAAATAGCTTCATATGCAATATCTTAATCTCCAAAGTAACTGTAGGGAATAGGTATTATTAACCCCAAAAAGATAAATGGTTTTTCCAAAGTCAGACTTTCAGACCCAGTGACTAGGTCTTTGATTCAAGATTTTTTCCAGCTAGTTCAGTGGAATAATGGAAAATTAATAATGTCTACATTTTCCTTCTCGATTTGTATACTTTTTATATGGGTTAATTTCATTTTATCTTAAATCTGAATTTCTTAAACCCCATTTCTTCCATGGATAATTACAAAGGCAATAATGTACTTCTGTTCAGACATGAAGGTCCTATCCACTCTTCCTCACTTGTCATTTGACAAAGCAAACTGGTCTTTTTGTTCACAGGAGTCTGAATATTCACATGATTTCTGTTTAATCCAGGGTCAGAATTCATGCTTGTATGATTTCCATATGTTTTTCTCTACCTGTGTTTAATAATTTCAGCATACCTCTTCTTGGAGAATCCGAATCTTAAGAATCAGAGCCCGGTTTTCTGTCTCCTGATTCATTAAGAGAAAGGAATTAAAAAGTATTTAGAAGTTTTTGAAAATACCACTTATTTACCTCTAAGGCTACTGACTTTCTTTCTCTTTATCAACTTTAAACATGGTATTGACATATCACAAAGGAGCTTAGTCTGAAAATATTCTCAATATGAAGCTAAGCCTTTGGCTTCTAGTTTCTTGGGATTTATAAGATATCACTCTTCTCCTTGACTCAATCTGACAGGGAGGGAAAGAGGAAAAACAAAAAAGGAATAGCCTGGCTTCTTTCCCTGCTACATTCCCACTGTCCACTTATGACAGGTAGTATGAATTCATCTATTTAAATGGCACCTTGAAATCACAAAAAGTTCTAACTTTCTACTTGAAGCTGTGGATATTCTCAGATTCAATATTACCAGAACATATGAATATCAAAAACTATTTTATATTTAAGAGCCCAAAATTCAGAACCACAAGAAGAAAAAATATTCTAGGACAAGATAAATGCCAAAATGTTAACAGCAAATCTTGTGGGTAGGATAAGTTAAGGATTTTGTGGGATTTTATTTTTTGTTAATAGGCATTTTTTTTTTTTTGAGAGAAGGAGAGAGCATGCGTGCGCATGCACATGCTTATGGTGGGAGGAAGAGTGGGGCAGAGAAGCAGAGGGAGAGGGAGAGAGAGAATCCTAAGCAGGCTTCATGATCAGTGCAGAGCCCAACCCTGGGCTCAGTCCCACAACCCTGAGATCATGACCTGAGCTGAAATCAAGAGTTGGAGACTTAACTGGCTGAGTCACCCAGGGACCCCTGCATTTCCTCATTTTATAGAGTGAACAGGTATTACCTTTATAACATAGAAATAAAAGGAGAACCAGCTCAGGTTAAGATGTCATTGGTATGGGCGCCTGGGTGGCTCAGATGGTTAAGTGTCTGCCTTCGGCTCAGGTCATGATCCCAGGGTCCTGGGATCGAGTCCCGCATCAGGCTCTCTGCTCCTTGGGAGCCTGCTTCTCCTTCTGCCTCTCTCTCTCTCTGTCTCTCATGAATAAATAAATAAAATCTTTAAAAAAAAAAAAACAAAACTTTAAGATGTCATTGGTATGAGAATGAAAGAACACACACACCACGTAATTGGAATCTGAAGACCTGAGTTCAGTCGTAGCTCTACGTTTATTAGATAATTGACTTTGAATAATCAAAACATTTCTGGACTTCACCTATAACTATTAATTTTTTTAATTGAAGAATATCAACTTCTGTTTTTACCTCACAGAATTTCTATGACCAGTGAGGTAAAGTAGTAAAAATTCTTTTGAAATTGTAAAACACTATAAAATGCAAAAGGTTAGGATTGTGTATCTAGGATTCTGACTTTGTAACAATCACAACTAACAATATTGAGCCCTAGGAGGAAAAAGGACATTGATGATTTTACACGTATTAACTTATTTAACCCTCCAGCCCTAGGGTAGGTAGTACGGTTATCTTCATTTTATACGTAAGGATGCTAAAGGTGAAAGAGGTTACGTGGTTTGCCTAAAGTTCCACAGTCGCTAGAATCAGGCCTTGGATGTCAGTAGTCTGACTCGCAAGAATGGCTACTTGCTCATTTCTCAGCATTTCCTCCACATACAAGTTCCTCTGTGGTCCCAAACTGAGCCTTTCCTGTACTGCATTCAGAGACTTGCAGAGTCACCTGACACTCAGTGAGTCTAGTCCCCACATTCGTGCTGAGGCAAGAGCTAAGCTAATCTGTGTTGGTTGTGGGAGTGACATAGGCCTGGAGCCCAAGTCTCCTGATGGCTTATAGATCTAAAAAGGAATTAGTCTGAATGACTTTCATCCAACCCCACCATTGTCAGCAATGCTAGAATACCGCTGGAATATATCAGGATTTGGAAGATTATTACTAACGCTCTAGACAATAATTTAACATTCTCAATTTAGAAACAGTTTTCAATTCAGTTTAACTTAGTTTTTAATTAAAACTTAGCTTGAATTTAAAGCTTAGTCTAAACAAGGTTTTGCTCTAAAAATTTCAAGCCTGTGTTTATTTAGTGTAAGGACTGATTTATGGGGCTTTTTAGTAATCTGTAAGTACTCAGATAATGGATTTTTTTTTAAACCTGAGAAAAAGGTGAAAATTTGATAGGGAATTTATTTTTTTAGAAAATTCAAGTGGTTTTTAGTATCAGGTATTTATGAATTCACCTATCAACTTCAGGAAGCATTCCAGAGATCTTCTAGATCTTCAGAAACCATTGTGAATATGACTGAGTTTTGTAAAGAATTTTAATCTTGGCTGAAAAGAAAAACAGTCTATCCTATTTGCCTTTACTTTTCTAAGGTATTACCAATTCATTCATCAGTCTACTGACTTCTGATTTTTTTTTAAAGATTTTATTTATTTATTTATCAGAGAGAGAGAGATAGTGAGAGAGAGAGCACAAGCAGGGGGAGTGGGAGAAGCAGAGGGAGAAGCAGGCTCCCTGCTGAGCAAGGAGCCCGACGTGGAATTTGATCCCAGGATCCCAGGATCATGACCTGGGCTGAAGGCAGACGCTTAACTGACTGAGCCACCCAGGCGTCCCTGACTTCTGATTTTTTAAAAAGGTTTTTATTTATTTGTCAGAGAGATAGAGAGAACACAAGCGGGGGAGCGGCAGGCAGAGGGAGAAGCAGGCTCCCCGCCAAGCAGGGAGCTCGATGCAGGACTCAATCCCAGGATCCTGGGATCATGACCTGAGCCAAAGGCAGACGCTTGACTGACTGAGCCACCCAGGCGTCCCCCTGACTTCTGATTTTTGCCTCCAAATAAACCCTCTTGGATTTCAGTTATGTAAACTATATGCCAATTTCAAATTACTTGGCTGACTTACTAATTGTTTGTTCTGGGCTAAAATCATGGTCTTCTGCTCTTCAGAAGCATTCATACTAATTTTCAGTTCCTCCAGTTCTTCTTTTAACAGATTTGTTCTCATAATAGCTTGGTGGGCACTGTGGGGGTGGGAGGGGGAGGCAGTGAGCAAAACCTCAAATATAACCGTCAAAGATACAAAGTAAAGCCAAGGACTATTTTTGGACCCAAGCTGAAAACCACTAAAGGCTTAAACCAGATGCCAACAATAGTAAAAATACACCCATGATCTTTCACAATCCTTAGAAAAGGAAGAGATTCGGGGGGAGTGTGGTGGGAGCAAGAGAGATAGAAGGAAACAAACATATTCTTGAGGATAAAGATTTGGAGTCTCCCTTTGAAATTCATCATTGGCTGGATCACATGGTTCTTTCCTTCCACTAAGATATAATATTTAGTTAATGCAATTCTACAATTATTTATTGCCTAATACCATGTTCCAGGAGCTGTATCCTGCAAAGAGGCCTATGATGGTGAACAAGAGACACAGTCCTTGCCCTTGTAGAGGTTACATACTAGTGAAGGAGAGGACAACTAAACAAATTATTACAAATAGTGTCTATGTACTTTACTTTAGAAGTTTATTATAGCATTGTTTATAATACCAAACAACCTAAATGTCCAACAAAAAAAAAACCCTATTAAATGAATTATGGTAATCCATATCCTGGAATTGCTTGTATTCCCACTGGATTATAAACTGTTTTCTGAGCAGATCTCAAAGAAGGTACCGTTTTTTTCCTTGCTAAGGAAATTACACTGATCGTTCAACAAATGTTCATGGAGCTCCAACTCTGTACCAGGCATTATGTTAGGCCCTGAAGAAGACAAAAGTGAGTCCAAGCATGAGAACTCTACCTTCCTGGAGTTTATAGACCAGAAGGGTAAACAGACCATCATAATTATAATACAGTGTGATAAGAACCAAGATTAGAGTGAACCCAAGTTCAATGGAAGTGTTTAAAGCAGGGACATGATGTGGTCAGACTAGCATTTAGGAAGAGCATTCCTGCCCGTGTGGCACTAGTTTTGGAAAGGCAGGGAGACGAATCAGGAGGCTGCTGTAGTGATCCAGATGAAAGATGATGTTTTGTTGAACTAAGTAGTAGATTCCTCTAAGACATAGATTTTTTTTTAAGATTTTATTTATTTATTTGAGAGAGAGAGAGCACAAGCAGGGGGAGTGGCAGGCAAAGGGAGAGGGAGAAGCAGATTCCCTGCTGAGCAGGGAGCCCAATGCGGGGCTCGATCCCAGGACCCTGAGATCATGACCTAAGCAAGGCAGATGCTAAACAGCCTGAGCCACCCAGGCGCCTCTCAAGGCATAGATTTTTTTTTCTTTTTATTAAGGCATAGATTTTTAAGAGAAACTCTGAATTATTATATTTCAAATAAATAATAAATAAAACTATTGTGGAATGGAGAAAACTCAAGGTAAGCAGTTCTTTTTATTTTATAGATTGGTTTGGAGGCTGGACTGGCTGTTCGAAAATTATGAGGGAAAGAATCCATGGTCAGAATGCTTTACTGTCTTTTCAAGTTAACTTAGAACTTTTCTGTTCAAAATTTTAGGACCTATAACATCTGTAACTGCAGACTTTGTGAAAACTTTGCTGCTTTTTCCCCCTGAAGTTTAGGCATCTCCTCACAACCCATTTTACCAGTACTTGATACTATGTGATATGTCCCCTAGGTCCTTTATCCCTTTTATCTTAAGCTAAAGTCACAACTTTTCTTATCATCCATCATCCTTATCATGTACCCTGAAAGCACATTTTAAACCTGGCTTATCAATGAATCTCTCATAATATAGTTGGCCTTTGAACAACATGGGTGTGAGGTGCACCAACCCTCCTAAAATATCTATGTGTAATTTCTGACTCCCCCCAAAACTTAAGTACTAATAGCCTACTGTTGACTGGAAGCCTTATCAATAACATCAATAGTTGATTAACACATATTTTCTATGTTATATGTATTATATACTGTATTCTTGCAATAAAGTAAGCTAGAGAAAATAAAATACTAAGAAAATCATAAGGAAGAAAAAATACATTTATAGTATTGTACTGTATTGAAGAAAATTCATGTGTAAGTGGACCCGTGCAGATCAAATCTGTTATTCAAGGGTCAACTGTACTTAGCATGGGAATTTGCATAGAGTAAGAGTCCAACTGAACCACAGAATGCTCTGGAGAGATCCACACTTGGTCAATAGGTATACTGGTCTTAAATAGGCAACACTGCTTTGAATGACATAAAGAATATCATTGCTAGAAAAGAACTGCCAAACATTGCTAGCAAAAATCTAAAATAGTACAACTGCTTTGGAAACAATTTGGCCGTTCTTCAAGATTCTAACTCTAAGTCACTACACAGCAATTCCCCTTCTAGGTATATACCAAGGAGAACTAAAAGCCTAATGTTCACACAGAAATTTGTATACAAACGTTCATAGCAGGAGTATTTGTAATAGCCAAAAAGTGAAAATACCCCCAAATATCCATTCTCTGAAGAATGGATAAACAAAACTGTATGTCCATACAATGGAATATTATTCAGCCACAAAAAGGAACGAAGTAGTTCCATATATGCTACATGGAACCTTGACAACATTATGCTAAGTAAAAGAAACCAGACACAAAGGTCACATATTGTATGATTCCATTTATGTGAAATGGCCAGAACAGGTAAATCCATAGAGACAGAAAGCAGATTAGTGGTTGTCAGGGGCTGAGGGGAAGGGAAATGGGGAGTGACACTTAACAGCTATGGGTTTCCTTTCAGGAGTGATGAATTGGATCATGGTAATTGGCTGCACAACCTTGCAAATACAGTAAAAAAACACTGAATTGTGCCCCTTAAAAGGGTAAATTTTTATGCCATGTGAGTTAGAACCCAATTTAAAAAACAGATTTTTTTAAGAATGGAAAGCTCCCAGCACACTGTACCCTTCTCTATGAGTCACCTTTTTATCTGATGGCGTAGCTCAGTACAATCCTCTGATAATTGGCAGTTAGCTTCTTCCAAGGTTTCTAATGCCAATTTGAACTTATTATTTTCCTCCTCCAGTTTCTGCTTGTGAAAATGCAGGTCTGCTACATAGGTAATCAAATCAGAAACTTCTCTGTGGGTGAAAGAATGAATGAGAATCATCTTCAACATCTCCAGTGCCTCCTGATCAAAATAAAGCATATATCACTGTGCAACTTTCTACGTTATCCCTTTCGATCCTAGTAAGTGTAGTCCATTTATATAATAAATATTTATTCAAGCATTGTTATGGTAGCAGAGATTTTTCCAAAATTGCCAAATATTCAGCATCGGCCAGTGGTGAAGTCAGCTGCCACAGCTTTGTTAATTCTTTTCCACTTCGCTTCTAACACTTGCCTCCACCTACTATGAAGAGTTTCCATTTCTGCCTGGGTCATGAGAGCTTCTGAAATAAATTGACACATTGTTACTCTTTCAGCCAAGGGATCTTGGCAGGTTTTAATAGGCCTTTAACTAGGAAACAATTCCTAGCGACTTATGTTTGCAGCCTGTAGCTCACAGTTTAGTATTCATCTTTCCTAATATTTTCTACAGTGTGTTAATGTTTTTGTCACCCTTGATCCTGACATTAGAGCCCAGGCCCTTTGAGAGTCTAGACCGCATGTTTCATGGAGTCCCAGGCCTTCTCTTCCTCTTTGCCATCTTATCCCAGTGCTTAGCACAGCTTGGGTACATGGTTCCTACCACACATTTTTGCGTGGGCAAACCTAAAGTAGCAAAGAGAACATAAGGGAGAGAGAGAATTGCCTCTCCTTGATATCTAAAACTTACACACCTTTAGCAGAAAACAGCCTTTCTCATTCATATCTAAAAGTATCTATTAAAGAGGTGCTTTAAAAACAATCACCCAAAGAGCTTAAGGTCAATGTCATAATTTTACTTCAAATGGAACTTGTTTTCCATGGAAAGCACATGAAGTTAATGTAGGAGAAGGGTTTTATTAGTGAGGAAATGTTAATTTATATAATACTAGTCTTATATAAATTGTGCTCCTAGTGAAATTAGTTCTAATACAATTGGGATAGAATAGTCAAGAGTTAAGTAAAAGATTGGTTAGCCACCCCCCACACACACACACACATACACAAAGCTAAGTGGCTTTATCGTAAGTAAAACATGTAGACCTATGAAATAAATGAGAAAAAGAAATAAGAGGTACTTGAGAAAGCATTACAAGTAAGAATGCTTACAAGACTCCTTTAGACATATCTCCACCCAAAGCCTCGAAGCTCCATGACGTACATTCTGTTTTATCTGTGGTCATCTTAACTGAAACACATACAAGAGTGTTTTATGAAAAATCCATTTCTCCAAACCACAAGAAAGTGGCAGAACAAACAGGAAGAAACACATGCATACTTGCTCTACTTGATTTTATGCTGTCCTGTTCAAAAACAGAATCATCGGTGCCACCTGATCCACCATGCATTCTTTCCCTGCAACCAAACAAAATCCATGAGCTAGGATTCTTTGCCAGCCCAAAGCTCAGCTAATTTTTCAGATGTGCTCTGTAACTTCTCTATTCAGGTATTTCTTTCTGAATTTTAAAACTATCTATTCATTCAGCAACTATTTGGAGTTCGACATTGTGCTTAGATAGGGTAATAGAAAAGAGAATTAAGGCATTACCTCTATCTTCCATTAACTTTTAATCTAACCTGAAAAAGAAAATGTGCATGCAGAAGTAGGCAGGTAATGATGTGCAGCAGTTATGATTGGGGACGGGAGGTCTCAAGGGATTAGGAAGTCAACATAGTTTGGCGTAATAAGTTTGCAGAGATAACAAGGCTGTGGGATTTGAAAAATTGGGAAGGAAAAGGCATGAACAACTAATACTTTTATGGTGCTATCATTTTTCCTTTCTCATGGAAAACCAAGTTGAACCTAAATGAATTGTACTTTGAGCATTTACTTCTGAAATTTGGGGAAAGCTCTATATAGTCCACTATCCAGCACACAAATTCTAGCTCTAACCCTCAAACATATTAAAGTTTCAACCATTTCCTTTTTAAGAGTTTCTATACTATGATTTTAAGTTTTATTTAATCTTTCTAAATGCCAAATACTTAGACTATCTCTTTGGAACAGCTACAAAATTCTCTAGATCTGTACTAACATCTCATTGTGTTTCAGTGTGCGACGGCTGTCAGAATAATTCACGCACCACTTCACTATTGATAGCTATATACCTATCACCATTTGAGCTTCTGTTCTTCTATTTTGTGCTTATACCTCCCATATTTTTCTTTACTTTTTTATAAAAATTGGAGTTCTTTTCTTTTGCTCTCACACCATTTTATAATAGATTATTAATACTTTTATTATACAAACCTAAGTATTTTAGAAAAATGGGAAAATGCATAAGAAAAAAACAGAAAGATGAACCCATCATGGAAAGATAATCATTTTGGAATATATTCTTCCCAACTTTCTTTATGCATATTTTTCCTTGATAAATATGGGTTTATAATACATATATGTATTTATGGTCATATTTGAAATAAATATATATGAATATTTCTCTTCTCAAATGTTTATCTAATTATAATTTTGAGTGACTATTTAGGATTCTAGTGAATGGAAGTATTATAATTTATTAATCTGACCCTCTATTTTAAAATTTGTAAGTTGCCTTTATTTATCACTGTCATAAACCTACATATATGGTTGGTTATTCTTCTTGAAGTTACATGACTAGCCCAAATACATCACATATTTTTAAGGGTTTGATATATATTCCTAAATCGTTCTTGAAAAAACCATGCCAACTTGCACTACCAGCAACACTGTATGAAAGGAGGCTTATTTCTCCACCTGCCCTGACAACATAGGGTAGAATTATTCTTTTAAAACTGGTATGTCGTCTTTATTTGTATTCCTTTGATTACTAGTAAAATTAGATATTTTTATGTATTTATCTTGCTTTCATGATTAACTCGTTCTTGGCAAACAACATTTTGGTCATCTTAAGTCATCTAGACATCCTAACCTTACGTGAAATCTAGCAAGTTTTGTCACTTTTTAGGCTTGCAGTGTTATTTAAGAAAATTCCTAGTATATATAAGCTCATAGCTGGAGATCGGTGGCTGATTAAAGCCAGAGAAATTAGGCTTCCTGTGAAAGAAGGTAAAATTTCTCCAGGATCCACCCAGGCACACCTGACATCATGCATACTCTTCTCCTTCTTTTTCTTTTTCCAATTCCACTTTTTTCCTTTTCCCTTCAGCTTCTCTTTATCCTAGGCTTTCAAATTATATTCACTACCTAATTATCCTCACTGACCTCTAAAGGGCACTCACTCTGTGTTTAAATGCATTTGGAGATTTGCCGGTCATTATCAATAATTTGCTTCACTCCTATGTCAGCTCAATTCTTTGTGAGAACATAATAATATGTGCTGCCCCTAATCACAATAAATGGATGTTATTAGGATCAACATAATTAATATAATACATTCTCAAAATATGCTTATCACCCCCATGTGTACACATACACTCCTCAGCATCATTATCACTTGGAAATATGTTAGGCACACAAATTATCAGGCTTCACCCCAGACCTGCTGAATTATGGTTGGGGGGCAACAATCAGGTATGATAAATAGTTCAGGTGATTCCAGTACATGCTAAAGTGTGAGGAGCACTGGATTATAGTACGTCCATCAACACATACACACACAAAAACAGTGATTAGCATTAATTGTAGTCAGTTGTTAAAACAGAACCTGAATATGCATCCTGCTGGGACTATGATTACCATTTTTTAAAAAGATTTATTTATGAGAGAGAGAGAGAGAGCTCATGGGCTCAAGAACAGGGGGGAGGGGCAGAGGGAGAGGGGGAGGGAGTCTCAAGCAGACTCTGCACTGAGTGCAGAGCTGGACACGGGGCTCGATCTCATAACCATGAGATCATGACCTGAGCTGAAACTAAGAGTCAGACACTCAACTGACTGTGCCACACAGGCACCCCAATGATTACCATTTGTTTCTACAGCAAGCCATCCATTCTTTCATGATGGCACGAAAAATTTCCAGGTCCACATGTAGGTCTCCCTTTTCAGGATCAAGTATGTTCCATAGCTCCGCAAGTCCACTATCTTCAGAATTTTGACTACTTGCTTGTCTCAGGTAATCTATTATCTTGGCAACTCCAACTGAACCTTAGGAAGAAAGGCAAATTAATTTTGAAAGATGTATTTTTTTTAATCAGAGAGAGAGAGAGAGAACACAAGCAAGAGTGGCAGGCAAGGGAGAAGCAGGCTCCCTGCTGAGCAAGGAGCCCGATGCGGGACTCAATCCCAGGACATCAGGATCATGACCTAAGCTGAAGGCAGCCGCTTAACCAGCTGAGCCACCCAGGCATCCTTTTTGTATTAAGATTATGTTTTAAAAGTGAAGAGTGAAGTGCTCAACTCTTTCAGGACCCTTGTGCTCTGGAATGTACCAGGTGTGCAGATTTGGGAAAATTTCTAAATCTCTTTAAGCCTCAGTTTCCTTATCTGTGAAATGGGGATGATAAAAACTACCATACATAGTTGTTGTGAGGTTTAAATATGCATGATATATATACTGAATGATCACTTGTGAGAGTAATCAAAAGGCCACATTCTTTTTTGTGTCTCCCATTCTTTCCTTAAAAAGCATTCAGTGAGGGCACCTGGGTGGCTCCGTTGGTTGAGCAACTGCCTTCAGCTCAGGTCATGATCCTGGAGTCCCTGGATCGAGTCCCGCATTGGGCTCCCTGCTCGGCAGGAAGTCTGCTTCTCCCTCTGACCCTCCTCCCTCTCATGTGCTCTCTCTCTCTCTCATTCTCTCTCTAATAAATAAAATCTTAAAAAAAAAAAAAGCATTCAGTGAACACCAACAGCATCTTTCACAGAAGTAGAATAATCCTAAAACATGTATGGAACCACAAACAACCCCAAATAGTCAAAGCAATCTTGAAAAAGAAAAACAAAGCTGAAGGCATCACAACCTTAGATTTTAAGTTATATTATAAGACTATAGTAATCAGAACAGTATGGTACTGGTACAAAAATAGACACATAGTTCAATAAAACAGACTCCAGAGCCCAGAAATAAACTCATGCTTATATGGTCAATTAATCTATGACACAGGAGGCAAGAATATATAATGGAGAAAAGACAGTCTCTTCAGAAAATGCTGCTGGGAAAACTGGACAGCTACATGCAAAAGAATGAAACTAGACCACTTTCTTACACCACAAACAAAAATAAACTCAAAATGGATTAAGGGCCAAATTGGTGAGATATAAAACCATAAAACTTGTAGGACATCTGGGGAAGATGGCAGAGTAGGAGGATCCCAAACTCACCTCATCCCATGGATACATCTAGATAACACCCACATCAGTATAAACAATCCAGAAAATAACCTGAACACTGGCAGAACAGACTCTCCACAGCTAAATGTAGAAAAGAGGTGACATCAAAAAAGGTAGGAAGGGTAGAGACATGATTGGGAACCAGACTGACTCATGAGACTGTCCGCGGGAAGGAGGGACACCACAGGCACAGAGATCAAAAAGGAGCACACCCCACACCAGGCATCCCAGGCATGGGGGATCCCCATTGGGAAGCTGTATCCCCATAATATTTGGCTTTGAAAACCAGAGGGGCTTAACTTTGCATGTTCTTAAAATTAGTGGGGTTTAACACCTAGAACCTTAGAAAGCAGCAGGCATGGCTCTGGGAGAGCAGGAGGGCAACAGGAAATGAAGTCCTGCCCTTAAGAGACAGCATAACAACACTGCTGAGATATAACAGAGAAGTAGCAATCTGAAAAACACCTGGAATATATGGGAAGATTTATTTACTAATTTTAGAACATGTGCAGGAGGGACAGAGACCATTGGGAGACTCCTCCAAGAAAAAAAGTGCTGGCAAGCACCAGCCTTTCCCCCTGCCCAGTCTAGATATATGGACACCGGCAGGAACCTGCACAGTGTGAACTCTTTCCACCTAGCATGTTAACAGTGACCCTACCCCAGCTTTCTCATGTGGACCCACTCAATCCAACATACCTTCAGCAGGAATCCATCCAAAGCAGTGCCCCATGCCTGGCAGTGTGCAAGTAGCCCAATAGGGACCAGCACCACTCCAAACTGACACCTGTCCCAGGGAGAGGGGAAGATAACCACATACATCAGTTTGACTATGGCCCCAAAAGTGGACAGGGGGCAGACATCTGGTCTGACTGTAGGCCCCACCCACCAAAGAAAGCTTCTCAGGGGACAACACAGGAAGAGAGCCTTGCAGTTCTGTGTGACCACAGCTCTTGCGAACACCCAATCTGATCCAACTCAAGCCAAAGGTGGTTCCAGAGTAGCCCATTAACCACACAGGGACCAAATCCTGCCCAAACAGGAAGGAGAACTATTGCAGATGACTGAACTGAAGGCAAATGTGGCTCAGCCACGACAGTAGGGTGCACACAAAACACATAGGAGACACTCCTGAAGTGTCAGGTGCTGGTGAACAGGAGACATTGCACTGCAGGGCACTACAGGGCCTCCACTTCATTAGCCCACCTCTTTCAAGAGCAAGAGATGGAACTGAGTTTCCTAACACATAGAAACAGACAAACAAAGTTAGACAAAATGAGGTGACAGAGGAATATGTCCCAAATGAAAGAAGAGCACAAAATCACAGCAAGAGAGCTAAATAAAACAGAGGTAAGTAATATGCCAGTTAGAGAATTTAAAGTAATGGTAATAAAGATACCCAATGGACTTGAGAAAAGAGTGGAGGATCTCAATAAGACCCTCAACAAAGAGAAAGAAAACATAAAAAAGAACCAATCAGAGGGGTGCCTGGGTGGTTCAGTTAAGCATTGGATTCTTGACCTCAGCTCAGGTCTTGATCTTAGGGTCATGAGTTCAAGCCTCCACTGGGTGTGGAGCCTACTTAAAAAAAAAAAAAAAAAGAATCAATCAGAGATGAATAACTCAATACTTGGAATTTAAAACACACTACAGGGAATAAATAGTAGACTAGAGGAAACAGAAGAATGGATCAGTGACCTGGAGAACAAAGTAGTGGAAAGAGATCTAGTTGAACAGGAGAAAGAAAAAAGACTAATAATGAGTATAGATTAAGGGAATTCAATGACACCATCAAGTAATAATGTTGACATTAAAGGATCCCAGAAGGAGAAGAAAGAAAAAGGGAAGAAAATTTATTTGAAGAAACAGCAGCTGAAAACTTTCCAACCCTGGGGAAGGAAACACAAATCCAGACCCAGGAGGCACAGAGAAGGCACAACAAAACCAACTCAAGCAAGTCCATACCAAGACACATAGTAATTAAAATGGCAAAAAGTAGTGATAAAGAGAGAATTTTAAAAGCAGCAGGAGATGGGTACTTTGGTGGCTCAGTCAGGTAAGTATCTGACTCTTGATTTCAGCTCAGATCATGATCTTGGGTGGGGGGGGGGTCCCTGGGAATGAGTCCTGTGTTGGCCGCTGTGCTCAGCAGGGACTCTGCTGAAGATTCTCTCTCCCTTGACCCTCCTCCTGTGCACGTTCTCTCTCTCTTTCTCTCGCTCTCAAATAAATAAATAAATCTTTTTTTAAAAAAAAGCAGCAAGAGAAAGAAAACAGTTACATACAAGGGAAACCCCATAAGGCTCTCAACTGATGTTTGAGCAGAAACTAGGCAGGCCAGAGAAGAGTGGCATGATATATGTTCAAAGTGCCGAAAACAACAACAAACAACAACACAAAAAACTGCAACCAAGCATACTCTCTATCCAGCAAGCCTATCATTCAGAAAAGGAGAGATAATGAGTTTCCCAAACAAAATTTAAAGGAATTCATGACCAATAACCAGCCTTACAAGAAATGTTAAAGGGGATTCTATGAGTAGAAAGACAAGCAGGAGTAAGAAAAGTAGGATGCACAAAAGCACTACAATTAAGTATATCTATAAAAATCAGTCAAGGAAGTCACAAAAGTATGAAACTATATAGCAAAAATACAGGTGGCAGAGGAGTAAAAACTTAGTGCTTTAAGACGGGGTTCAAACTTAAATGGCCATCAATTTAATATAATGTGCTATATGCATAAGATGTTATATATAAACCTAATGGTAATCACAAATAAAAAACCTGTAACAGATATGCAAAAAATAAAAAGAAATGAATCCAAGCATATAACCAAAGAAAACCAGCATGGAAAGAGCCCAAATGTCCATCGACTGATGAATGGATAAAGAAGATATGGTGTAAGACCTGTACCCCTGAAACAAATAATACATTATATGTTAATTTAAAAAAAAAGAAGATATGGTGTATATATACACAATGGAATATTATTCGGTCATCAAAAAGAATGAAATCTTGTTATTTGCAATGACATGGATGGAGCTAGAGTGTGTTATGCTAAGTGAAATAAGCCAGAGAAAGACAAATAAAATATGATTTCACTCATATGTGGAATTTAAGAAACAAAACAGATAAACATAGGGGAAGAGGGAAAAAAAGAAAGGGAAGCAAACCATAAGAGACTTAAATATATAGAACTGAGGACTGATGGAGGAGAGGCAGGCAAATAGGTGATGGGTATTAAGGAAGATGCTTGTTGTGTTTAGCACTGCGTGTTGTATGTAAGTGATGAATCACTAAATTCTACTCTTGAAACCAATATTATATTATATGTTAACTAAGTAGAATTTAAATAAAAATTTGAAAAAAAAATCACACACACAAAAATATTTAAAAACCAAAAAAAGCCCAAAATAAAACAAATAAACAAACACAAATGTTAACCTCTTCCAAGGACACCCTCACAGACACATCCATAAATAAAGTTTGACTACTATTTGAACATCCCTTAGTCCAATCAAGTTGACACATAAAATTAACCATCAAACTCTGTTGTAGCCATTAAGAAAACATTAAAAGTAGCCAATATTTGGGGGAGTCTTGTGCTTTCTATATCTGAGAAGAAGAAATGCCCCTTTGTAGAATTCTTAAGGACATGTAGTAGGTAAGCTATGGGAGTGACCTTGAAAAGCTTACCAAACACTTCTTATCAGAAGGGTATAGATTTGTGTATATTAAGATTTGTACAGATTAAGATAAATGGGCAAATACTTCTTGAATGTCATAAGAACCAAATATAGAAACCAATATTCTAAGCTTCCACTTTGATTTCTATCCTTTCTGTCCCAATGTAGCATTTCTTTGAAGCACAAATTTTGATTCCTAAGATTCTATTCTATGCTGTAAATCATAATGCAAGTCCTTATGGAAAAATAAAAAATTGTATGATATGGAAAAAAAAAGAAAGAAAGAAAACCAGCAAACCATGAAAGAAGAGAGCAAGAGAAGAAAGGAACAAAGAAGAACTACAAAAACAACTATAAAATGATGGACATTGGGGAGGGTATGTGCTATGGTGAGTGCTGTGAATTCTGTAAGACTGTTGAATCACAGACCTGTACCCCTGAAACAAATAATACATTATACGTTTTAAAAAAAAGAAGAAGATAGTAGAAAGAGAAAAATGAAGGGGGGGAAATCGGAGGGGGAGACGAACCATGAGAGACTATGGACGCTGAGAAACAAACTGAGGGTTCTAGAGCGGAGGGGGGCGGCGTGGTGGGTTAGCCTGGTGATGGGTATTAAAGAGGGCATGTGCTGAATGGAGCACTGGATGTTATATGCAAACAATGAATCATGGAACACTACATCAAAAACTAATGATGTAATGTATGGTGATTAACATAACATAATAAAATAAAATAAACAACTATAAAACAAGCAACAAAATGGCAATAAGTACATACTTATCAATTACTTTGAATGTAAATGGACTAAATGTTCCAATCAAAAAACTAGGGTGACAGATGGATAAACAAGCAAGAACCATTGACATGCTGCCTGCAAGAGACTCATTTCAGACTTAAAGACACATGCAGATTGAAGGTGAAGGGATGGAAAAGCATTTGTCATGCATATGGAAATGAAAAGAAAGCTAGGGTAGCAATACTTAGACAAAATAGACTTTAAACCAAAGACTGTAACTAGAGACAAAGAAGGACACTTCTAATGATAAAGGGAGTAATACAAAAAGATATACCCCACTTACATCAATGGATAGATCATCTAGACAGAACAGCAACAATGAAACAGTGGCTTTGGAGGATACATTGGACCAGATGGATCTAACAGATATATTCAGAACATTCCATCCAGGGATACCTGGTGACTCAATTTTGCTGATCTTTTCAAAGATGAAAGGAAGGGAGGGAGAGAGGGAGGGAGGGAGGAAAGAAAGAAAGAGGAGGAAGGAAGGAAGGAAAGAGTGAGAGAGAAAGAAAGAAAGAGAAAGAGAGAAGAGGAGGAAAGAAGGAGAGAGAGAGACAGAAAGAAAAAAGAAAGGGAGGAAGAAAAGAAAAAAGAATCAACACAACAAAAATACAAAGGATTAGGATTATAAGAGAATATTATGAAAAATTATATGCCAACAAATTGGACAAACTAGAAGAAATGGATAAATTCCTAGAAACATACATCCCACAAAACTGAATCAGAAAGAAATAGAAAATTTGAATATACCAGTTACCAGTGATGCGACTGCATCTGTTAAAAAAAGAAAAACAAACAAACAAACAAACAAAAAACCTCCTGACAAAAAAAGTTCAGAATCAGATGACCTCACAGGTGAATTCTAGCAAACATTTAAAGAAGGGTTAATACCTACCCTACTCCTCTCAAATGATTCCGAAAAAATAGGAGAGAAAGGAAAGCTTCCAAATTCATTATATGCATCCAGGATTATTCTGATACCAAAAACAGATAAAGACACTGCAAAAAAAAGAGAACTATCGGCCAATATCTCTGATGACCATAGATGCAAAAGTCCTCAACAAAATACTAGCAAACAAAATCCAAAACATTAAAAAAATCCTTCTTCATGATCAAGTGGGATTTACTCCTGGGATGTAAGCGTGGTTCAATGTTTGCAAATCAATCTATGTGATACATCACATCAACAAGAGAAAGGATAAAAACCATATGATCATTTCAGTAGAGCAGAAAAAGCATCTGACAAAGTACATCATTCATGATTAAAAAAAAAAACTTTCAACAAAGTAGGTTTAGAGGGAGCATACTTCAACATAATAAAGGTCAGATATGAAAAACCCACTGCTAACATCTTACTTAATGGGGAAAAACTGAGAGCTTTTCCCATAAAAGCAGGAACAAGACAAGGATGTCCACTCTCACCACTTTTATTCAGCATAGTACTAGAAGTCCTGGCCATAGCAATCAGACAAGAAAAAGAAATAAAAGGCATCCAAATTAGTAAGGAAGAAGTAAAACTTATCACTATTTGCAGATGACATGAGACTATGTATAGAAAACCCAAAGACCCCCCCAAAAAAACTACTAGAACTGATGAATTCAGTGAAGTCACAAGATACAAAATCAATATACAGAAATCCATTGCATTTCTATACACTAATAATGAAGTAGCAGAAAGAGAATTTAAGAAAACAATCCCACTTACAATTGCACGAATACCTAGGAATAAACTTAACCAAGTACATGAAAGACCTGTACTCTGAAAAGTATAGAACACTGATGAAAGAAATTTAAGATGACACAAATGAATGGAAAGATATTCCATGCTCATGGATTGGGAGAACAAATATTGTTAAAGTGTACATACTACCCAAAGCAATCTATAGATTTAATGCAATCCTTGTCAAAATACCAACAGCATTTCTCGTGAAATTAGAACATGTAATCCTAAAATTTGTATGGAACCATAAAAGACCTCAAATTGCCAAAACTATCTTGAAAAAGAACAAAACTGGAGGTATCACAATCACAGATTTCAAGATATATTACAAACTGTAGTAATCAAAACAGTATGGTACTGGCACAAAAATAGACAAATAGATCAATAGGACAGAACAGAAAACCTAAAAATAAACGCACACTTATATGGTCAATTGATCTTCAACAAAGGAGGCAAGAATATGCAATTGAAAAAAGACACTTTTCAAAAAATGGTATTAGGAAAAGCTGGTATTGGACACCTACATGCAAATGAATGAAACTGGACCACTTATTTATGCCATACACAAAAATAAATTCAAAATAGATTAAAGACATAAACATGACTTCTCAAACTATTTCAAAAAAAAAATAGAAATGGAGGGAAAACATCCAAACTCATTCGACAAGGCCAGCATTCCCGATTCCAAAAGCAAACAAAGACTCCACTAAAAAAAGGAATAGAGGTCAATATCCCTGATGAACATGAACTCAGAAATTCTCAACAAAATACTAGCAAATCGAATCCAATAGTATATTAAAAGAATCATTCACCACAATCAAGTGGGATTTATTCCTGGGTTGCAAGGGTAGTTCAATATTTGCAAATCAATCAATATGATACACATTAATAAAAGAAAAGATAAGAATCATATGATCTTCTCAACAGATACAGAAAAATATTTAACAAAGTATAGCATCCATTTTTGAGAAAAACTCTTAACAAAGTAGGGATAGAGGGAACATATCTCAACATCATAAAGGCCATATACAAAAAATGCACAGCTAATGTCATCCTTAATCAGGATAAAATTGAAAGCTTTTCCTTATGGTCAGGAAAAAGACAGAGATATCTACTTTCACCACTTTTATTCAACATAGTACTGGAAGTCGTAGCCTCAGCAGACAACAAAAAGAAATAAAAGGCATCCAGATCAGCAAGGAAGAAGTCAAAACATTCATTATTTGCAGACAACATGACACTATGTAGAAAATCCAAAAGACTCTATCAAAAAATTGGTAGAGTGATACATGAATGTATCATGTATTCAGTAAAGTCACAGGATACAAAATCAATGTACAGATAACTGTTGTATTTCTATACACCAATAATGAAGCAACAGAAAGAGAAAACAAGGAATCAATCCCATTTACAACTGCACCAAAACCCATAAGATACCTACGAATAAACCTAACCAAAGAGGTAAAAGATTTGTACTTTGAGAACTATAGAACACTTATGAAACAAATTGAAGATGACACAAAGATGACACAAAATTTAACAAATATTGTTAAAATGCCTATACTACCCAAAACAATCTACAGATTTAAAGCAATCCCTACCAAAATACCACCAGCACTTTTCATAGAGCTAGAACAAACAACCCTAAAATTTGTATGGAACCACAAAAGACCCCAAATAGCCAAAGCAATCTTGAAAAAGAAAAGCAAAGCTGGAGGCATCACAATTCCAGACTTCAAGTTATATTACAGAGCTGTAGTGATCGAGACAGTACTGGAACAAAAAGACACATAAGTCAACGGAACAGAAAACCCAGAACTGGACCCACAACTATACGGTCAACTAATCTTTGACAAAGCAGGAAAGAATATCCAATGGGAAAAAGACAGTCTATTCAACAAATGGTGTTGGGAAAACTGGGCAGCAACATGCAAAAGAATGAAAATAGACCACTTTCTTATACCATACACAAAAATAAATTCAAAATGGATGAAAGACCTAAATGTGAGACAGGAAACCATCAAAATCCTAGGAACATAGGCAGTAACCTCTTTGACACTGGCCATAGCATCTTCTTACTAGACATGTCTCCTGAGGCAAGGGAAACAAAAGCAAAAATAAACTATTGGGACTACATCAAGATAAAAAGTTTTGTACAGTGAAGGAAACAATCAACAAAACTAAAAGGAAACCTTTGTAATGGGAGAAGATATCTGCAAATGACATATCTGATAAAGTATTAGAATCCAAAATCTATAAAGAACTTATCAAACTCAACACCCCAAAAACAAATAATCCCATTAAAAAATGGATAGAAGACATGAAAAAACATTTTTCCAAAGAAGACATCCAGATGGCCAACAGACACATGAAAAGATGCTCAATATCACTTATATTCAGGGAAATACAAATCAAAACTACAATGAGATATCACCTCACACCTTGTTAGAATAGTTAAAATTAATGACACAGGAAACAACAGATGTTGGTGAGGATATGGAGAAAGGGAGACCCTCTTATACTGTTGGTGGAAATGCAGACTTGTACAGCCACTCTGGAAAACAGTATGGAGGTTCCTTAAAAAGTTAAAAATAGAACTATTCTATGACCCAGCAATTGCACTACTAGGTATTTACCCAAAGTATACAAAAATACTGATTCAAAGGGATACATGTCTCCTGATGTTTATATAGCAGCATTATCAACAATAGACAAATTATGGAAAGAACCCAAATGTCCATTAGGTGATGAATGGATAGACAATATGTGGTGTGTGTATACAAGAGCATGTGTGCATGCGCGCGCGCGCACACACACACACACAGAGGAATATTACTCAGCCATCAAAAAGAATGAAATCTTACCATTTGCAATGACATGGATAGAGCTAGAGAGTATTATGCTAAGTGAAATAAGCCCGTCAGAGAGAGACAAATACCATATGATTTCACTCATATGTGGAATTTAAGAAACAGAACAGATGAACATGGGGGGTGGGGGGAGAGAGAAGCAAACCATAAAATATACTCTTAACTACAGAGAACAAATTGAGGGTTACTGCAGGGGAGGTAGGCAGAGGGATGGGTTAAATGGGTGATGGGCATTAAGGAGGGCACTTGTGAGGAGCACTGGGTGTTGTATATAAGTGATGAATCAAGAAATTCTACACCTGAAACAAAACAAACAAACAAAAAAAACTGATTACAGAGAAATCTCAATCTCCAAAAGGAAGCAGTACAGATGAAATTTATTTCAATAAAAGAAACTAGAAATTAAAGACAAAATGGGAAAAGAGAAAAGAAATGAAAAAAGAGAAAGAAGGAAAGAAAGAAGAAAGAAAAAGAGAAAGAAAGAAAGAGAAAGAGAAAGAAAGAAAAAGAAATATCTATACAATGGAATTTAGAACACAAGGGAGAAAAGAGACAGGACATTTACCGAAATGACATGTTCTTTTACTACTGGAATCACAGATCATAAGAATATTTTAAGTCATGCCTCCTGCCTGACATTTGTAGAAAAGACAGGGAAAAAAGAATTGTGTTGATCTACATTATTTGGTTGCATCATTGTATTTCATAAAATATGCCTGATTTTCTATAGGTCCCAATATGTGTTCATGATCCAAAAACATAATGTGAGGTCCTATTATTTACATAGCTGGATCATTGTAGGATCCTACAAATACTGACAAATATCATTTCTTTGTATAGCAGTCAATATTAAGAGATAATTCACAAAAATGTGAAGACTAAAGAATCAATAGCAGATGCTGTAAATTACTAGAGAAAATGAAAATAAACATAGGAATGAGTTTGCATTAAAAAAAGAAAAAAGACCTAAATATGAGACCTGAAACCATAAAAATTCTAGAAAAGAACACAGGCAGTAATTTCTCTGACACAAGCCATAGCAACATTTTTCTAGGTATGTCTCCTGAAGCAAAGGAAACAAAAGCTAAAATAAACTATTGGGATTACATTAAAATAAACAGCTTCTGCACAGTGAAGGAAAAAAATCAACAAAACTCAAAGGCAAACTTCAAGATGGGAGAAGATATTTGCAAATAACATATCTGATAAAGGGTACTATCCAAATTATATAAAGAACTTATACAACTAAACACCAAAACAAAAAAACAAATAAGCCATTAAAAAATGGGCAGAAGACATACACAGATATTTCTTCAGAGAAGACATCCAGATGGCCAACAGACACATGAAAAGATGCTCAACATCACTCATATTCAGGGAAATGCAAATCAAAACCACAATGAGATATCACCTCACAGCTGTCAGAATGACTAAAATAAAAAACACAAGAAACGGGGCGCCTGGGTGGCTCAGCCGTTAAGCGTCTGCCTTCGGCTCAGGTCATGATCCCAGGTCCTGGGATCGAGCCCTGCATCGGGCTCCCTGCTCCACGGGAAGCCTGCTTCTCCCTCTCCCACTCCCCCTGCTTGTGTTCCCTCTCTCACTGTGTCTCTCTCTGTCAAATAAATAAATGAAATCTTAAAAAAAAAAAAAAAAAAAACACAAGAAACAACAAGTGTTGACAAGAATGTGGAGAAAAAGGAACCCTCATGTACTGTTGGTGGGAATGCTAACTGGTGCAGCCACTCTGGAAAACAGTATGGAGGTTCCTCAAAAAGTTAAAAATAGAATTACCATATGTTTCAGTAATTCCACTACTGGGTATATACTCAAAGAATACAAAAACACTAATTTGAAAAGATACATGCACCCCTATGTTTATTGCAGCATTATTTACAATAACCAAGATACAGAAGCAGCCCAAGTATCCACTGATTGATGAGTAGATAAAGAAGATGTATACACACATATCACATAGGAATGAATTTGCATTTTAAAATGCATTATATGTATTTAAAAATGCATTATATATCCATAATGGAATATTACTCAGCCATAAAAAAGGATGAGATTTTTGCCATTTGTGACAACACGGAGGGTATTATGCCAAGTGAAATAAGTCAAACAGAGATAAATACCATATGATTTCACTTATATGTAGAATCTAAAACAACAAAACAGTAAATAAACCAACAAAAAGCAGAAACAGACCCATAAATACAGAGAACATACTGATGGTTGCCAGAGGAGAAGGGGTGGGGGGGATGGCCAAAACAAGTGAAGAGGAGTGGTAGATACAGGCTCCCAGTTATAGAAAAAGTCATGGGGAGGGGCATCTGGGTGGCTCAGTCGGTTAAGCATCCAACTCTTGACCTTGACTCAGGTGATGATCTCAGGGTCATGAGATTGAGCCCTGTGTCGGGCTCTGTGCTCAGCTTGGAGTCTACTTGAGATTCTCTCCCTCTGCTTCTGCCCCTCCCCTGCTCACTCACTCTCTCTCCAAGTAAATAAATAAAATCTTAAAAAAAAAAAAAAAAAGGATAAAATGCACAACAGAGGAAATACAGTCAGTAGTATTGTAATAGTGTGGTATGGTGACAGAAGGTCACTTGGGGAGAGCACACTTGGGGAGAGCACAGCAGAACGTATAGACTTGTTGAATCACTATGTTGTACACCTGAAACTAATGTAACATTTTATGTCAACTATATTTCAAAAATAAAGTTAAAAATTAACTACTGCATATATTTTTCTCAGGGCACGAAAAAAGTGTTATTAGTTAAATATGAAAATGCGGGGAGAAAACAAAGGCATTCAGCATCCAGCCTAGATGAAATTTCAGTCTCAAGTAAGTACTTCAAATCTTTTTTGGGTAAACTGATGTGGAGAGGCCATTCTTAGATACAGTCATTCCTACTATCACATTCAGAAATTAAGTTAGTAACTGACACACCAATCTTATTTAAGCTTAAGACTTGTCTTTTACTTCTAACTGAAGCCTGCCTTGAGATCTATGCTCTGGGGACAGGGTGGATGCAGGGGTGAAGATTCTTCCCTCAAGGAGGTAAATATAGACTAACAAAAGCATGAATAACTTTAAAGAGAGTACAGCTAGTCCCCAGCTTACAATGGTTTGATTTCCAACTTTACAGTGTTGCAAAGTGATACACATTCAGTAGAAATTGTACTTCAGATTTTGAATTTTGATCTTTTCCTTGGCTAGTGATATGCAATATGATACTCTTTCTTGATGCTAGACAGAAGCAGTAAGCTGCAGCTCCTAGTCAGCCATGCGATCACAAAGGTTGAGAACAAATACATTTACAACCATTTTGTACCCATACAACCATCCTGTTTTTCACTTTTGGTACAATATTCATTACATGAGATATTCAATACTTTATTATAAAATAGGCTTTGTATTAAATGATTTTGCCCAACTGTAGGCTAATATAAGTGTTCTGAGCACTTAAGTTAGGCTAGACTAAGCTATGATGTTAAGTAGGTTAAATGTATTAAATGCATTTTTAATTTAGGGTATTTTCAATTTACAATGAATCTGTCAGAGTGTAACCCCATCATAAGTCAAGGAATATCTGTATTAATTTAATGGCAAATGTCATTTGGCAGTGTTAGGAGGTACTGAGAAGGGGAAAAATACATTTAGAGAGATGATTTTTATTCCTTTTATTTGTAGAATTGAAGAGAGAGCTGTGAAGCCAACAAGAATATCTTTATCTTATTTTCCTCCACTAAAACTCTAAGCCCTCTATCACATACCTCAAACTGAAAATACCTCCTGTCATGGATTTTTATGTGTCAACTTAACTGGGCCATGGGATGTCCAAATATTTGGTCAAGCATTATTCTGGATATTTCTGTGAAGGTATTTTTAGATGAAATGAACATTTAAATTGGTAGACTAACTAATGCAGATTGTCCTTCCTAATGAGTGTGAGCCTGAGTAGAACAAAAACATGGGCCCTCCTCTAAGTAAAAGAGAATTTTTTCTGCCTGGCTGCCTTTGTTTGAACTGGGACTTCAGCTTTCTTCCTGCTTTTGGACTCAAATGGAACCATCAGCTCTTCTTTGGTCTTGAGGCTGCCTCTAGACAGGAACTATGCCATATGCTTTCCTGGTTCTCATTGGGGAAGCTTTGGATTCAGACTGGAACTAAACTATTAGCTCCTTAGGTCTCTAGCTTCCTGACTTACAGACAGATCTTGGGACTTGCCTGCCTCCATAATCATGTCAGCCAATTCCTTATAATAAATCTATCTATTTATTATCTTTCTATTATCTTTCTATTATCTATCTATCATCTATCATCTATCTATCATCTATCTATCATCTATCTATCATCTATCTATCATCTATCTATCATCTATCTATCATCTATCTATCATCTATCCATCCATCTATCCATCCATCTATCCATCCATCTATCCATCCATCTATCCATCCATCCATTCATCCATCCACCCATACACACACACACACACACACACACACACACAATTGGTTCTGTTTCTCTGAAGAACTCTGATCAATATCTCCCTTCAGTGGAGCTTCCTTATTTTCTTCAGGGAAATAGTTCCTTAAATCCTGCCCAAGCAGAACAGCTTTCTGGAAATAAATAAACACCATTCATCCTACACTATAATTAAGGGTGCATGGAAATGTTTTGCTGCAAGAATATTCATTATGATGCTGTTTATAATAGAGAAAAAATAATATCCAATTGAGACAGATTGGGTAAGTAAAATATGATATATTCCCAAAAAGGTATAGTATATGAAGAAAATTTGTGGACACAGATGACCACTCAAAATTACTAAGTGAGAAAAAACAGATTATAAAAACAAGTCTGGAAACATTCCCATACACACTTGGGGAACATACTGCATGTATCTTAAGAAAAAAAGAATGACCCCAAAAATCTTAAACCATTTTCAGCAATCTACTGTGGTAGTGAGGTACACAGAATCCAGGGTGTCCTTTTTGATCCCTGCCTCCTAATGTTTACACCCTTGTGTAGCTCCCTCCCCTTGAGTATGGGCAGGACCTATGTCTTGCGTCTAACCAATAGAACATTGCAAAGGTGATGGTATATACCTGTGTGTGATTATATGATTAAGGTACCTAAGATCACAGCTCTTGACTTGGCTGGAGTCACTAATTCTCCTGCTGGCTTTGAAGAAGCAAGATGCCATGTTATGGGCTTCTTATGCTGAGAGGCCCAACTGGCAAGAAACTGAGGGACACCTCTAGCTGACAACAACCCTCAGTCCTATAACCACAAACAACTAAATTCTGCTGCCCAAAGCAGGTCAGTCCCCTGTTGAGCCACAGATAACACAGCTGCCCTGGACAACACCTTGACTACAACTTTGTGAGTTCCTTAGCCGAGGACCCCGCTAAGCTGTGCATGGACTCCTGGTCCACAGAAGGTATGGGGTAATAAATGTGTATTGTTCTAGGCCACCAAGTTTGTGTAAATTCAGCAACAGAAAAATAATACAGGTAGTTTGGGTATTATTATTCTAAAAGTGTCGTGTATATATTGAAGAATAAAACAAATGAGCATTTATATTGGTGTCATTGAGGACCAGGATTTTCTATGGGTGAGAAAGGAAATAGAGATACAGAAGAGACAAGTAAAACCCCTATAATACTAAATTTGCATTGGATAGTTGCTGAACTCATAATGTACTTTATCTTCAAAAAATTTAAGTACTCCCTAGATCTGACTACTGAAAAGACCCATAAATGACAACAGCCCCTTGCCTCCAGATTGTAATCTCTATTATTTCCCATGAAAAAGAGCCATGGATACTTGAAGAAATACATGATTCCAAGGTTGGGGCAGGAAATGTATAAGACAAGCCTAGAGAGTTTTATAGTACCAGGGAAAATAAGCTATTAAAAACAATGAGGACATGTCGAAAGTATTAGTACCTGGGACATCTGGCTGTTACCAGGAAGTAATTAAATGCTCAAAGAAAGATGGGAACATACCAAGCAGATATAGAAGCCACCTTAAATAATATCCTGCTAGCCAACTCTGGGACAATTTGAGCTTCAAAATAAATAATGATAGTAATAGATTATAAACCACTGGATATAAGAAGAATCCAGAATTCATTGTGATATTAATTAGTTAGGAAGAAGGTAAAACCCTTACAGTAGATTGACAAGTAAGAAATATAGAAAGAATGATGGAGATAAAAAATATTTCTATTTGGCAACAATTATAGTAGTAATTGATTTAGGCAAGAAATATCAGTGGATGCCATGTTTCTAATCACAAATTCCAATGTGGAGATTTTTTTCTCCCCCCACACACATCCAAGCAATTCTTGGATACCAGCTGGGTGTCTTACAATTCAGTTCAATTTGGACACTCTCTGCCTGGTGATGGCGTCAGATCCCATAGGACCCACCCCTACAACCTTCAGATGCCAATCCCAAGTCTAGGACATCACCTGTGTTTCTGACTGACCTGCTATAAATTGGATGTTCCCATGAACCCCTCCTTTGGTTTGCTAGAGTGGCTCACAAAACTCAGGGATACATTGTGCTCACTAGATCCACAGTTAATTATAAAAGGATATAACTCAGGAACACCCAAATGGAAGAGATGCACAAGGCAAGGTGTGGGGAGGGGGCACAGAGCTTCCATGCCGTCTCCCTGGCACACCACTCTCTCCAAATCTCCACATGTTCAACAACTTGGATGCTCTCCAAACCCTCTCCTTTTGGGTTTTTGTGGAGGCTTTATTATATAGGCAAGATTGGTTAAATCATTGGCCATTGATGATAGAACTCAATATTCAGCCCCTCCCCCATCCTGAGGTCAGGGAAGAATAGTTTAAAGTTCCAACCTTCTAATCCTGCAATTGTCTCCTCTAGCAACCAGCCCCCTGTCCTTAGGTGAGGCCCAAAAGTCACCTCATTAACATAACAAGACACCGTTATTGCTCTCATCATTTAGGAAATTCCTGATGTTTTAGGAGCTCAGGGCCAAAAACGGGACAAAGATCAAATATGTATTTCTTATTATAAAGCACAATGGCATAGATGCTAACACTAGTGAATGAAAATCTGAAATTCTTCCTAAAGGAAGAATCCACATGGTAAGACACCACCATCCTCCACCCCAATCCCTCCCAAATCCTCCCCACTATTCCCAAGGGAAAGCCATCTTGCCTGGAAAAATCCTTTTCTTCTGCTAATAATGTTCTTGCTCCATTTTCCTTATAAAAACCTTCTATTTTGGGCGCCTGGGTGGCTCAGTTGGTTAAGCGACTGCCTTCAGCTCAGGTCATGATCCTGGAGTCCCGGGATCGAGTTCCGCATCGGGCTCCCTGCTCGGCAGGGAGTCTGCTTCTCCCTCTGACCCTCCTCCCTCTCATGCTCTCTGTCTCTCATTCTCTCTCTCTCAAATAAATAAATAAAATATTTAAAAAATAAAATAAATAAAATAAAAACCTTCTATTTTGTACATCTCTGAATTCCTTCCTACTTGCTAGATGGGATGCTGCCTGATTCATAAATAATTTAATAAAGCCAATTAGACCTTCAAATTTACTCAGTTGAATTTTGTTTTTTAACAGATTTGGTGGCAGCAAAAGGATCCAAAGTGAACTTCCAGCAGCGTTTGGGGATGACGAGACACACAGCCATGGTGCCTGTGAACCCTTTGAGTTTGCTGCTTTTCTTGTCATTTCCAAGGGCTGTGGGTAAATTCCTCTCAGTTCTGAGCTCTGCTCTGTTGTATTTGAGCTCTCAATCTAATTGACTTTCCTTTACAGGGCAGGTCAGCTTGTGGGGGCAGACGGGTGATGTCCTAAGTTCAGTTGATCTGGCATATTTGCCCAGAGCCCAGTGGAGCTGGTGGTTCTGCCCAGAGCCCAACTGAGCTGGCAGAAGGGTCTGCCTGGAACCAAGCCCTTAGCCTTTCAGACCACAATTCCCATAGTGGAAAACTTTAAGTTTCCACAGGAATTGGTGGTGCATACAGGGCCTTCTTGTGGCCAGGATATAGTAACATCTCTAGGTTACTACTGATACATTAAGGTGGACAGGTTTGTTTGCAGGGATATTGGAGGCCAAAAATCTGCAAAAGTTGGTAGGCATAAGTTGAGCATTTAAAGGCTGTTAGAGCACTAGTCACCTCAAGAAGAATCCCATGACAAGAGAAGTTGGTCACAGAATGTGTTAGATTGACATTAGGTCACCCACCAACCGCAAGGAAATTTCCATGCAACAAGGTACACTATTAAACATACACAAACCCCAACCTTGTGGCACATCTCTTTTAGGTATAGTATGGCTCTGAGAAACCCACAATTTTAGGTAATGGATTCTTTTTTTTTTTTTAATATCCTTGCAGGTAGCTAATGGGATTCTTAAATGCTAAAGAGTCATGCATGCCACCTTCTTGCACACCTGCTTATTTTGTGTCTAAGAGCTATAGTTCCAGAAATCTCAGTTATCTAGCAAAAACAGCAAAATCTCACTAAGCTTGTTTTGTGTCCTGTGGAACTTGGCTTGGTAACTGTCAGGTTGGGGGCCTCAAAATAAGGCCAGACAGAAATGTGAGTTTCACTTCTTTTGCAGGTAGATATGGCTGAATAGAAGAAATGTGTGTTAACTCCATTTGCAGATAGGGTCCTATCAATACTGCTCCCAGCCCTCAAGGGTATTACAACCTAGAAATACAGTGACCAGTATGGGAACTGTTCTAATTAGGTAAGATCATTTAAGAAGTGCACTTGAAAGCAAGGGTTCCCAAATTAAACAGAATGGGATACCTGTTTTAATTGGCATGTAGGAGCCTCCAAAAAGTTTCAAAATTCCAAAGTAGTTCCACTGAAAGATTCATTACAAAAAGCTAATGAAAAAGAGACAATGTAGCTAAAATAAGACTACAAGACTGATGTAACTCCTAGTGCTCCCCTCTATCCTTTGAGCATTCATCCTAGTTATCCTCTTTCTGAATTGTCTTTCCACTCTAAAGAGACTATTAAACAGTTACTTTTAAAAATAAGACCATCCAAGGGCACCTGGGTGGCTCAGTTGGTTAAGCATCTGCCTTTGGCCCAGGTCATGATCCCAGGGTCCTGGGATCGAGCCCCGCATTGGGCTCCCTGCTCAGGGGGGAGCCTGCTTCTCCCTCTGCCACTCCTCCTGCTTGTGCTCTCTCCCTCTCTGTCAAATAAATAAATAAAATCTTTAAAAATAAGGCCATTCAGGACTACCAGAGGTCCTCATCAGGCATCTTTTACTCCTTGGTCAAAGTCTGAACTAAGGGTCTTAGTTGAAGAATTTCCTAAACCCAGAGAGGATCCTCAAGAGTTTTTGTAAATAGATTTGTTCCTCAGCCCAAAGATGGAAATAAATTCACATTGTTCTTTCCTTCCCAAATCCAGACTCATTGGTTATTGATCCTTTATCTCCTAGAAATAACTATTTCCTTCTTGCTTGTATCGTTTTAGGTCTTACTGAAGTAGGAAAGCTGAAGGGATTCCATTTTAGAAAGTCTCCATTTCTGTTGTTTTTCTGCTAGACCCTATTCACTCATGTTCCATATTTTGTCTCCGAACAAGCCAAAGAAGCTATCTTCCCACTTCAAGGGGTGATGAGGGATAGAAGCAGAAAAATGTTCGTGTTTAGCCCAGAAGGCTGGCCTATAGCCTGCATAGTTCTGATAAGGATCAAATACGTGCTTGTTGCTACATTCTTAAAGGGTCTCATGACTGCCTGTACTTCTCACTAATAGTTAATATCAAGCTCAATGATAAGCACCAGAGACATCTTGCAAAAGTAGTTTTATGAGTAGAAATTGAAAGAAAACATTTATGATCTAATACTCCCTGTATGTCCCCTCCCCTTTGAGCACTAAGCATATAACCAACCACCAGCTTCATACAGTAAAAGTTCAGCTCTTTCTGACCACGGGTCCTGTCTCGGTGCTACTTAAATAAACTTACTAAAAGTTGCACCGTAAAACATCTCAAGAACTCTTTCTTGATTGTTGGCTCAATGATTCTGCAACAGGCAGAGGCCAGAAAGTTAATCGTTAAGTTTTGTCCTAGGCCCCAAACACCTGATAACACATAAGAAGAGCCATATCCTAAACATGTCCCAGGACATTAGCTTCAAACAAACCTCAACTGATACTGGCATCAATACCCTTATCTTTGGTAATTTATGGAGTAACCCCTCTTGTTCACCTGACACTTGCCTTTGACTGTACCCTACCCTGGATTCCTGGAGGAACATGTACCCTAGACTCTCCTAATACAAACCCCTAACAATGATGAGACTCATTCTTCTCTCCTTTCTGAGTCTCCCAGATACTCCGTCTGCTATTATGTCTGTCACACTATTCAATAAACTCTGTTTCCACTTTCTCTGGCTCACATTTGATTTCCATTCTGCATGATGCCAAGGAAGGGTCATGGCTGGTCCATTGAGACCCTCCCCTGGGTTCTGGGACTCAGCCGGCCTGCATCACTAAGAATGTGACTTGGCTTCCTTTCTGCCTGGGACATGCAGGTTGTCAGTTCTTTCATTGGCTACGTTTGGGAGTGACTCTAAATCTTGTAAGGATAGTAACTTTTACATACTCTAAAATTAACAATTTTGAGCTAAATTTTGTATCTTGATTTTATAAATTTGAGGTATATATTTCCAGTGAGGGATCACTGATGACATGTAAGAAGTTCCAATGATTGGAGCTGGTAAATCAGCTGATGAGCTCAAAAAAATTATTCAAGACACTGGTAAAATGTGCAAAATAGGTATAAAAATTATAAAGAAATAACCAACACCTAAATAGCCGTCCTTACTCCCAAATCAGGTTGTATCCATCACATCACAGCTTTCATTCAGCTGTGCTGGAAGCAAGCCCTGCCACCCATCTTGCAGACAGCTGGGCTAAGGGCTGGCCCTGCCCACCAGAGGACCAGTAGCAGTCATGACCCAGTCACAGGAGGAATGCACACATAGGCCTCACAAGGAACACCTCTGGAACACTTGGTTTTGTGGACTAGGCGGGGGATTGCTACTGGGCCTCACAGGATATGTTCTACATAAGGCCACTACTTTCAAGACTAGAAGGCTGACCTAATACATAGTAATGAATAGAGTCAGACAAAATGAAGGGACAGAGGACTATGAACCACATGAAAGAATAAGACAAACCCCCAGGAAAAGAGCTAAATGAAATGGAAATAAGCAATCTACCTCATAAAGAGTTCAAAGTAACAGTCATTAGATGCTCACCAGACTTGATAAATTCAGTGAGAACCTCAACAAAGAGATAGAAAATATAAAAAAGAATCAGCCAGAGCTGAAGAATATAATAACTGATGTGAAAAATACCCTAGAGGGAATCAATAGCAGATTTGATGATGCAGGAGAATAGATCAGTGATCTGGAAGACAAAGTAGTGAAAAGCAACTAAGCTGAACAGAAAAAAGAACTTCAAAAAATGAGGACAGGTTAAGGTAGTTCTTGGAAAACATCAAGCATAACTTTCACATTATAGGGATCCCAGAAGGAGGAGAGAGAAGGGGGCAGAAAACATATTAGAGGAAATAATAGCTGAACACTTCCCTATCCTAAGGAAGGACACAGACATCCAGGTTCAGAAATCACAGAGAGCCCCAAACAAGATGAACCCAAGAAGACTGACAAGACACATAATAATTAAAATAGCAAAAATTAAAGATAAAGAGAAAATCTTAAAAGCTGCAAGAGAAGAGTTAACAGGTACAAGGGAAACCCCATAGGACTATCAGCTGATTTTTCAGCAGAAACATTGCAGGCCAAAAGGGAGTGGCACAATATAATCAAAATGCTGAAAGGGGGGAAAAAATACAACCAAGAATACTCTACATGGCAAGGTTATCATTCAGAATTGAAAGACAGTTTCCAGACAAACAAAAGTTAAAGGAGTTCCTCACTACTAAGTCAGCCTTACAAGAAATGTTAAAGGGACTTCTTTAAGTGAAAAAAGAAAAGTCATAACAAGATATAAGAAAATTATAAAAGGAAAAATTTCACTGGTAAAAGCAAACAGAGTAAAGATACCAGATCAGTCACTTATAAAGCTAGTATAAAGGTTAAAAGACAAAAGTGGTAAAATCAATTACACCTCCAAAAATTAGTGAAGGGATACCCAATATAATGAGATGTAAAATATGACATCATATACATAAAATATAGAGGGGGGGAGTAAAACTGTGGTTCTTTTAAAATGTGTTTGAACTTCAGTGACCATCAACTTAACAGATTACTATATACATAGATGTTATATATGAACCCCATGATAACCACAAGCCAAAAACCTGTAATAAATACATAAAAAGTAAAGAGAAAGAAATCCAAGCACACTAAAGAAATTCTCTTCCCTGTGAGAAATGACTAAGAGAAGGAGAAAGGAACAGAGAATAACTACAAAAACAGTCAGAAAATGATTAACACAATGGCAATAAGTACATGCCTATCAATAATTACTTTAAATGTAAATGGATTAAATGCACCAATCAAAATACATAGGGTGACTAAGTAGATAAAAAAAACAAGACTCATCTATATGCTGTCTACAAAAGACCCTAAACTAAAATCATAAAGACTGAAAATGAAAGAATGGAAAAAGATATTTCATGCAAATGGAAAAAAAAAGCTGGGGTAGCAATACTTAGACAAAATACACTTTAAAACACAGGCTGAAACAAAAACAATGAAGGCCATTTACATAATTATAAAGGGATGAATCCAATAAGAGGATATAACAATTGTAAATACCTATGCACCCAACCTATGCACCTAAATACAAAAAGCAACTACTAACAGATATAAAGAAAGAAATTGAAGAATAAAGTAGGGGACTTTAGCACCTCACTTACATCAACAGATAGATCATCCAGACAGAAAATTAATAAGGAAAGAGTGGCTTTAAATGACACATTATATCAGATGGACTTAAGAGATAGATACAGAATATTCCATTCAAAAACAACAAAATTCACATTCAAGTGCACGTGGAATATTTTCCAAAATAGATTTCATTAGGCCATAAAATGAGCACAAGTAAATTTAAGAAGACTGTATATCATATCAAACATCTTTTTCAACCACAGTACTATTAAACTAGAAATCAATTATAAGAAAAAAACTGGAAAAAACACACAAAAAAACACAAAACACTTAGTGGCTAAACAACCTAAGGGTCAATGAGGAAGTCAAAGATGAAATCAAGGAGTACTTGGAGACAAATGAAATTGGAAACACAAAATCTTTGTTGGTTCAAAATCTTTGGGACTTAGCAAAAACTGTTCTAAGATGGAAGTTTATAGCAATACAGGCCTACTTCAAGAACAAGAAAAATCTCAAATAAACAATCTAACTTTATATCTAAAGGAATTAGAAAAAGAAAAAACAAAGTTCAAAGTTAGCAGGAGAAAGGAAATCGAAGTAGAGGAAGAGGGAAAATAAATGAAATAGAAACTGAAAAAAAAAAAAAAACCCACAATAGAAAAGATCAATGAAACTAAGAGCCGGATTCTTTGAAAAGATAAACAAAAACCAATAAACTTTCAGCCAGACTTATCAAAAAAAAAAGGGGGGGATGCCTGGGTGGCTCAGTCGTTAAGCATCTGTGGCTCAGTCGTTAAGCGTCTGCCTTCAGCTCAGGTCATGGTCCCAGCGTCCTGAGATCAAGCCCCACATCGGGCTCCCTGCTCAGTGGAAAGCCTGCTTCTCCCTCTCCCACTCCCTCTGCTTATATTCCCTGTCTCACTCTCTCTCTGTCTCCTGTCAAATAAATAAATAAAATCTAAAAAAAAAAAAAAAAAAAAGGCCAGGACTCAGATAAGATCAGACATGAAACAGAAGTTACAACCAATACCACAGAAATACAAAGGATTATGAGACTACTACAAAATGTTGTATACCAACAAATTGGGCAACCTAGAAAAAATGGATAAATTCCTAGAAACATACAATCTCCCAAAACTGAATCAGAAAGAAATAGAAAATCTGAACAGACCACTTTTCAGTAATCAAAAACTCCCAACAAAAGTCCAGGAGCAGATGGCTTCACAGTTGAATTCTACCAAACATTTAAAGAAGAGTTAATACCTACTCTTCTCAAACTATTCCAAAGAATGTAAGAGAACAGAAAGCTTCCAGTTCATTCTATGAGGCCTGCATTACCCTAACACCAAAATCAGACAGACACTACAAAAAAGGAAACTACAGACTAATATTTCTGATGAACATAATTGCAAAAATCTGCAAAAGATACTAGGAAATTGAACTCAAAAGTACATTAAAAAGATCATTCACTACAATCAAGTGGGATTTATTTCATGGATTCAAGGATGATTCTATATGCATCAATCAATCCATGTGATACACCATATTAACAAAATGAAGGATAAAAACCATACGACTATCTCAATAGATGCAGGAAAAGCATTTGACAAAGTACAACATCATTCATGATAAAAAAGCCTCAACAAAGGAGGTTTAGAGGGAACATATCTCAACATAATAAAGGCCTTATTTGAAAAACCCACAGCTAACATCATTGTCAACGGTGAAAAACTGCGAGCTTTTCTTCTAAGATCAGGAACAAGACAAGGATGTCCACTCTCACCACTTTTATTCAACATAGTACTGAAAGTCCTAGCCACAGCCATCAGATAAGAAATAAAAGTCATCCAGATTGGTAAGGAAGAAGTAAAACTGTCACTATTTCCAGATGACATCATACTATATATAGAAAACCCTAAAGACTACAGCAAAAACTCTTAGAAGTATAAATGAATTCAGTAAAGTCTCAGAATACAAAATCAATATACAGAAGTCTGTTGTATTTCTATACACCAATAAAAAACAGAAAGAGAAATTAAGAAAACAATCCAATTTACAAATGTATCAAAAAGAATAAAATAAAATAAATTTAACTAAAGAGGTGACATACCTGTAATCTGAAAACTATAAGACATTGATGAAAGAAATTAAAAACAATATCAAAAAAATGGAAAGATATACCATCCTCATGGATTATAAGAGTTACTATTGTTAAAATATCCATACTACCCAATGCAATCTATAAAATTAGGGCAATCTCTATCAAAATACTACTACTTGTCAGCATAGCTAAAATTAACAACACAAGAAACAACAGGTGTTGGTGAGGATGCAGAGAAAGGGGAACCCTCTTGCACTATTGGTGGGAATGTCAACTGATGCCACTCTGGAGAACAGTATGGAGGTTCCTCAAAATGTTAAAAATAGAACTATCCAATGACCCAGAAATTGCAGTACTAGGTATTTATTTACCCATAGGATACAAAAAATACAGATTTGAAGGGATACCTGCACCCCAATGTTTATGGCAGCATTATCAATAATAGCCAAACTACAGAGAGAGCCCAAATATCCAGCAACTGATGAATGGATAAAGAAGATGTGGTATGTGTGTACACACACACACACACACACACACACACACAATGGAATATTATTCAGCCATCAAAAAGAATGAAATCTTGCCATTTGCAACGACATGGATGGAACTAGGGTGTATTATGCTAAGTGAAATAAGTCAGTCAGAGAAAGACAAATACAATATGATCTCACTCATATGTGGAATTTAAGAAAGAAAACAGATGAACATATGGAAAAGGGAAAAGAAAAAAGGAGAGAGGGAAACAAGCTAAAAGAGATTCCTTAACTACAGAGGGTTGATGGAGGAAGGTGGGTTGGGGATGGATTAGATGGGTGATGGGTATTAAGGAGGGCACTTGTTATGAGCACTGGGTGTTGTATGTAAGTGATGAATCACCGAACTCTACCCCAGAAACCAATATTGCACTGTATGTTAACTACCTAAAATTAAAAAAAATCTTTTTCACAGAACTAGAACAACAAATACTAAAATTTATATGGGACCACAAAAGACCCCCAAAGAGCCAATGCCATCTTGAAAAAGAAGAACAAAGCTGAAGACATCACAATCCTAGATTTCAAGTTATATTACAAAGCAGTAGTAATCAAAACAGTATGGTACTGGCACAAAAACAGACTCATAGATCAATAGAGCAGAATAGAAAGCCCAGAAATAAACCCACACTTACATTGTCAATTAATCTATGACAAAGGAGATATGAACGTATAGTAGGGAAAAGATGGTCTCTTCAATAAATAATACTGGGAAAACTGGACAACGACATGGAAAAGAATGGGACTAGACCACTCCTTACATCATACACAAAAATCAACTTAAAATGGATTAAATATCAAAATGTAAAGACTGAAACCATAAAACTCCTAAAAGAAAACAGAAGCAGTAAACTCTTGGACATTGACCTTAGCAATATTTTTCTGAATCTTTCTCTTCAGGACATGGAAACAAAAGGAAAAATAAAGTATTGGGACCATATCAAACCAAGAAGCTTTTGCTCAGCTTAGAAAACTATCAATAAAATGAAATAGCAATACACTATCAATAAAATGAATGGGAGAAGATATTTGCAAATGATATATCCAATAAGAAGTTAATATCCAAGATACAGAAATAACAAACAACTCCAAAAAACCAAATAACCCAATTAAAAAATCGGAGGAGGAACTGAATAGACATTTTCCCAAAGATGACATACCAATGGTCATGAAAAGATGCTTGACCTCACTAATCATTAGGGATATGCAAAACAAAACCACAGTGAGATATCACCTTACACCAGTCAGAATGAGCATCATAAAGTCAAGAATAACAACTGTTGGTAAGAATATGGAGAAAAGGGAGCCCTTATGAACTACTGGTGGGATTGTAAACTGGCACAGCTACCATGGAAAACAATATGGAGGTCCCTCAAAAAATTAAAAATGAAAATACTAGTAATTTCACTTCTGGGTGTTTATCCAAAGAAAACAAAAATATTAATTTGAAAAGATATATGCACTCCTATGTTTACTGCAACATTATTTACAATAGCCAAGATATGGACGTGATCTAAATGTCTACTGATAAAGGGATAAAGGAGAAGTGGTATATATACCCAATGGAATATTACTCAACCATAAAAAAGAATAAAATCTTGCATTCAGGATAACATGGATAGAACTCGAGGGCATAATACTAAGTGAAATAAGTCAGACAGAGAAAGACACCATATACTTTCACTTATGTGTGGAATCTAGAAAACAAAACAGACAAACAAAAGGAAATAGACTGAAAAATACAGAGAACAAATTGGTGAATGCCAGAAGGGAGGTAGGGGACAGGATAGGTGAAGTGGATTAAGAGGTACAAACTTTCAGTTATAAAATAAATTAAGTCATGAGTATGAAAAGTACAGCATAGGGAATATAGTCAACAATACTGTAATAACTTTGCATGGTGACAGACATTAACTACACTTATCATGGTGAGCATTTAATAAAGTATATAATTGAAATAGGTCAACTATACATCAATTAAAAAATTTAAAAATAATTTTTAAAAATGAAAAATTCTTTAAGAGAGAAAAAGAAACATACTTAAAAAGGGAAAGATGGATGCTTCCATCCAAGTTTTAATCATGTGGATTGGGTTTTTTTAACTCAGGTATTCAGAAAGTGCTTATTCCTTTATTGGAAGAACTAACACTAAACGATTAATATTTACCAGCTCCATTTAGAGATAATTTTTTCACCAGTGATTCCTGAGGAGTAAAACATTCAGAGTTTTTATCAGACGTTGAATCAAAGTCAAGTGTTGACGCACTAAAATTATTTTCATTACAACAGTTATTCAAATCCTTGTTAAAGAAGCGTTCCCCTTCCCTGGTCTGTGATACCCGAGATGTGTAATTCTGAGAGCTCTGTGATCTTGGCCTTGAGAGGTTTTCAGAACTTGTGAGAGGAACAGGGTATGTTGCATTCTCGGGAGAGCTGAGGTGAGAAATGGATGGGGTTCTTGGAGACATTATTTGAGGAGATGTAATGATGGCATCGTCTTTCTCAGTACTTAAGAAACAAGTGTTGGGCGAAGGAATAGGAGTGGTCGCCATGTTCTTTAGTACCTCTTCAAAATCTTTCTTGGTGTTAATCTGTGGACTATCAAAACTGCTAGACTGATATTTGAGAATCTGTCGAAGTGGATCTGAAATCTCTTCTCTCTTTTGGATGGCTCTGATTTTTCTACAAATGCTTTCCACTGGGTTATGCCGCTTGTCAGTGACCTTCCTCACAGAAGCCATTGTTGACCTTCCTCCGATCATGCAGATGAAGTGGCTAAAGTGCAGGCAGAAGTAGACATTTTTTTTTTTAAGTTAGTATTGTCCTGACAATAATCTAGCAACTCATTTTGGTCCTAAATTATGTGTGGAGGGATTAAGAGGTCTTTAAACGATTGGTTTAAACAACTTTCCATGTGTTTAACTTTGGCACTTGAATTTCCTGAAAATAAACACAGCTAACACATATAAAGTATTTGCCACATGCCAGGCATGGTACTATATCCTTTATATGTATCAACTCATTTCATTCTCAAAACAACCTTATGAAGTAGACATTACTATTATCTCCATTTCCAGGCAAAGAGAAAATAAGAGACACACCCATAGTCACCCCAGATAAGTGCTGAAGCCGGATTTGATCCCAGGCAGTCCTGCTCAAGAGGCTGGACTCCTAACCATATTGCTTTTCATTTATAATAATATGTCATATATGATGGTGATGGTACGGATGCTTACAGCTCCTATTTGAGTACTGTTCTGGTTCTCATAGAATGAGAACTTACTATATATGTCCTGTGGAAATAAATCCAAAATTTTGCCTAAACTGGCAAAATTTAAATTAACCTAGGCAAAGAGTTATAATAGTTAATAGCTAGAGATTTACAGAGTTTGCAAGTGATGATTTTTAGGACCTTAAGAAGATTTCCATTCATAGATCTTTCTTAAAAAATCCCCTCATAGAAAATGAACAAAAGGTAGAGAAATTTAAAAAAAACTATAATTGGAAGGAGTATTTAGAAAGGCTGGTATTTAGAAGAAGATACTCAAAAATCCTCACAATCTGGCTTCATTTTACTCCAAGTTGACAACCACCAGCTCTAGCCAATGAAGCTCCCTCCAGCAGAATCCTTTACTAATTAGAGTCACGATCATCTGAACCTTTGTGTTGTCACTTGACAATACCCTCCTTTCCATATATTCAAGGGTTATTTTTCAACGCCAAGCCTAAAACACATTCCTCTATGGAAATTCTGGAATCAGTGTATACTCACTGGAGTCTATTCTTTCTGAACTCTCCTAGGCTTTATAATTGTACTGTATGTTTGTCATTTAATTAAGTTTTGTCTTCCATCATTGGATTGTTTAAACTGTGTATGCATGTTGTTTCCTCAAAAACAATTTTAATTCTTGTATTCAAAAACCATGATGTGATTTTTTTCTAGATACACAATACATTATTGTTGGCATCATTGATAAGCCACAGTCATATGTAATATACACAGTTCCCAGGCTTGTAGATGTGTCCCCCAGCTCCTGTGAGTGTTGACCCTCAACTATTCACAGTTACCACCTTTTCTGGAGAATTTGCCCTGGCTAAATGGGAGCTGTTCATCACTCCACTGGGAGGTTGGAAGTGATGTAGAGGGAATGACAGAAGAGAGTTCACCTGTGAACACACATGCTTTAAATCTATGGCTGACTGTGGCGAGGACACCAGAGGAGCCATCGAATCTCCTCATGTCAAGTAGAGTCTGTCATTGTTCTCAGTATGAAAGGACTGTTTGTCCCTTCAAGAGCAAGAGAACACAAGCGCAGTTTGGGCACAAGGCTAATAGAAGCCCTAAAACTGGAACCTCAAACTCTCAGATCCCGTCTACCCTCCTTGTTGAACCCTGAGGTAGGAGGCCGTTCAAGCCTAAGGGAAAGGCTTTGCCTTGTGGGCATTTGTGACTGATCCAGATTAATGTTCCTAGCATACAAGACACGCATTTCTATTTGTAGTATATAAGACATGCATTTCTATTTGTTTTTCCAAGGCATTTTTCTCCTTTTACCATCTGTTTGCTAAACTCCCATGACTCACCTAAGTGAACTCCACTCCATAGTTTATGAACTAAACCTTATAAAGAGTACACTTAAGACCCTGGCTCTTCATGAGCTAATGAATGTTCTCAAGATTAACTTGTTTTGCTTTTTCTAATATAAAGCAGAACGTCTGAGTTCAAAAGATGTGATGATAAGGATTTCAAAATTTGGACCACCTCCTCCATATATGGCCTGGAAACATCTCCTGTCTGTCCCGTACAAACCTCTTTTTTAGTTTTAGATCTCAATAGAAAAGGTTAGCTGCAATCTGCCATAACACTTAAAAATACAAGTTGAACTTGTGCAATAAGTGTCTTTGAAAAAGTACTAACTGCAAATTAAAAACTGAAAGTTAATTATATTTGCAGGATCAGTTGCTTGGAGTCTCTTTTACTTTTTTTATTTTTTAAGATATTATTTATTTGAGAGAGAGAGCACACGAGTGAGAGGCAGAGGCAGAAGGAGACTCCCTGCAGAGCCTTCGGAGTCCCTTTTAAATGGAATTTCCTCTTTATCTTAGTTGATTGAATATTTACAGTGTAAAGATGGTACACTTGTAGAAATCCCAAATGGAAGAAGTTTTGTTTTTTTTTAAGTTTGTTATTTGTAGTAGTCTCTACACCCAATGTGGGGCTCTAACTTACAACCCTGAGATCCAGAGTCACATGCTCCTCTGATTGAGCCAGCCAGGTGCCCCAGGAAATGCTTTTTTTGTTTTTAAATTCTCTGAACCTCAGTTGTACTCCATACCACTCATCCTTTTAGGCACTCAACCAATATTTATCAAGTACCTAGAAAGTGCTAATACCTCTGCTCCAGAGATTATCTGCTCTCCTAAGACCTGTAGTCTGCAGGACGTACAGATATGAACAAGCAAGCTACCAGGAATCCACATCAAATGCAGGATGCCCAAGAAAATCTGAATTTCAGGGGCGCCTGGGTGGCTCAGTGGGTTAAGCGTCTGCCTTCGGCTCAGGTCATGATCCCAGGGTCTTGGGATTGAGGCCTGCATGGAGCCCCCACATTGGGTCCCTGCTCAGCTAGGAGCCTGCTTCTCGCTTCTCCCTCTGCCTGCCACTCCCCCTGCTTGTGCTCTCTCTCTCAAATAAATAAAATCTTTTAAAAAAATCTGAATTTCAGATAAAGAACGGCTAATTTTTTAGTATAAGTACATCACAAAAGTTGCACAAGAAAAACTTATACTGAAAAATTGTTTATCTGAAATTCAAATTTCACTGAGCCTCCTGTATTTTTATTAGATAAATCTAGCAACCCTAAAGCCCAGAGATAACTATATAATTACACACTGGGAAAGAAAAGTGCCAGGGGCTCTGGGAGCTTATAATAGGGGGTTATCCTAGTTTGGGAGTGAGGATGGAAAAACTGAGGGGCCTCTATTATGTATCATGCACTGTGCACAATGCTATATTGTTTGCTAAATTCATGGTTATAAACAGAACACTGGGACCACAAATCTGCTATAGGAATTTCCATTTAGATTCACATTAGCTGAATGTAAAATAATGTTAGAGATTATCCATACCAGTTATTTCACTCATTTTATTTATTTCTCATTGACTGAACTATACCTCATTGTTCTTATTTCTAGAATCTATCTCGTTATTGTTATTGCCTGAATTGCTTTATTATATATGGTAAAAGCTCTTGAGTCAACACTTTTTAACCATCTCCCTGATGATCCAAAGCAATGATTAAAAGCCTCTGAGGCCTGGCAACATGTATAAAACAATGTGATTTGGGGGCGGCTGAGTGGCTCAGTCAGTTAAGCGTTTGCCTTCGGCTTGGGTCATGATCTCAGGTCCTGGGATGGAGCCCTGAGTGGGGCTCCCTGCTCAGCAGGGAGTCTGCTTCCTCCTCTCCCTCTGCCCCTCCCCCTTACTTGTGCGCTCTCTCTCAAATGGATAAAATCTTAAAAAAAAAAAGTGATTTTTTTCTTACCTAAAGTAAGTTTACTCATTACGGATCTAATTTTCACCAGTGATGTAACTGCAGAGTTCAATATTAACCTCTAGGCATTTACACTCTTTGAGACAGAAATCTGCAGTTGTTCTGACTTCCTAAAGGAGTTAGAATAAATTCACTATGTACAGTAGAGAGAATATTTCATATTCTTTAGGAATTGACAAACATAAGGGCATAATTTGCATTTTTCAATATCCATATTCTTTAATCACTAAGAAATAGTTGAATTTCTTTGCAAACAAAGATTTATACAAGATACAAAAGTAGCATCCTTGAAAAAAGATTTTAATGGTATTCAAAAGCTCTTTAGAAAGTCTTCTGAATCCAACTCTAACTCAAAAGATTATGTTGACATTGTAATTATCTTTCCTTTACCAACCATTTAAGTATTTTCCCCCTTTACTAACAATTATTTCTTGAACATTAAGCTTCCAAACTTTAGATCAGGTAGGCATATTTTAATATTCAATACTTAATTATGAGATTCAGGCAAATATTTCACCTGAGTCCCAGTTTTTGGAGATCTAATTAAGGCAAAACCCTTAAGTAAGGTATGTAAAAAAATTTTTTAAATATGTGTGTATATGTAGATAAACAAGAAATTCCTTTTGCCAAAAGAGCCCTTCACTAACAGATGCCAGTAAACTCTTCATGGAAACAGAAGAAGCATCTGTTCACTAAGATGTTCCCAGGAAAGTCATCTTTAGTGAGCCTAGTGTGAGGGCAGAGCATGGTTTTCGACTTAACCAGTAAATTTTATATTTGCCAAATTATACTGTTTTAAGTCTCTTTGTGACTAATATTTAGTGCAATAAAATAATAACACTTACTTTTTCCTGTCCTAAGATAGGTGACAGCAGCTGTTAATCAAAATGATTTGCAAACCACAAGTCCCAGATTTAGTAAATTCTCAGTGAGTCTCATCTGCTAACCTGTTTGGTTACTAATAAATGCAAGCTGGCATAGAATGGGACTCTCCCCTCCCACCATTCACTTAACCCTGTTATATTAAGCTCCTTGGCTGGGTCACACCAAACTTATGATAAACATCTCATACTGGAACAATTCCTGAAATAGTATAGTCACACATATGCTTCTGAAAACTCACTGTGCTCTTCTGTTTCAGTTCTTATTATATGAGGTCTGGTTTTCCTCTCAGAGACTGGGAGAAGCCCTAAAATCTCTAACTGCAAGAATTCAGGTGGTCCCAAGTTCTTGGGGGGGATCTACAAAACCACATAACCTCTTTCCACTAACACACATGCTGAATGACTAAGGCTGGAAATGACAATTCAGGACCTTAGGTATCCAAACGCCCCTTTGAAAACAATTCTAGGATTTGCCTGTGGTGAAAATAACATCTCTGGGGCTAATCTAGTCTCAGCACCACAAGCATATTGAGTTTGGGCCTGGGGGTGAGGAGAAGACAGAGGCTAGCCCTGGGATGGCTTTGCCCCGTTTAGAAAGGGACTTTCTTGACCTTAGATGACTAAAGGCCAGCATCCTCCAAAGTTTAGCTGTTCACTTGGGGGAAAACTCACCACCTTATTTTCACTTTACCAGCACTCCAAGAACCATCTTCTGAGAACAGACTAGAGACAAGACCCGCAGGATCAGATGATTGGGCGGAGCTGACTTCCTCGGGGCGCTCTGGAGCAAACGGAGAAACTACCCACGGCTGGAGAAAAGGGAAGCCAATGATCAGCTGCACCTGCCGCGTGGGTCGCACCAAGATCTTGAGAGCGGGAGGGTGAGGAAAGACGGAGGAGGAAGGAGGACCACGGCTTTGGCTGTATGGATGCCATTTTGGTGTGCTCCCCGCCACCGTAGTAACGACAAAATGAACATCACCCAGAATATACTCTCTGTAATCAGGATGGAGGAAAAGTCATTTTTTAACTAAATTTCATACGTTTCTGTTGGGCCAAGTGCTGTATGGTTTCTAAAAACACTAATATTAATCATGACATCTTTTTTTTTTTTTTTTAAGATTTTATTTATTTATTTGAGACAGAGAGAATGAGAGACAGAGAGCACGAGAGGGAAGAGGGTCAGAGGGAGAAGCAGACTCCCTGCCGAGCAGGGAGCCCGATGCGGGACTCGATCCAGGGACTCCAGGATCATGACCTGAGCCGAA
>NC_138373.1:86247478-86285603 GCF_054177405.1 Leptonychotes weddellii
TGCCATTTGCAACGACATGGATGGAACTGGAGGGTATCATGCTGAGCGAAATAAGTCAATCATAGAAAGACATGTATCATATTACCTCACTCACATGAGGAATTCTTAATCTTAGGAAACAAACTGAGGGTTGCTGGAGTGGTGGGGGTTGGGAGGGATGGGGTGGCTGGGTGATAGACATTGGGGAGAGTATGTACTATGGTGAGCGCTGTGAAGTTTGCAAGACTGCTGAATCACAGATCTGTACCTCTGAAGCAAATAATACATTATACGTTTAAAAAAAAAAAAAAAGAAGATAGCAGTAGGGGAAGAATGAAGGGGGCGAAATCAGAATGGGAGACGAACCATGACAAACTATGGACTCTGAAAAACAAACTGAGGGTTCTAGAGTGGAGGGGGGTGGGAGGATGGAATAGCCTGGTGATGGGTATTAAAGAGGGAACGTTCTGCATGGAGCACTGGGTGTTATATGCAAACAATGAATCATGGAACACTACATCAAAAACTAATGTAATGTATGGTGATTAACATAATTAAAAAAATAATAAAATAAATAGCAGTAATAATCTAAAAAGTAAGCTTAGTAAATCCTATTATAAAGTATAATAAAACTAAAAAATGTTTAAAAATTCTGTTCATACAATGTCAGTGCTTATAAAACTATTTTGAGAGAATAATTTCTACCTACCTTTTTTGCTTTGGGACCCTGAAAGTTGGAAAAACAAAAGGATTGATAAATTTTTTAAAAACTCAGATATTTTTAACAAAAGTACCAAGATTATATAAAATGTGAAAATTAGGAGAAGCGGGGTAAAAAGCATAAGGAAACTCTGCATCATCTTTGCAACTTTTGTGTAAAACTAAAATTATCTCAAGATAAAGTCTTTTAAAAAAGAATTTAGACAAAACTACAAGCAGGTCTAGGAAAAACAAAAATAGCTCACCCACTGAAGCACCTTTTTAAAATTATACACTCTTTAAATCTTACACTCTTTGTGACAGTCAATGACCTATGTGTAATGAAATGACCTACCCCTACACAGAAGTAGCAGTCAGGGAGATAAAGGGTTCCAAGGAACAATAAGTGATTGACTAAAATACAGGTACTGATGTCAAGTTTGAAAGTGTGGAAATGATCTCATAAATAAATAATCTTTCTGAAAAATTAGATTGCTGATTTTCTAGAAAAAGAATCAGTTATTTAAAGCAGGCAAAGCTATGATAAAACGATTCTCTTCAGCAATGTGTCTTAAAGCAGATCTATCCTTCTTTGGAAATTAATTTGGAAAGCACAGTATTGCAATAAATATTTACCATTAGCATTATCATTACATGTGTTTTTCAATTAACACTACTTGTAATTTCCTGATTAGGCTCATGTGTCCATTAGATTTCTGATAAGGAATCTGTAGGAGATCATGTGACTATAAGATTATACACATTCCACATCTGACAACTTATCCAGGAAAAATTACTGGTTCAAGCTATAAGATTATCAACTGTATTAAATATAAATGTTGAAACTGACATGAAGCAGATTTTATCTCCTTGAAAGTACATATATTTCATTAATTCATTCAGCAGATATTTATTAATGATTTGCACACAGGGAGCTCTGGGACACTGGAGATGATATAAAGAGGAATAGTAGAGACTGCTCACATATAATTTTTTCAGTTGAGTTCTATTTTTATCATCGTATTTACTATCAATTAATAGTTAATACACTCCCATCTTGAAATAAGTACTATACAGCAGAATACGCACACAGTATTGCTCCTGTTCTCAAGTAGTGATATTTTAAGATGGGCAAATTAGCATCTCTCACTAGTGCTTTTAATGTGAAGTGGGTTCGGGATTAGTACTTATCCTAACCCCTCCTGCAAATCATAAAAACAGCATCATGTAGTATAGTACAATTGACCCTTGAACAACTCAGGGGTTGGGGTGCCAACCCCCATGCAGGCAAAAATCCACATATAACTTTTGACTTCCCCCAAAACTTAACTATTAATAGCTTATTGTTGACTAGAAGACTTACTGATAACATAAACAGTTAACGCATACTTTGTATGTTATTTGTATTATATACTGTATTCTTGCAATAAAATAAGCTTGAGAAAAGAAATATTAGGAAAATAGGAAAAAATACATTGACAGTATCATACTGTATTTATCAAAACAATCTGCCTCTAAGTGGATTCCCGCAGTTCAAAGTGGACCAGTGTTGAATTCAAGAGTCAACTGTAGTTCTTCAAAGTTCAGAGGGCTTGTTAAAAAAATGCATATTCCTGTGGTAGAAGTGAACACACTTCCCCCTCCCCACTGTGATTCAGTAGATATTATAGATTGAACTGCTTTTTCGTCCTATTCCCCAGTACCTTCAAATTTTACCTTATTTGGAACTAGGGTTGTTGTTGATGTAATTAAATTAAGATGAGATCATAATGGAATAGAATAACCTTTAATCCAATACGACTGGTGGCCTAATAATAAGGAAAAATTTGGACAAAGACACGCACACAGAACACCACATAAAGAATGGGGGTTATGTTGCCACAAGCCAAGGAACTACTAAAAGCTAGGAAAAAGGTCTGAACAGATCTCTCCCTAGCACCCACAGAGGGAGCAGAGCCCTGGAAACACCTTGATCTTGGATTTATCAGCCACTAGAATTGTGCAACAGTAAGTTTCCACTGTTTAAGCCACTTAGTTTGTTTTACTTTGTTACTTGGCAGCCCTAGGAAACTAGTACAGTAGGAAACAGTACAGACTGTTTGGAGTCCAGTCTGTTCCTAGAATCTGCATCTTAACAAGTATTCCAGATGTGGTAGAAGCAAATGTTCCAGGGACATTTTGAGAAACACTGCTAGATGGATAAGATGAAATTTATGTTCCATTGGAAAATAAATAGGGGCTTATTGTTCCCTCAATTTACCAGCAGTTTTAAGTCAGCTTAAAGTCCATTTACTTCCTGTTCTTCCTGACATGAACATTGTCCATCAATTCTGGTAAATTCATACTCATACTTTAAAACACAGTTTGAAAAGCACTGCTCTTCCCTTTCTGTGCCCTTTCCCACCCCAATTTCATCATTCCCAACTTAATCCATTGTAGACATTTCAACTGTTACAGTTAAAAAACTGTATTCTTATTAGCTTAGCCTGTCTCCCACAGCAGGGAGGGGTTCTAGCCTAGTGTCAAACACAAAGAAAGTAGTCCGTATTTCCCCTTAATTAATGAATTAAATAATTACATTTTCTACTTCCTTTGGTTTTAACCACAGAAAATGGAAGTCACATTTAAGAAAATGGGAACAGAGATCATCTCATAAGGGGCAGGTGGTCTGTGTTCTGGAAAAAGACAAAACAGCTGAGGAGTGCATTAAAACAAAACAAGTAGCTTTATTATATTTAACAAATTCAAGGCAAGCTGAGTAATTTGAATCACAAAACAATTCGTATTTCCACAAAATACCACATAAGATGACTATCCAAAGCAGAAGAAACTGCAACAGCTTTTAATTAACTACCGAGGAGGCACAAAAACACATTTTCGCCAAGCTGCCAATGAAAAAAGCAATTTAATGGAAACTTCTATCATTCTTGGAAATTACCAGGTTGAGGCCAATTCTTAAACCTAGCAACAGTGCGAGATTAGGACACCATTTGACCGCACTGGCCAACCCCCATTTGAAGAAACCGGTTTGAGACTCCCATCCGTCCCTGAGATCCCGGACGGGAAGGCCACGGATCAGAAGGCCAATTTCCCACAGGGGTAAGGGTTCTTTCTTAAACCCACCCGCTCCCCTCTAAAATATGTCAGGCTCTTATTACATCATTTAACACGGGGGAATCACTGCTCCCCCCTTCACCTGGGTCCCCCACTTTCCCAGCTCACCATTCTGCAGCCAGCAGAGCCTCCCTCCGTAGTCGGCCAAATCGGAGCTCAGAGTGTGCGGACGAACGCTCCCGGGTTGTCAGGACGACAAGCCCCGCCCACTTGCCCCAAGGGAAAGAGCTCAAATCCTCGCGTACTGGTCCGCGCAATCGCGCCGGGGTCCTTCCGTGGGGCGCCCCGCCCCCTTCTCTGACTGGCTGCCTCACACCAACACCCGCCCTGCTTCGCTGTTGACAGAGCCCGGAGTCGAAGCGGTCGGAGGCCTTTACGGCTGTGGAATGCCGGAAAGTGCGTGAGTGCAGCCGCCGGGACGTTTTATTGTTTTCCAGATCCCGGGGTCTGGAGGCGGTGAAGTATGGTCTGGGCAGGGGCTACCGGGTGTGGCATAGGGTTTCTGAACGTCTTCCGACGTTGACAGTCTCTCTTCCTCCCTAGGAGTGTTTTGGGGCCGGTCTTTCTGTGAGGCGTTTCCAGAAGGAAGGGAGACGCCGGCTACGCGATTGAGTGAAGTGACTTGACACCCGGGCGGGCTGCCTGGGCCACCACAGCTTAGGCCCGAGTGGGGACGGGGCTCAGTTGGCAATTTAGAGAAAGGGGTAAATAAATTGGTTCCAAGAGGGTTGGTTATTTTGAAATTAATGACCTTTGGATTCTTCTCTTTGCACATGGTTCAGTTTACTTTCTGTGCAAGTTATGTTTTGCAAGCCGGTTTTCCTAAGAGCAGCTCTAAACAAGAACTGGAAATTACTTGAAGCAATTCCTGGGTAAAGGATTTCCTACAGTTGAAGGTCGCTGAGGCCCAGCAAGACTCGTTAAGCCCAAGGTCACAGGCTAATGGTGCTAGCCAGTTGTACAACCTTTAGAATTTCAGTCTCCTCCCCACATAAAGAAACATTGGCAACTTAGACCAACAGGAAAACTAGAAGAAATCAAGTGATTAAGAAATTAAGCTCCTTCCAAATGCTCAATTCTGTGATTTTTAGGGCCGTTTTAGCATGACAAAACATTGAATACTTTAAAATCGTTGGCATTTCTTATCTCTGAATTCTAATTGTATAATGCTCTCTCCCAACTTTATTGACTAAATATATTAGTAAATAAGGATTACTGAGCTAGTCTTGTTGGCTGAGGTGTTATTAACTCCCATTGTAATAGAAATCCAGATTGTAAATTATGACGCTCCATCCCCAAATCCCTGGTAGCAAGATAAAAAAACATCTTAATGTCGACTTCATATAGAGTTCTGAAGCCATCTGGTATGGAAGTTTTTGTTTTAGTGTTTCAGTCAAGCTAATAATGTTTATGATATAAAACCTCAGTCAACTCAATTAGGATTGATGGGCATACAGTGGTGTTAATGGTAATCCCAAATTACCTTAAAATGGTAGGCCTCTAGGGCAGAGGACTTGCTCAAGCTCTCACTCTATGCCGCCTCCCTCCTAGGGAGGAGGAAGTGCTAGGGATGTGTGAGAACATACTAGACTGTGTTCTAGGGACACTGTGCTGTAAAAATTATACCAGTGAGTTTGACTCTCTAGTACTTCCCTTGCAAGCTGCCTAAGTGTAAGGACGATTTCCTGTTCTCTCTTTGCCTTCAGACTGGCACAGTATCCACCCATTCTGAACATACACATACCAGCTCCTTTCAACTCCCTTCTATAATCTGGCTCCTAGGTATGCCTCGACCAAGCCAAATGCCAGCCTTAGGGGGCAAAAATTTTTTGCCACCTACTTCTCTGATGACCTATCCTTTGGAGCTGGTGTTAGAGTTTTTTATGTGAAGCTTTTTAGGCTTAACTAGTTTGGGGAAATGTGTTTCAGCTGTTTGAAGTCAAAATCTATTAGAAACCAATAAATAGTAACATTGCACTGCCTTTCTTTGCCCATTTTCCTTCAACTTTTATTGCCATCTGAACTTCATGAGGAAGACTGATTAACAACAGCTTTGGCCACCAGTAAAATGACAATTCTTAGTTAACCCAGGACTGGAGTTGGTTAAGTCTGAACTCTCTCAGCCCGCAGTCATTGGAAAAAAGCTATCAATGGGGATTGTACCTCCTTCCCCTTGCCCACCACACACATTCTCAGAATGATAGGGGGCTTCTCTTAGTCCCTAATAGCTTGGCTCTTTACAAAGAGCAGTAACCTGCATGACTTCATGTAGGGTTAAGGAGCAGCCCCAGGTCCCTGCTGCACTTTAACTTCACCAGGTGAACCCAAGGAGACCTCTTTCTCCCAATGGCTAATAAACTTAAAGCCTGAAGGTCAACATAAAATAATAATAAACTGCCTTAACTTCTACAAATTAACGTATCAAAGAACTGGACAATTTTACCCTAGTAAACCAGCTACATTTTTTGCTGGGCAAATCCTTTTATTATGTATGATTTGTAAAAAAGGCAATAGCTTAAAAGGTTAATTTAAGCTTTTACAAATTATAAATTCTGAGTTAAATAAAGCTGTGTTCTTTGCCAGAAAATTAAACAGGCTATAATTTGCAACTTGAAAGTATGTCTATGTAGATTTAGAATGATTTTTAAAGCATGTGATTTTTTTTTTTTTTAATTTTATTTATTTATTCATGAAAGTCAGAGAGAGAGAGAGAGAGGCAGAGGCAGAGGGAGAGAAGCAGGCTCCCCGGCTAGCAGGGAGCCTGATGCGGGACTCAATCCCAGGCCCTGGGATCATGACCTGAGCCGAAGGCAGACGCTTAACCATCTGAGCCACCCAGGCGCCCCTAAAGCATGTGATTCTTAAGAGCCATTCTTCAATAAGATTAAACCACGCTAGAAACTGGCTCTCAGCAAACAACAAAAAAAGTTTTAAAATGGAAATTAGGTGTTAATATGGTAGATTAAATGTACCCTTCTAATTTCATTACCTTTCAAAACTCCACTGATCGTCAGTGAAGGGATATAAAAATAAACAAAAAATGAGAGAGAAAAGAGATGACAACAGTAAAAATTTGGAAGCTGCAAACCAGATGAATGAATGTGACTCAACACACCAGAAAAGCCCAATTTATACTGCATAATTCTCAAAAGGCACTGGAACAGGGCCAATGGAATTGGAAATGAAGAATGAAGTAAATCAAAGAGATTAAGTAAAAGCTATTTAGGAAAAACACCTCTAGAGGGACTGCACCTCTCACTCCACGGAAGCATGGAGATGTATTTCTGACTAAATAATATTATTCTATGCACTGAGGTGTCCTCATGTATACTAAGTACATGAGAACCACACTGGAAACAGAAATTAAATTTGGTGTACATAATGCTGAATGCAAGGCCCCCATCCTTCTTCCATTTCTTCAGGTTGAATAGGCAAACCCTCAGCAAATTGGAAGTTTCTTCTCTGGGGAATCTGATCAGCCAGTCCAGGAGGAATGACTTTGACTTCAGAGGTTCCCCAACAAAGGGTACACTCAGATAATCCCTAAGTGAGGCTCAGTCTGTTAAGCTGCAGTCTTCTAAAAATGCTTTTTTTGTCGTTTCACTTGTAAAAATGGAAAAAAAAAAAAAGCAGACTTGGGAAGAAAGCTCAGAAGCAATCTAGACAAAAGCAGAAAAAGCAATCCGGAGAAAAACAGAAAATTTCAAGAAAGTTCAAAAAGAAAGAATTGTTCTGCTACATTGTATGTTTGCTATGTGAATTAGCTTAAAAACTACTAGTAAAGTGGGGAATTATGTAAGAATTAAAATGGAAATAATGTTTGTTCATGTTTCCCCCTTAAGAAAGAAAAGCCAGAGAATCAGATTTATGAACTTCAGCAAGAAATGAAAAGGACTTCATTTAGCTGCCATCCCGGCAGCAGGAGTCTTCCAAGTATATTTTTTAAAAAATTTAAAATAAGTGTTTACAACCAGGGCTCCCCCCCAGAGAGGCATACCTGGTTTTATGCAACTTGACTGGTGGCTGGTTGAACCACCTATTCTGACCACTAACTGGCAACCTTGTGGTTTAGATCTCTATTTCCATGTGTACCTCACTATCTCCCAGCCTTCCTCTGAACATTTTACCAGCATACTTACACCAATTTTTAAAAAGTTTTACTGAGGTATAATTGACATATAGTAAGTTATACTTAAAGTGTAAATCGATCTGATTAATTTGACATACGTATACAGCTATAAAACTATCACCACAATCACAATAATAAACATCTCCATTATCCCCAAGGATTTCCTCCTGCCTTTTGATCCCTTCCTGTTCTCCAGTCCCTTGCTCCCCTTCCCAGGCTACTCTGTTATTTCTGAGCACTTTAAACATCTGTGGTAGTCTCCAGCTGTTCTACAAAATAAATGGCCTGTGATCTTCACAAGTATGAAGTTATGGAAGTCAAGGAAACTTGAATTGTTTCCAGACTGAAGGCTAAAGAGACATGAAAACTAAATGCAATGTGTAATCTTGAATTGGAACTTTCTGCTATAAAGGGCATCTTTGGGATGACTGCCAAAACATGAAGGGGTTGTGATTTGACGTAGTAATGCAGCAGTGTTAGCTTCCTTATTCTGATGGTTGTACTGTAGGAAAATGTCCTTGTCACAGGAACTATACTCTAAAGCTATGCTGTCCAGTATGGTGGCAACTAAGCCACTGATACCTATAAGCACCTGATATGTATCTAACATGACACTGAAATATTTTGGATATGAACAAAATGTATTAATTTTTGTTATATTTTTTAATATGGGCTACTAGAAAATGTTGCCTTGAGAGCAACGTAGACAGTCTTCCTTTCGACAGTAAGGAAACTGAAGCTCATAAAGTTTAATCTGTGTAACATTATGCAGCTGGGATTCAAATCTAATTCATTCCACTCTGTATAAAAGAAGGTACACCTACATAACTATCTTTGACAAGTCATTTTCTCTTTCATTACCCTTTCCCTTCATAGGACTTACACAATTCATAATTCTCTTATTATGTCTCCCACAGGAAATGTTAGTTCTGTGAGAGCAGGTATCTTATCTGACATTTCGTAGCTATGTCCCAGTGCTTGGAACATAAGTGCTTAATAAGTATTTATTGAATGAAAAAAAAATTACCATTTTTTCCCAATGTGTAAAATCATTTATTCTTTTTTGGGACTACAATGCAGTTATTTACAAAAATTTTTATTTTTCTTTAGGTATGTTATGTGTAAAAGTGGATACTTTCCATAATAAATGAAAATGGCCAATTCTTTAAGAGGAGAAGTACTGAATCTTTATAAAAATGTAAGTAATTATGTTGCCAGTTTTATACATATGTTATTGAGATACAGATTGTTTAGAAATATGTAACCTTTCTTTTTTAAGCTGCTGTATCTTGGGCGAGACTATCCAAAAGGAGCAGACTATTTTAAAAGGCGTCTGAAGAGTGTTTTCCTTAAAAACAAAGATGTGAAGGACCCAGAGAAGATCAAAGATCTTATTGGACGGGGCAAATTTGTAATGAAAGAGCTAGAAGCCTTATACTTCCTTAGGAAATACAGAGCGATGAAACAACGCTATTACTCAGATATCAACAAAACTAACTGATCACTATTACTATAATTTGACTGGAATTCAATGCCAGCTGTTTATGTATACCAGATATGATAAAAGTAACTAACTTAAAATGGCAAGATTTACACGTCATGTAAAAAATGCCTGAGCTGCCTTAATGAACCAAAATAGGTTTCAACTTCTGTTCACAGAGCTTTATCAGCAATCCTTAATGTTTAATTTTTATACAAAACCAGCAATATAGCCAACTACCAATTAAAAATTAATGAGTACCCAATTTTGAATGAAAATATAATGTACTTAAAATAATTTTAATAAGTTTTTACCAATTATTCTTAGCCCATTTCTCCATTTTACTGACAAGAGAATGCCATTTAATGCATGTAACTAAGCAAAATAATTTATTGCACATTAATTTTCCTTAACTTTTGAAGGAGTACCATCTTATTTCCTTATTTTTGAATCTATTTGATACATTAACAGCACACATTCAAGGTTCACTACAAAACAAATAGCACATGGTAATGATTTAAGTGCAGTTACAGAAATAATATGTATGGAGTAAGATTATTTCTGATCTTGAAGTAGGCTGCCAGTGACTGGCATTATATACATACCTATTTAATATCTCCCATTATTAATTTTGCTGCTGACTCCCTTTAGGTCTTAAAACAAGTCACCTGTTGTGTATCAATTACCTTTACTGATAAAAAGTAATAAATAATGTTATTCTGTTCTTTCATCATAAAGGCAGATCTGTTTTGCATCTACTTCTTAATGAGTTAACATAGTAAATGGACCTAAATCTAACATGGTTTTAAGCAAACACTTAAACCTTTACATAATGTTCACAGCACCTTTCACAAAGAATATATCTAACATATAAGCTGCAAAAGATTCACTAATAATAGTGTCTGTGGCTTATAAACTATTCCGTATCAATTGTGGGGCAAATGTTTCAAATTTCAAGAAGTACACACTACCAGAGTCACCATAACTATTTTTATTACATTACAATAATTAGGAGCAGTACAGTTCATGACAAAAATATTACAAATTTCAGATCACTTCACAGCACATACTCCTATAAACATTTAAAAGTTAATTTTAATTAAAAGAGTGGTCATTTTTAAATTTAATGTTTGATATGACCAACATTCCTAGGTCAGCGCAACCAAATGATGGCAAACAACTGGATCACACTGCATATGTCCCACAAAAAAAAGCACAATGTACAAAATGTGCATGTTTCAGTTTACACTATACAAAAATAGTTAAAATACATTCCAGGTAAACATGTTACATTAAGAAATAGTACTAGTAAGAAATTGGCACTCAAAGGAAAAATGCAAAAGTATTTTCAACATGAAAACACAAGACAGTGGAATTGGAAACTTTTGGATAAAACATTACATAACCCATTTAGCTCTATGGGGAGGGCGACGCTCTGTAATGGACATTTCTGTAAGTTAGAACTTTGTTTTTTTCCTAAATTCATCTAAATTTCCTATCATCCCAAACAGGCACTTAAAACTATTAAACTAAAACAGTTATTAATCTAGCTATGACTATTCTTCAAGAACTGATGTAAATATATCTTTAGGAAGAAATAATTTTCATTTTCTGAAGGAATTTACAGCTACCAGTTGTATGCTGTTCAATTTCTCAATGCAGATTTCATGCTACCCAACACTAATACAGAAGTTATTAAATATAAATTCAGTTTTAAAGTAACTGATGGTTTTTTAAAAACCATTAATACAGTTATCAAGAAATTACTTTTTGACAATGGAAATGACAGATTTTATTGCCTACCAAAAAAACAATGTGTATTTATTGTTTTGAAAAAAATGGTTAGAAGAAAAAAATCACTGGAACACAAATGAGATGAACTTGTGCAAACTGCAACCGAACATGCCTCACAAAAGTTTCTATATATATTAGGACAAAATTGTGCAATGGTGGCAAAGATTTTGATAACCTGTAAGTTAGGTTTTAAATTCCTATGCAGTGTGACTCAGTTAAAATAGAGCCTAGAATTCCTAATTGGTAATATTCACTCAAATTATACTACATACTTCTGCTATGTTCTTCCACAAACATGTTAATGTCTAAGACTAGGTAATTTAGCAATTTTTTCAACTCCAAGGATTTTTATCTTTAAGGCCGTAATAATTACATAATATTTCTTTCTAGGATTATCGCTCCCCTTTTAAAATCTCTACAAAAACAAACCTTTTGTCAAACCATTCAAAATTCACATAATAAAGGATGATTACCACTGCCTAAAAAAAGTTGCCCAGCTACATCAAAAAATTCAAGAGTCCTAAAAATCCCTCAGTTATGCACTGCAATTCCTGAAGTATGGCCATTTCTTTCTCTTGTGTAGAAACAAGAGGAAGTACTATATAAAGTCTTAACACCCTATCTAGATAATGTTCCATAAACCTGTAGTTTAGCATAGCATTTCAGAAATTGGACTGAATTTTACACAGAAGTTTCCTTTTCTGTGAATTAGTTCAGGCATCTGTTTATTCATACCCAGATAAATAAAACTGTTTTTGAATTCAATATTTAAGTCTATTTTAATTATGAAACAAAGAGACCAACTAGAATATTACGCACTTGGGAATTTTAATGTTATCATCTGACATACGATTTAATGTGTACTACAATTGTCCCAATAAAGTCACATAATTATCCCAAATAAAAAATACAGTCACGTTTACTCCCTTAAAATAATGAAGTAAAGTGATCTACATAAAGTAGCTTGATTAAACAGCTTTATTGGAATCAGAGCGAAACAATTATTTTAGAACTGGAAGAAACCTTAGAGACCATATCCCTTCTTTGCAAAACTAAAATATGCATTATCTTATTTCTGGGTCATGTGCCAAATGCCTCACTAAGATTACAGACCACTCTAAAATATCAGCACTACTTTAGGATAGGAATTATGTCCCTTGTTGGGGATACTGTAGGATCCCCACTGCCTTGTGCAGTACCTGGCATCCAGTAGGCACTCAGATATTTGCTGGATAAATGAATTCTGCTAAAAAGTAAGCTTTATGAATTAAATTTTAAAGTATTTTTCATTGTAAGAAGATTTTACTTACTAAAATAATGGAATGTATCACTGTTACCAGGTCTAGTCCTAGTTTTAGATTATCTAAGGAATCTTTCAGTATTTATTAATATAAATTTATTAAATTCTTCTACTGGATAGGGTCTATTCTTAGCAGGTATGAAAAATCCTACTTTTCCTACTTAGCCACTAGTCGACCAGGTAGCAAAGAGATGATGTTCAAAGGATCAAAATTAAATTGCTCTAGCTACCACCTGAAAATTAGCTATTAGGTCAGATCCTATTACAGTATCTGTCAGATTAAGTTGCGCCTGAACAATGTGACTTGATGGGAAGCCTTCATGGAGATACCCAAAGCAGCAATAAATCTTGAGGTTAGGGGAATTAGAAGAAAAGAAAGTCATGTGGCATGTAGAAGGGTAGGCAGGCAAGATGACACTACTATGGGAGAGGAGTACTGCTACTGGAGAACAGATACTCAAAAATAAACTTCACCTCTTGCACAACTTTGTCTAAGACTGGCGCTGAAGATAACACAGGTAAAAAGTTACAGACTGTGCTGAGATTGACAAACAGGTATATCCTTATGTAAACTGAATGTAAATCACATAGTTGTAATGCTAGCTAAGCCTCTGAGATGACTCCTTTTAACATGAAGAAATGGACAGTAAGTGATTTGCCCAAAACTGAAATTGTAAAAGACATGTAACTAGAATCTAAGTCACCTTCCTCCTGGTCCAGTGATATTTTCACCTCAACACACCATCTCACTTCAGATATTTAAAAATACATTTTAAATGCACTGAAAGAATCATTGTTATTAATTTATTATTTAAGCATTAGACATTCTTAAATATGGACCACACTTGCAAAGTGTGTATGAAATGTTACTTTAGCCAGTGTTGAGAACTAGCCAATACTAAAGATTTTGAAACTTTTTCACTTCATTGTTTTTTTAAAAAAAAAAATTAAAGTCTTGCCACCCCCTATCCCAAAATCTTAATTGAAATAATGTTTTTAAAAAGTTCTATTGGTTGTTTTTTTTTTTTTTAAACAAAAGTGATGTTCCTGATCTGTCAGCAGGACCACCACATAGTGAGGATGCATCTTATCCAAACTCTCCTCGTCCCCACTTCTGACCACCCAATTCATGACAACAGGGAGACCACAGGGATGCCAGTCCATACTATGAAACTCTTAATGAAGCTCAAAGGTTTATACAAGGCCTGGCCTTGCAACCTTGGTCTCTTTAACATCTACTAAAGCTAACTGGCCCAAATAATCTTTAACGTCACTACCAGAATTAAAACTATTTTCTAAGACCAAAGATCAAGAAAAGATTTAAAGTTATGCTAAGAAAGAGCAATCTGACACAGGGAGACTGTATTTAATTCCTATGGGAATTTTTTATACATGTTAAAATTTTTTCAATTAATACAAAAATTTAGTAGCATGTAAATATAGCCCCAAAATGGTTGCTATAATCCTCATTACATACTGGGTCTGCCTTTACAGGAAAAGCTATTCAGAGTATTATAGGAATTTATCTAATATGGAAAGTAAATGCCTTTTAATATTTCCCATTGCCTTGTATTTTTTTTTCCATTTTTTCCCTTTTTATAGAAAAAATATAATATTTTTGGGAGCGTGACTATGACAAATAGCAGTGAAAGATGGAGAAAACCTTGTGAACAGTGTAACTTTACATTCATTAAGGGTGACTGAAACTATAGGACATTATACCTACAAGATGAATCTACAAGAAGCCCATAAATTCATGTTCCCTCAATGTTTCAGTAAAACCAATCATGAAATCTCAACTGAAGTTATAATTAGTAATTAATCCATGTATGTGACTAGATAAAACACAGAATAGGGATGATTCGAAAGCTTCATTAATTTGTCTCACATCAAAGTTCACAATTGGTTAAGAAAAATAGGAAGTAATCAACTGCATGCACCAAAAACCCCGAGACCGAAATCTCAGGTATTCAGTTTCTTTTTCACAGGCATTGCTAGTTCAAAAACCAAAACTCAGGGAATACTGGCACTTAGAGGAAAAAAAGTTTCCACTGTCATTTTAAAATAAGCATTCAAGATAAAAGCTTAACAGTTCAGATGGAGCAGAAAATTAGGTAATGCTAAAACAAATGCTAATAATTTAGTGTAATATACAAAAATTACCACTTTTACTTAAGTATGCCTTAAGAAAAAAGTACAAATTGTATTTACATAATTATACACTTTGTCTTTGACTTCTTTTTCTTCTTTTTACCATCTTTGCTCATCTTTTCTTTATGTTTTCGAATTTCTCGAACTAATGTATAGAAGGCATCGTCAACACCCTGAAACACATAACAAATATTAAAATGTGAGTATATATAATGGATTGAGGTATACAGATAACAGAAAGGATATATAACTACTGGAAACACTAATACTGATAAAGAGTAAGGACACTTTACATTTTTCTTTAGGCAACTGAATATATGTATCAGACTTCTATTCTTATACTGTCTTCTTCATGAATATTTCATCAATATCATAAATAGGAACACTAACTTTCACAAAAGGCAAAGAAAATCAATGTACACAATCTTATATAAACTGAACAAATAACTTTTTCCCAGAACTTAACTTTGCTACTCATTTTTCCATATTGGCATACTTTGTCACCAAAATCCAAATGCACTTGTGTGTTTTTCTGTGTGTGAATATACATTTACATTTAATTATCCCAGAGTTTCTAGATATTAGATATAAGCCATGCAAGTATATATTATTTTCATAAATATTCAGTAACAATATTTGAGCTCTGGGTTCAATACTTACTTAAATCCATTAGATTTAAATAATCCCCAGGAAGTAAATATTCAAATATCCTTTCAGCTTTCAAATAATATATATTAAGGCATAGTTTCAATTCAATACTTAACATATAGAAACTTAAAGTTGATTCCAAAGATAAGAAACAATAGTTCGAAAAATGTAATACTTCAGATTTGTAAAGAAATGAGCTAAATCATTTAAATGGTGGTGTAGTTACCAATCTGGAGTAGACTCTTTTATTTATTATTGTTTTAGTTTCTGTTTAATACATTATGTATTCAAAAGTTTGCCATAATAAGCCAAATTGCTGTATCTTCAAAGAAATTTTCATTTGGTCATTTTGATACATCTATTCCTGATCAAAGCAAGGTGTATAAGTAAGTAATGGCTGAAAGTGATTTCAAGTCAGAATAATTTTTATCCTAATAATTCATAAGGTAGAAAATGGGACTCTGAAAGTGGTAGCAGAACAGATTTTAACCCTGCAATACTGAAATTATACAAGACTACAGAAGTCAATTCCTGTCATGACCCCATTAAAAAGCAAGTTAAATATAACAGCAAAATAAAAAACTGAAGAAAACAAAAAAAAAATTCAAAAAGTATGATCCTCTATGTATTTTAAAATCTGTTCAACGGAAATAGTAATTATTTTTAAGCCTGTTAACCTAATGATGCTTTCACTAGAGGGAGTCCTAAGAACAAGTACCCAGCAAATAAAGTTGTATAAATGAAGCTACTTTAAGAACAATGAAAATTGGGTTTTTACTCATCTTAACCACTTCTGTTGAATATTCATATAAATGCACTCATTAAGTTATATTATCTTGAACATAATTTAAAATTTAAAAACTTAACAGTGATATGATTTCTCCTTTACTACACTACTAAGATCTTTTACAATTAATATTTCAAAATAATAAAATTAATTCAGGGCATTTTCATTCAAGTTACGTTTAACTAATTTCACAACAGATCTAAAAATCAGAAAAATATTATCACTATTTTTAAAGAAACACAGAGCTGGAATGACAGGCTTGCTCAGGTTTAAATAAAGAGTTGTAGGGGTGCCTGGGTGGCTCAGTTGGTTAAGCAACAGACTCTTGATTCTGGTTCAGGTCATGATGTGGGGGTCGCAAGATCAAGCCCCACCATGGGCTCCGCCCTGAGCGCAGAGTATGCTTGAAATTCTCTCTCTTCCTCTGCCTCTGCCCTTCCCCCACACCCCCCCCCCCGCTCCCTCTCTCTCTCTCTCTCTCTCTAAGGGGCACCTGGGTGGCTCAGTCGGTTAAGCATCCAACTCTTGATTTCGGCTCAGGCTATGATCTCAGGGTCCTGGGATCGAGTCCCCACATCGAGTTCTCCTCTCAGCAGGGAGTCTGCTTGAGGATTTCTCTCTCTCTCTCTCCCACTGCCCCTTCTCCCCATTCTCTCTCTCTAAAATAAATAAATCTTGAAAAAAATAAATCTTTTAATATGTAAATAAATAAATAAATAGTTCTGGATAAAAACCAGAGTTTTTGTGTGAAGTCTAGTGAAAAAAGTCCCCAATAAAACACTCAAACTACACTCAACTGATGTTCTCCACTTTCTGATATCATTCATTACTGACACACATATGCTTTTTCTTTACCCAAAGGAGAGAGGAAAAGTGATAAAATATAATTTTTCAGCAATACAGTCAAGGCTTAATTATATAAACCTTCATGCTAACACTTTTAACACATAAAAAGCAAAAACTTCCAATGATATAATAAAGAATTATTTTACAGCTCACCAACCCAACTAATTTCTAACCATAAATCCTTAGAATGGTATGGAATCTTAAAAGAGGATCTAGTCCAACTCCCCCACCCTTCACAAATTCCCTTTGATCACACACACAAGCTTATGTAGTCTACTCCACTTCAACTGCTTTTATAATGAAGGAAAATGTAAACGATACTAAAATGGTGAAGCAGATAAAATGAAAAACCGTGATATGGATATAGAGAAGATACATTCTAAGGTGAAAACGACACAAGTATTTAGGAGACAATGAAAACAGAATTGTTAACATTACCTTCTTCAAAGATTCTGACAAATACTTTAGGTTAATATTGCATTCTTTCTTAATATTGAACTTTTTTTATGTAACATATTAAAATTAAATAATTTCAAAGATTAGGGATAGGTTATAATCAGTAGAAAAAGGGCACTGAATTCCTTTTTTCCATATGGGAATTAGTCATTTTCATATACATATATAAAAGACAAAAATATTATCCCAGTAATTTTGCTCAAACCCAACCATTTTAGGACTAAGAAAATCTAATTTGTATATATTTATTACTGTCAATTTAATTTTATAAAACTATTTTTATTTAAAACTTTAAGTATTACCAAGTACATTTTATTTAAATGCTTTCCATGCCCACTGAAGAAACAAGGATTTAATTCATCATGCCCACCAATTGACATTCACACTACATAGTCACAAATGAGAAATCAGAAAATGATGTGCTTCCACCTTTGTTTTAAATAAAAGTTAAACTGTAAAACTTATTTTATTGTACTTTAAAAATCACCTCTAGTAAGACAATAGGAGGAGAAAATAAAAAACCCACCACCTAAATCTGGTCATGGCTACTGTTATTTAAAAAGTTTAACTTCTCGGGCGCCTGGGTGGCTCAGTTGGTTAAGCGACTGCCTTCGGCTCAGGTCATGATCCTGGAGTCCCGGGATCGAGTCCTGCATCAGGCTCCCTGCTCAGCAGGGAGTCTGCTTCTCCCTCTGATTCTCCCCATCTCATGCTCTCTCTCTCTGTCTCATTCTCTCTCTCAAATAAATAAAATCTTTAAAAAAAAAAAAAAAAGTTTAACTTCTCAATTACATTGCAATGTTAAATTTTATCAGAACTTCTAAATTAAGATATTGTTCTATACAATGATACTCAAAAAATATTAAGAGTTCATAAATTTCAATAAAAATTAACGCCAGTCATGCTTTATTTCTTCTGAGGTTAGCAGATTAGTATAGCATCTATCTTTTGGGACTGAGTCTATTCAGATGTACATTTTATGCTTTTGGGAGATACACTAATTACTTCAGACCTTAAATCCACATAATAAAAACTACTGAGTGAAATCTTTTCTAAGCAAGACCAAATTTGGTAATTGGTTTAGAAAGGAAAACTGGGGCACCTGGGTGGCTCAGTCAGTTAAGAGTCCAACTCTTGATTTGGGCTCAGGTCATAATCTCAGGGTTGTGAGATGGAGCCCTGTGTCAGGCTCCATGTCAGCGTAGAGTCTCTCTCTCCCTCTCCCCCACTGCGTACACGCCCAAGCGCATGCACATGCTCTCTAAAATAAATAAATAAATCTTAAAAAAAAAAAAGGAAACAAATTCCACTCAGTAAATCCAAATGGGCAGCTACTATGTGCCAGGAACCTTGTTAGGCCATCATCACGCAAAGATTGAAAATACATGGTTCTGGCTAAGATTCTACTGTATAGGAATCAAACATAAAAGAGCTTATTTCAATTTAACATGGCAAGCATGTAACAGTTAAGAACAGTATATTGGGAATACACAGGAAGGGCATTATGCCTAGTCTAAGGCTATAAAGAAAGATTCTTGGAGAATAAACAACCATGAAAAAAATGTTAGCTAATTAATAAGACTATGGATAAAGATAATGGCATTCCAACCAAAAGCAACAGCCAAGACTCAAGGGAAGGTAAGAAATAACATGGTGTTCAAGTAAGGACAAAAAAAAAAAAAAAATCAACAAAAAAAAACTTCAGGCAAGGAATTTTTAGGGATAAAGCCAAAGGCTAGAAGGGTAGAAAGACGTTAAAAGACTATATAACATACTATGAAGTTTGAGATTTTATTCCATAGGTAACAGGAAGTCAGTGACTGGACTTAAAGAAAAGAGAATGACATTTCTTTTAAGTGCATCTCTCCAGTTGCACTATGAATAAAGGCAGCAACAGATAAGCCAAATAACAGAATATAACAGTCCCAGCAAGAAATGATAGGAACCTGAACTAATGATGTGATAAAAGTCAAAATGTAACATCAAAGGAATTTGTGGTTGCCTCCAAATGAGAGTGCAAAAGAGGGATGTCAGAGTCATCCCAAGACTCCCAAGTTTCTTACTTGGGTAAAAAAGTGCTGATGCCACTGAGTTAGAGAACACAGGCAGAATAAGTATTTGCTTGCAGAATGTCCAAAAGAAAGAATACATTGTAAGAGTGGGTCCTTCCCCACCCTTGGACCATTCAACCTTACTCTCTATGCAGTTTCCTTTCTTTTTTCTTTCTAGACCCGATGACAAATGCAGTCTACAGCTATCAAAACTGCATCAATTATAATATGCATATTAAAAATAAATGTACTAATTATGGAAACTACCTATTTCTTATCTTTTAATACTTCAAATCAGAATCCCACACCTAGGTAGTTCTAACATGGTTGCTACTTTGTTACCTTTGAAAGACATCTGCTTTCTGCCAAAATTAATATGCTGAACTTACCAGATTACATTACAATGCATTTTTTAATTTTCACACAGCCAGGAGTCTTTTCTTCTTTGTTGATTTTTTTCAATCTGTATTGTCGGATCTCTCTCACCAATGTATAAAAAGCATCCTCCACTCTCTGCATTGTAAAACATAACTTTAAAGTCTGTTTCATTGGTAATAATTTATTGGGACAGCCTTGTGTAAGAAGTTTGAAATTATGACCTTTACTTGAGAATTTCTTTTTAAAACAGACATCAGATTGTTTGAGTAAAACTGGGGATGCAGTTTTAAAATATGGGCTTGAATCCTGGTTTGTTCTTTAAAATCATTTTTGTTTTATAATGGAATTGGAATTCTAAAAGTTTTTGATTAGAATTAGGGGAGATTATAAAAAACCTAGGCACATATATTAGTATCTGTGTATCAATTAATGCAATCATTTTAGTTCACCAGTCATGGAATTAATCAAAGCTTAACCTGAAGTTAGATTTAAATTATTTGACTTAGGAAAAACAAGCATCCCTACCTCTCCCACCTTCCCCTACCTGGGGAATGAGGAGAAAAATGGTACAAACAGGATGTTTAAAGTTAAAACACACACACACACACCACACACACAAAAAATACCTCAAAATAAAGTTGGGTCAAGAGACTGGAATCTTGAGTTCTATCTGCAATTAAAACACTGTCCAGCCAATTTCTAGAGTCCACAAGTGGAGCTGAAACTGAGACTTTTGCAGGTGGATAGCTACATTATTTAAATAAAAATGCTACATGAAGGCTGTTTACCATAATATGAAAACACCATGAATTGTTTAAAGTACACACACAAAATAGTAACAATGCATTTTGTTTCCTTATTAGAAGTATTCTTAAAAATAATTTTTAGAACAGTATCCAATTATACTGGCTTCATACCTTCTATTCTAATTTAAATACTCTAAAGGGAGAAGGGGACTTCTGCTTAATGCCATAGTAAGAAAGTTATGACAACAGACACAATCATATATGGCCATATGGAGATCAACAAAGTTTTTAATGTCTTTTTCAGTCCAGAAAAGCAAGCAGTAGCTAAAGGGGACATAGTATTCAGTTAACTGTGCTCCTAGTTTGTCTAAGAAAACATACCACTAAAAGTTGAAGCTTACATCTAAAGATAAATGCACACAAATATTAATCTACATGTACTGATTAATTTAAAAGATTAATAATTGTGTTTATGCTTCTAAAAGAAAATGTAAGTATTTAGAAAGGGTGGTATATTTTATTGCACATTTAATTTTAAGCCTAATCTGTTTTTGTATTTTAAAATGAATTACTTACTATGGGGATTGGGAATATTTTAACTCTCTGGGATTGGTAACATCAGTCTTTCTATGAACCAAATGTGACAAAATGGACCCAGTACCTATAAAGCTAATATATATATCAAAAATATGATTTGTAGGTTTAAATTCAATCAGGCACAGAGAATTGACCATTTAAGTATTAAATGAAGTAAAATAGCTAAGGTTTAATTCTTCCATTCAGAAGTTATCACATATTCATTACCTTTAATAGTTAAGGGGAAAAAAAGGCACCTCAATTCTTTAGGGTATATTAATTTTTATAAATCTCAAGAATATACTAAGAACTGCTTCAGTAGAGTTCAGTAGTTTACCTTTGAAGTAAAACTTTAAAATTCATAAAATTAAGTTTCAGTTAATAGGCATTTAAATATGTTGTTTATACATTAAAATGTACATCTCAAGTTATTTATAACCATCCAGTGATATATTTCTATTCAGCTATCTAATACAAAAATCATAATAGCCCAAGAAAATTTGCATCTCCTTTTTAATGGAATCAATTTACTCAACTAGCTAGCCAGCTAGCTAAGTCAACTACAAAATAAAAATTTCCAGCCACTTTCTGAAATTATTAAATACATTGGTACTTTAAATTAGATAGCCACTTGTGCATGTATACAAATCTTTTAGTATTTTGTATTTATCATTCTCAAGAGGAAAGGGTTTATTTTTTACTTTTAAGTCCTTAAAAAATTATATATCAGAAATTCTCATTACATAAGATAAGTAACTTAAGGCATTAAAATCACTCCTGTAAAACATGTAAAATGTAAAGTATGAGCTGGCATTTAAGATATTTTCATAAATAATTCTCTTTCAATTCAAAAATCAATGCAAGAAATTAAATATATATATATATAGACATACTTATATGTGTACACACACACACACACACACAAAACAAACCAGGTAAAAGCTCATATTTTTTAAGAATGTAAACTGTTATTGCTATTTAAAAAAAAGTTACAAGGTCAGTAAGAGAAGTAGTAAAACATGCTGGGGGGAGAGGACAGGGTTTTGGTCCTCCACTAATTTAGCAGAAGCAAATTTTGATTGTAACTTATTACTAAAATCAGTTTGAACATGTCTACTTTTTAAGTGTGTGCATCCCCATCACCAGTACAGAATATATGATTTTTGTTTCCAGCAATGCAGAGAGAAAACTGGAGGCCAATAATTAAAAAGAAGCGATTACTACCCACCACCAAGAATTCAGCATTAGGACCTGAGTGGCTAAGATAATTAACACTGAGAAATAGTCTTCCAGAGTGACTCTGGTCATTTCTTATTTTTACTAAGAGGAAATTATATCAGATTTTAAAGAATCAGCTATTTGCCATATTTTCTCAGACAAATTATTTCTCATTCTTGATAATATGCTTTAAAAGTCATATGACATCAAGAGAACATTATTTATCCTTGTGTGCACCTTAAGCCACTGGCACTACCGAAGAACACTGGTTTCATACTCCAAAATGTGTAAGTAATTTTTGAAGACAAAGTGTAGCTGAAACAGACTTTCAATACCCACTGAGCTAGCTGCTAAGCTCTTAACTGGCACTCAATGATTTATTCTTGGGAATATGGCTTATTGCCACTTATGTTCATTTTCAAACATCACTTACTAAACTTTCAGAACAACTGAAAATATGTAGGAACAAGTGTACAAGTTCATACGTGTAAACTCTTTTTAAATCAAGAGATTTGACAATAATTTCAGCTCAGCTATTATCCGAAAACACACTTGTGAGACTAAGGAAATAGAGCATTCCATACCAGAAAAGAAACTGTCAACAAATAGCATCATCCTATATTCTGGTGCCTATAATGCTTTCACTAAATGATTTCATTCTAAAGTTCCTGTTGAGTGGCCTATTATCAAGGAAAATTCTTGAAAACACTTTCAAGGAAATAACACTTCAAATACCCTCAACAGAGACAGATACAAGACTACTAGCCTTCTTGGGGGACAGGAATGGGAGAAACTAGATGTATTCTTAAAAAAAATTCTGTACTGATGAATTTCTCAAGAAATGTGGCCAAACTATAGTCCATCTCAGGTACTACTGAAATGCAGCAATACCACTAATTTGGGAGGTTATGCATGGTGCACATAGCAGGTGCTCAGTTACTGTTTTATTTTTAACTCATAAAAAGGCTAAAGTTCAAAATATTTATCTCATGTACACAAACTCAACTACTAACAAACAGAAATACATAAGGAGATTTTTTATTTGGCTTGCTTCAAAACAATTTGATCAAAAGCTTTCTTTAATACAAGTCTTCTAACAACCAATTTTAAGTATCTAGAAATTAACAAAAACCAGGAAATTAATCACTCAACATTTTCAAATGTGTAAAGCTAATTTTCACATTATGCTCAAATTGAGACCTCCAGGAAGTAAAAAAGCTGAATCAGGAGTAGCAGATACGCTAAGAATTCTGCTTCTGTCATCCACTTTCCTGAACCCTCCCCAGTTCTGATTTTAGCAGACTGGAAAACACACAGCTGATTACCATGGTGTCAATGTTTTGGTTTCAACAGCCTTTGCCAACACTGCATGCACTGCCCAATGAGGCCAGAAAAATCTGGCAATTACTAAACTACCCAGATAAATGTGAAGTAGGTAGCAGTCTTTATATACTTGGAACACAGGGGCCACATAAAGCATACTAGCAGAAAATAAAAATTACTCTGGCCTTTCAGATGTGGACTAAAATATTGTAAAAAATATATAATTCATTATATTCTAACCCAAATAATGGGATTTTTTAAAACTACAAAGTAATTTCATAATATATATATTCTGCAATCCTATCTTAAAAAGTACTAGAGTAAAGCTCCTATTTCCCTTTCATAGAATATCTGTTTTATTTTAAAATTACTACTGTTAGCCTGTAAAATTTAAGTCTAAAGTCTGACCTAATTTCTAGCATCTAATCAAACAGTACAGTTCCCCAGAGAATCAGGGATCAGCACACTACAGCCTGCAGGCCAAATGTAGCCACAGCCTATTTTTTGTACTGGCCACAAGCTAAGAATGATTTTTTTGCATTTTTAAAGGGTTATAAGAAAAAAAAACTGCAACAGATATCACTTATGGCCTCCAAAGTTTAAAACACTTATTGTCTGGTCCTTCTAAATGAATGTCTTTTTCCTACCAACCTGAATATAAATAATTCTTTTTAGTTTTGAGTTTTAGGTTCATGCTCAAGACTGAAACTTAGGGTATGAAGCAAGTAGCTGCTGTTAAAATTCAACAAGAGTATGCATATTTAGTTTGCTCAAACAACAAATAAGTAATAGCAGATAAGTAACAAAATACTCTGCAGAAAATAGGGCTTCAAATTTTCACAAAAACTGGAAATGTAAAATTTATAGAAATTTACATATATCGTAACCTCCACAATTACTTGGAATAGCTCTTTAAAGTCTTCCAAAAGCATGCAAATATCAAATAAATTTCAACAGAGAAAGATGAGTAAACTTTTGAAAGGCAAATCAACAAGTCCATGAAATAAAAAGAAATCAAAGATCAGAAACTAAAATATCTAAGTTATAGTTTAGCAACATAAATTATATAAAGATATAAATAAAGTAGGTTATAAATATAAGAAAAGCTGAGCATGAGAAGAAATAAAGTACTACAAGTATTCTTTTATATTACTCTATATTTTAGATGATCTACATAAATGTCAACAAAGCAAATTTAAATTAATCTACTTCCATATCATATATACTACATTCACATTCCCTACCCTCCCCCCCCCCCAAAAAAAACTGTGTAAAAGCTACAAAATCTACTTTAAAAGGAATCCAGGTAATTTTCTGATTATCATGAATGCTGTGGTATATTAAAGCATTAACGTCAAACACTAAGAATAAACTGTACTTCTTAGGTAGTAACTATATAACAAGAAAGAAGACACAGCTATTTTAGGCTCTTTAAGTAGAGGGCAACATTGTCAGAATAACAGACAACTCCTTTTTACTGTCTTCTGTTGTCTTTCTACCCCAAGTATGGTCCATGTACCAAAATCAGCATCACCTGAGAGCCTGTTAAAAATGCAGGATCACAGGTCCCAACCTGAACCCACTGATTAGAATGTGGATTTGAATAAGAAGCCTACTCCATTCATATGTATGTTAAATATAAGAAGCCCTGCTCTATTTGCAACCCCTTTTACCACATGAGGCAAAATCAGTTTTTTTTTTAATAAAATGTAAACTAAAATATTAAGTAATGTTGTCTAAAAAGTATCTTTTAAAAGTTACAAATAATGCAAGTTAATAAAATGTAATGGTATGATTTAGTAGTAGGCAGTATGTTGACAAGTATTTTCAATAACGTTCCTTGTATTTTACATTTTCATAAAAAAATGTTGGGAGAAAAGTTATAAATATTATAATCATGTTTTCTGAGTACCCCTCTATAAGGGAAATCAAGAAGTCTGGTTAGAGAAGACCAGTAAAAAGAAGACAAAAACCAAACTTCTCCCAGTCTCTGGGACCTGGGAATGGATTTGAATGCAATCTTAATTCCTCTAAAGTGAAGTGAGAAGTGCTATATACCAACTTCTTTCTTTAACCTATAAATCAGGCTTTAGAATGAGATTATTTGTACTATAATCAAACTACAGAAATTCAGCTTTTAATCCCCCCCAAAAAGACTTAAAATAGAATTCATTGTTTCTTCAGTGTGTATCAGATGTGTACAATCAGGAAGCAGTACATATGATCTTCCACGAAACAGCGAAACATATACACTAGCTGAATGATGGTTTACTTTAAAATTTTTATCCGTTATAATTCAGTGAAAGTTACAGAATACCTGTTTTTATAAGTTTAAACATGTAATGAGTTGTTCATCAATTTTCTTACCTCCTAGCATTACAGAAGTTAAATTCCACAAAATTGGTTTTCTGGGTCACAGGTACATGTTACTAGCAAAGCCCAAAATAAACGTTCAACTTGTATGGAATATAAAATTGATCAATTTCTCAGTATATGAAAATTATATTCCATCATATCATTATGTATTCCTTTCTAGAATTTTTTCCTATATGTTAAACTCTCATTTCATACAAATAGGTTAAATAATGTCAACTGAAATTATTTTACCTAGAGAAAAAGTTACTTTCAAAAATGATAATTTTTGAAACAAAATTCAGAGTTAATATGGCATTAATTTTTGTCAGAACAACACAGTAAATGAATAACTGAGAATTTCAATTTGCTTTCTAAATATCCTTTTACTTTAATGAAAACTTTCTCCAAAAATAAATTTATTTTAAAAAAAATTCTACCAAAAGGGGGATGGGGGGATGGGGTGGCTGGGTGATGGCCACTGGGGAGAGTATGTGTTGTGGTGAGTGCTGTGTATTGTGTAAGACTGATGAATCACAGACCTGTACCCCTGAAACAAATAATACATTATATGTTAATGATAAAAGAAAATTAAAAAAATTCTACCAAAATAAAATTCTTTAAACATAATAAAACTTAATCTAGAAACACACGGCATAATACTCTTCAAAACACTTCTAAAATAGGAATCAGTATTTGTTCCCTTGTTCTTTGACTTTATAAATATAACAGTTAAAAAAAAAAATCCTTGTGTATCTTGAATGCTTAATGTAAGATGTGCTGAGTTGAAGAGAAATATTCAATGTGGAAAGAAACCAAAGCCAAAAGTAATACCATGGACATTGGATTAAAAAATGCTGCCTTTCATATCCTTAACAGAACATTTACCAAATAAACATTGTTTTATTTTCTATGTTAGCATAATGGAAAGAAAAATTAAGTTACATTAAATGATGTAACAGTTATGTACATTTATCAATGTTCTTGCCTTCCTACCGTCAAAATGATGTTACCAGAATATATGTTAGCAAATTATGATAATTAAAATATTTTGATATAGTTTACAGAGAATAGATTCATATTTACTACAATTTTACTTACCTGTCTTGTCTTTGCTGATGTTTCAATAAAAGGAATTCCATAACTTCTTGCTAAGTCCTGAGCCTGTTTTGTATCTACTGTTCTAGAAGGCAAATCACATTTATTTCCTACTAGGACCATAGGTACATCTTCAGAGTCTTTAACTCTTTTTATTTGTTCTCTGGGGAGGGAAAAAGAAAAACACATTACGGCAGAGACATTAGTAACTAAATATATCTTTCAAAAATTGTCCATAATTCTGCCCTATAAAATATGGCTGAAAGAAGACATTTAATATAATTTCTAGTTTCCAACCACACCAAATTTTCCTTGATTCTCCTTCTATTTATTTTTTTCTCCAATTTAAAGAGAGAATTTCTATGTCCCTTAAAAGATAAAATACCAAAAAAATATGGTAAAACTACAATCTAATAGGTCCATATGCAGGTAGGTCACAATGATAAAACAGAAAACATTGAAAAAATTCTAGGCTAAAAATGTGCTGTGCCTAACTGTTAAAATTATAATCTTAGAAACATATACTGTGTTATTAAATGTACATGTATTTATTACAAAAACATGTAAGGATTACAATGACATAATTTTCACGTTATCTTTCTCAAAAAGGAGAGCACCAAGTAGAAAGATTCTGATTTCTATGTGGATAACACTGACATTACTACACTGTTTATTCTGTTAAAAGTCCTTCTACATGTTGATTTTTTTCAATAAGATGTGTATAAACTCTAAATTCGGGGTAAAGTTATATTCTTTCACAATTTTAGGTGAATTTCAAAGATAGAGCATGGAATAAGAAGTAGAGAATGGAGGAAGAACTGGTTCAAATCCCCAGTTCCTCTACTCAATAGCTAAGTAACCTTTATAGCTTAACATACTGACACCTATTTACTATTCTACAAAAACACTGTCACCCACTCAAATTTCTTTTTCTCTACCACTAGACTACAAAGAAAACATGCTGTAAGAAATGTATTAAAATGTTAACTCACTGTTATAGAACATAGCTAATGAATGGGATATTTAATAAGCACTTTTTTGAAAACTGTAAACCCTCAAAGAAATAGAATATAAATTATATTTAATAACAATTATTTTAAAGTAGTCAATTTTATGCAGATTTACCAGATTCTTTACAAACTGTAATTGTTCTAATATTTCAATCTTTTACAACTTCAGAGTGTTTTCCCTCACTATCTAAAGCCAATGTTTATCCAGTTCCAAGAAATTCTACACTATACGCGATTATTTTTAAGGCTATTTCAGTGGTACCTCCTCCATTACCTTTTCATATTTTTGTTGATGGTATTCATTTTTATGATGACTCTAGCTTAAAGCCTTGCAGTGGTTAACAGCACAGGTTTTGAAGTCAAACAAGCGTAGGTTTCAATTCCAGCACCACTATCTATGCAATCTGGAACAAGGTACTCAACGGTTCTAATCCGCAGGAACTTTATTTGTAGAACAGGGAAATATTACCTACCTCATTATTATTTTAAAATTCAGATTAGGTAATTTATGCATGGTAGTCAGCAAAGACTCAACAAATGAAAGATATAATTACTCCTCAATGTCATTTTATTATATTCAATTTAAACCCACCTATAATGGTGAATATCTTCAAAAGATTTAGTATTATTTATGGCAAATACACAAAGAAAGCCCTCCCCAGTCCTCATGTACTGGTCCCTCATTGCACTGTACTCCTCTTGACCTGCTGTGTCGAGAATATCCAAGAGACAGGTTTCTCCATCAATTACTACTTGTTTCCTGTAGGAATCCTGAGAGGGGAGAAACACAGTCTGGATTATTATGGTGCACCTTTTACTTTTAAAAAGGTGTTATATGCAACCCAACAACAAAAAGACAACCCAATTCAAAACAGGGTAAAGGACCTGAACTGACATTCCTCCAAAGAAGATACACAAATGGCCATTACGCAAATGAAAAGATGCTCAACACATCATTAGGGAAATGCAAATCAAAACCACAAGGAGCTACCATTTCACACCCATTAGGATGGTTATTATTTCAAAAAAGGGGGGGGGAAGACAAGTGTTAGCAAGGATGTGGAGAGACTGGAAATTTTATCCATTGCTGGTAAATGGTACAGGCATTGTAGACAACAGTTTGGCAGTTCCTCAAAAAAAATACAGAACTACCATATGATCCAACAATTCTGTGCCTACATATATAACCAAAAGAAGTGAAAACAGGAAGTCAGACAGATACTTGTATGTCAATGTTCATTGCAGCATTATTTAGAATAGCCAAAATGTAGAGTATATACACAGTGGAATGTTATTCAGCCATAAAAAGGAATGAAATTCTGTATGTGTTATAACATAGAAGAACACTGCAAACATTATGCCAGACACAAAAAAGGGCAAATAACTGTGATTCCACTTATATGAGGTACCTAAAATAGGTAACGTCAGAGAGACAAAAAAGTAGAATAGAGGTTACCTGGAACAGGGGGAGAGGGGATTTGAGAGTTACTGTTTAATGAACACAGGGTTTCAGTTTGGGATGATGAAAAAGTTCTGGAAATAGAGCTACTGGTTGCTCAACATTGTGAATTTACTTAATTCCACAGAACTGTACAGTTAAGAATGGCTGCAATGATATATAAGATATATAAGATATATGTATATATCTTACAATTTAAAAAAAAGGTTTACAAAACAGTATTATGCAGATTCAACAATGCAAGTGTTCATATTATTAACAAAAAGATCCAAATGCTCTATGAAAGAAAATAATTATTACAAAAATGGGATAGCTCTACCAACTCTATTATTCAGAATAGGATGATTTAAAATGGCAAGAAAAATCAATCAATTTACAAATAACTGTCATGCATCTATTTTACTTACAGTCAGAAGAATATGTAAGAGAAAGGTCAATACTGAGGATTTTAATGCCCTTAGCCATTTCTGAATCCTGGGAACAATATGTAATAGCCAGATGGATACTACGATAACTCTAGAGGGCATGACTGTTTTATCCGCAAATTCTATGTGGCTTCTATAAAAGGGGGAGCAAGGAAGGGAGAAAGAGATGGATATCTTAAAGAGACTGTGCAACTCTAAGACTGAATAAAAGGAAAGGGAGTGGGTAACATTATAGAATCTTATAATGAAAATGTGATTTTCCTCTGACTTTTGATTAATACTTATGCCTAAAAGACTTCATGTACTCTCTGCCAAAATAGGACTCAAAAAAGTAAGGAAAAGGGATGGTGCAATGTAAAGTCATGGAATAAGAGGAAGGGCTAAAAATGGGTATAAAGTGTAAACCAAGGACACTTCCTTATTGTTCCACATGTGGGCTATAGTATTAAAGTGCCCTTAGTTCAGGAATTACTGCATAGACTACTCTTATCATTAAGAAAATAGAATGGTCATTAAAAATCATGTTTTTGGTACAATATCTGAAAAATCTTTATAATAGAACACAAAGATATAGATGTAGCATGATCCCAAATATATATATTTATTTATATATCCCAAATATATATGTTTAAAAACTGGTGGTATATACATCAAAATGTTAAAAGGGTAAGTTTTTGATAGAGTTAATTTAAGAAATGAGTAACTTATCTCTTGCTTATCTTTTTATTTTTTGGTACTAGATGCTATATTAAAAATATTCCTTTCTATGAATTTTAATTTTTAAAAGGGCAAAAAGCTACCATAATAGACTATGATCTCATGGTTATCTTTTAGAGTAAACTATACTTTCTAAATTGTCTATAATAAAAATTAATTATCCATCAGTCAGAAAAAAAGGATATCTATTTACTTTCTAAACAAGTTGTTTACTAAAGATTTGAACATTTGGTTGGCATTTTATTATTTTAATCTATTCCCTTAACTACTTGAAAGAACTCCTGTATATTATAAATTGAAAACCAGTGTTTTTAAAGTATGATGGAACAGCAGGAATTGAAGCAAAGTACAGTGTCTTAGAGTCAATCCATTCATTACCCAGGTGTAGCTATGGACCAGACTTTCTTCACCTATTGCTGTCACCTCACATTCTTCACTTACCAATGCTAACTTAAATTAACCTTACAGTTGATAGTTTTCTTAGTTTTTACATCTAAAATTTTCTCCCAACAATAAAATTAAAGACCATAGTTTCTGGAGCCTAAGGCGTGGCTGGGGGATTACTCACTATCCACCCACATATAATACCTCCAAGATGTACCTCAATGAATTCCAATTTATAAAATTTTGAAACACTGTGTTCCAAAAGTATATAATGTGGAATATTAGTATTTTCTTTGTGTATTTCATAACATGTTTCCATGATGAATATTCTCCATCAAAGGAACTGAGAAACTGGAAAAAGAGTCCTTATTCACCAGTACATTTCATTCCCATTATCTTTTCCCTTCTAAGCCCTAAAAAAAATTGCCAGCAAAGTTCTGAGTCACACTCAGTTACTGAAAAAAGTAATCTAAACCTACTTATGGGCAATGAGTAGAATATCCTGATTAAAAAATTCAGTATTTCCAAAGTTAATTCTAACTAGAGTTATCCTAGAAGTGCAGTCACTGAGCTACATAAAAAGGCAATACAACTTGGTAAAAGCTTAAGAACAAAGTGTTAAATGGCAAAATATAATCTGAAAAGAACGGACAGGTGTGGTGACAAAGCAGAAGGCAAGCACAACAAAAATGACATATAAATACTAAAGATTTTTGTTCTAACTTCAGGTTAGCCGTAAGAAAAGGAGTATATGGAAGTAGAAAAAATTTACATCAATGTAGACTCTTTCCCAGGATTAGAGTCTAAATAAGGGTTCAGCAAACTACTGGCCCACAGGCCAAATCCTGCCCACCTGTTTTTGCATGGCCCACAAACTAAAAATAGTCTTCGTGTTTTTAAATGGTTATTAAAAAAAAAAAAGGCAAAGATTATGTGATGAAGACCTTTACAGAAAATGTGGTCCTTTGCATAAGAGTTTGCCAACCCCTGCTCTAAGCTAATAACTTTTCACAAATCTGAAGCATTCTCAATACATGTTATTTATTCTTTTTATACTTAAAAAAAATCACTTTGAGAAAGCACAGGTTATCAAAACCCAACCAATTTAAATACACATAGATTCTATAATGAAACTAGTTAACAATGAAGCAAGAAAAGGATCAAGACTTTTTTTTTTTTAAGTAAGCTCTATGCCCGATGTAGGGCTCAAACTCAGGACCCTGAGATCAAGAGTTCCATGTTCTACCAAACTGAGCCAGCCAGGAGTCCCAAGACCTTACATTTCTAATTAGTATTATTTCCAGCCTTTCAAATGGAATAAACTTTTAGATCGGGTACATAGGTTACTAACATTCTTTGCAAAAGAGGATAAAGCCACTTAAATTAATTCAGTATAACATTAATTGAAGGAAAGTTATTCCACATATTTTCCTTTACTCCCGGCTCAAGTGCTATTTTTTAATTTGCTGAAGTGGTTAAAAAAAAAAACAACAACTTTTCTAAAAGAAATATACCATGCTGGCAAAAGTTAATCTTGATAGAGCACAAACATTTCTGGTGATACAATAAACAGGCACAATCCTTTCGGAAAGCAATTACAGTATTTATCAAGAACCATACAATGTTCATAGCCTTGGACACTGCAATGCTACTTCTAGTAAACGATGCTGAGGAAACATGGTTTTATTTTTTTTTAAATGATAGTTATAATAGAGCTATACTAAACGTGGCATCCTAAAAAAATTACATAGGCATTTAATACTGACCCACAATCTTGCTATTTATCTATTTTCAAAATAGACTTCACATCCAAGCATCCACCACCACCATCACCCTCGTTCACGACATGCATGTTTTGTCTCATGCAATTTCTTACAATTGCTTACAACAGAGATCCCTATTGTTACTCTTATATGGTCTCCACAGAGCAGCTAGTGATCGTTTTTAAACGTAGGTTAGACCATGTCACTCGCTTGCTTTAGGTCTTCTAATAACATCCCTTCCTTTTTAAAAATTAAATCCAAAGAACTTACCAGTTTTCTTCAGCACCTCTGTCTTTCCTTCACAGAATGTATTATAATCTATAACTACAGTTTAAGTGTATACCCCCTACTATGCTGTGAACTCCATGATGGTTGGGCTCACATCTGCTCTGTTCACTGTACACCCTATGTGTAAAGTCTTCAATACCGCAGGCAACCAGTACTGTCTGATGAATAAATTCAACATAAATATATGCATACACTATAACAGTCTTATAAAAATAAGCACAGGTTTAAGATATTGTAAATTATATTAAAACAATGAAGTTGTAAATTTTAAAATTATATTAAGAGTATTTTAACAAATGTATTCAAGCAAGTTTTATAGGATAAGAAACGTTTAATGTAAAAATATAAACAAAACATGAGAAAAATTTAAAAACATTTTTGGGAGGACAGAGTAAGATTGCAGAGACCACAGGGGCTTTCAACTACATTAAGTTTTATATCTTGAAAAAGAAAAAGGATCTACACCAAATATGGCAGAATGTAAAGATATGAAAAAGCTGGTTGGTGCATACATGATGTTCATTATTTTTCCATACATTAAGAATGTACCAATTTCATCACCACTCGCTAGCAATGGATTTTATATTTTTATTTTTCTTTAAATTTTGTCAATTTATTAAGCTAAAAATTCTTATTGTTTTAATATCCATTTCTTTGAGGATTGTTACTTCTTTTTCATATTTCCATATTTATTCCCATCACCTGGAATTTTCATCTTTTCTGCACTGACCGGTATAATTTTTTAAAGTGTTTTCCAGTTTATTAAGACACCTTTAAAGGGGGGCACCTGGCTGGCTCATTCAGAAGAGTATGTGACTCTTGATCTTGGGGTAGTGAGTTCGAGCCCCACGTTAGGTTAGAGATTACTAAAAAAATAAATTAATGAAAAAAAAAAATCACACACCTTTAAGTGTTGTTTTATATACAGAAACTTATCTGTAGACCCAATTAGACAAATTTGAAAATTAATACTAAATCATTCAAGACGAGATAAACTTGTTGACCAGGACATCACTTTGTCAATTTTCTATTATAATTAATAGTAACCAAGTCACTCAGTATGTTCATCTTTTCACAGACTCAATTTTGTTTTTCAACTCAGGCAGGAAACCCTAACATGGGAAGACACTACAGTAAACAAACAAAAATGGTATGTCAGATGCTATGATAAGCATATTACAAGTATTATCCCATTTAATCTCCATCTTCATGCTGCTGATTCCATCAGATGCTCTTGTAAATATGAATAGGGCTGCTGAAAATGTCAGCTAAAGAATTATTTGAGGATTTACTTTTGAAATGTTTGTAAGGTTTTCTTAATGCATTAAGTGCCATGAGTACTTTTCATGTATTGCTAAATATAATAACACCTACAGGAAAAAAGGAGAAACTCACTTTTACTCTCTTAATGCTCAAGTATTTTGTTACTCTTCCAAAAATTTATGTTAATCCATCATAGAATGATATGTTCCACACTACTGGTTATAAGCCATCAAAGGCTGTTGTAGACAGCTTTTTTTTTTTTTAAGATTTTATTTATTTGACAGAGACAGACACAGCAAGAGAGGGAACATGAGCAGGGGGGAGAGGGAGAAACAGGCTTCCTGCTGAGCAGGGAGCCCGATATGGGGCTCGATCCCAGGACCCTGGGATCATGACCTGAGTCGAAGGCAGATGCTTAACGACTGAGCCATCCAGGCGCCCCTAGACAGCTACTTTTCTTTTTTCTTTTTTTTTTTTTTAAAGATTTTATTTATTTATTTGACAGAGAGAGACACAGCGAGAGAGGGAACACAAGCAGGGGGAGTGGGAGAGGGAGAAGCAGGCCTCCTGCGGAGCAGGGAGCCCGATGTGGGGCTCGATCCCAGGACCCTGAGATCATGATCTGAGCTGAAGGCAGACGCTTGAACGACTGAGCCACCCAGGCGCCCCGACAGCTACTTTTCAAAGACAGCTAGAATCATGTATAATAGCCAGATATGTTAGAATTATAATAGGAAAGAAACATGGAATTTGGGAGATAACAAACCCAGGCTTATTAGTTCATTCCCATCTACCCACTCCATTCTCCCTTGCATCATAGGGACACTTACTAAACATCTACTAAGTGTTATATACTATGCCAAGGAGTTACAAAGTTTCTGACTTCAAAGAGCTAGGTCTGGCAGAAGAGATATGATATACAAATAATTAAAACACAGTGAAATAAATGCAACACCATATTCAGGACAAAGTACAATGGTGGCAATAGGAAGGAGAGATAACTCTGCTTAAAGGAGTTAAGAAACACAGGGGAGGAGAGGGCCACTCCAGGTGATAAGGAGCAAAAAGAATGTATAAAACCATGAAACATATGTTGAGTACATGGAGCCAAGAAGTTCAATACAACTTTAACCTAGAGGGATTTTAGGTAAGTAGAAGTGAAACTGGACAATCAAGCAGAAGTCAGCTTATGGAGGGTCTTGTATGCCACATTAAGGAATTTGGAACTTCATCTTATACTAAATTACTGGAAGGTTTTTAAGTAGGAAGGAAACATCAGATTTACCAGATTCACTGTTAGCATTTTTATGAAAAATTATAGAAAGGGAGCAGGTTGGAGGCTGGAAGATGAGTTAGGAAGCTATTACAACAAATGATAGAACCTGAAGGCAGCAACAGCAGTACGGAGGGAGAACATTAGTTTAGAGAAATATTTAATGGGGAAAACTGGCAGAACTACCTCATACATTGCTGGTGGGAATGTAAACATTGCAAGCACCGTGGAAGCGTCTGACAGCTGCTCAGAAAGTTAAACATAAAGGTACCACGTGGCTTTGCAATTCTACTTCTAGATACATACCCAAGAGAGCTGAAAATACATGTTCACCCAAAAAGTATACACAAGTGTTTACAGCAACATTATTCAAAACAGCCAAAAAGAGGAGACAACCTAAATGCCCATGAACTGACTGATAAACAATATGGTATTATCCATACAACAGAATATTATTCGACCATTAAAGGAATGAAGTGTTGAACTAAGTGATAACGAGGATGAACCCTGAAAACATTATCCCACATGAAAGAAGCCAGACACAAAAGGCCACATATTGTATGATTCCAACTATATGAAATATGCAGAAGAGGTGAATCCACAGAGACAGAAAGCAAATTAGTCGTTACCAGGAGTGGCAGAAGAGACTAGGGAGTGACTGCTTATAGGTATGGGGCTTCTTTTCGAGGTGACAAACATGTTATGGTCGTTTGTGAATATACTAAAAACCACTAAACTGTATATTTTAAAAGGATGAATTTTATCTCAATTTTTGTAATGGCAGTTTACTGACTGGGCATAGGAACAGAAGGGTAAGAGTAGAGGAAAAGATGAGTTCAATTTGGGGCAAATCGAATTCCACGTTTATGGGTTGTTCTGGTGGCCATGACATGGAGGCAGCTTGCTATACAGATCTGATGCTCAGGACAGAAATCTAGGCTAAAGATATACTCCTAAATCTTCAATCTAGGGGCAGCTGCAGAACTCCACTTACTTGTGGTATGAGTGCGGGCAAACTACTTTAATGTCTCATGTACTGTAAGCCATGGTTCCTTCAGCGGTAAAAGTAGGTAAATAATACCATACAGGATTTTGCATAGGTTAGGATTAAAGACTACGAAAATCCTTTATAAAATGAAAAGTGCTATAACAACTTAACTGTATGATTTTATATATTACATTGCACATGCTATTACAGGCCAAAAAGGTTAGGGGCTAGGCCACTGGCTACTATGAACTATACGGCAACAGTAGTATTCTGTCTTTATAAGATCACTGAACAACTACACTTGGACTACTTTTTGCAAAACTGGTCACCATATTTCAAAACAAATATAATAGACAAGCTCCAGGGAAGGAGAGCTAAAACTCTGAAGATTACAAAGGATCTGTTTTGATTAGGCAGCAAGGGTGTTAAAAGAGCTTGTTCTCATGACAGAAGTTTTGATTAAGATATTAAGTGTAAAAATAAAGAAAACAAAAATTTCTTTACTAAATAAAGAATACTTTATGAGAATGTTGAATCTTTGCTTAAGACTAGAGAGAATAAAATGTGTACTACTTGCAAGAGATAAAACTGGTTCAAAAATCTGAATAAACTCAAGGAAAATCTGCATAACAGATTTTGAAAATAAAGATATAATAAGCATACATCTGTAACTATTGAAGTCATGTGGCATTCTGCCATAAATTATCACTTGATGCCACGGTCAGAATGTGAGGCAGGATCGAGCATGGATCCAATCTTAAAATTACAGATGCCAATAAAATTTTCATGTTTTGTATTATATCTCTCTCAGCTCTTCTTTAATTGGCCTAATACCAAATTCTTTATCCAAGATACCTCTGCATTGTCCAATCTGTTGAGGCTTTAAGAAGGGGAAGAAAGTAAATATGAAGTAATCTAATGGTAGATAATGTTAGTGACTTTTCTCCCTCAAAAATGAGTACTTTTCCCTCTCAGAAAGTATTATGCTCATTTTTAAAAACCAAATAGTACAGAGATGAGTCTGACTAAACTTCCATATTTTATGTACATACTCACAGTTTTTATATAAATGGAATCACATTCTACACAATGTACTATGATGCAGCTTCACTTACAAAATGGGTATTTTTCAATGTTAGTACGTATAGATCTACCTAATCTTTTTGACAACTATATAATTTGTATAGATATACCATAATTTACTTTACCCATTGGTAGCCATGCGGATTATTTCCGTTTTCAAAAGTCATAAACAATACTGCAAGAAACATTCCTATGTATTATACATCTTAAACATTTATCCAATTGAATCGTTGGGATAAATTCCTAAAAGTGAATTACTTGGTCAAAGAACATGCAGTTTAGGGGCGCCTGGGTGGCTCAGTTGGTTAAGCGACTGCCTTCGGCTCAGGTCATGATCCTGGAGTCCC
>NC_138373.1:86285703-86367550 GCF_054177405.1 Leptonychotes weddellii
GTCATTTGTTTTATTTATTTTTGATGGACAGGCTGTCTATTTACATCCTTAGCTTCTTTTTTATTCCATTTGGATGTTTGCTTTTTTCTAATTTATATATGAGAGCTTCCTGATGGATATATGATGCAAATACTTTTCCCAGGTTTCCTTGTATTTTTAATGATGTCTTAATTTTCATATACCCAAATAGCTCAATCTTTTCCTAGATGTTTTCCTAAGTGGTTTACGAATATTTTGAAAAAGGGAAGGATCCCTACTTTTGTCAGTGAAGAAAAATGTTTAATCCCAATTCCATGAATACAGAAGCTAACCTAATGTTAATTCACTCAATCTGTATTACTTAAGATAATACTGCAAGAACAAGGATTGAAGACTGATATTTTATTTCAACAGCTGTCTGATATTTAACAATGAAATGTATACAAGGTAGAACCATGGGAGAAAAAGATAATGGAGGAAGGTGAGGAAGAAGGAACTCATGATTTTTAAATAAAATATATTTCTCAGTTCTGTCCATTGAAAAGGTTCTAGAAGCAGTGACACCCCAGCAGCAATAAGCATACCTAACATCTAGGTCTTTTTTTTTTTTTTCTTTAATCTCCACACCCATGGAGGCAGCCAGGCACCCCTCTAACATCTGGGTCTTAATTTCTAAATACCATTCCCCACCAAAAGGAATTAGGACTCCTAGGACAAATGGCTGAATCCAGGGTGAAGACACGGAAAGTACAACGTGCACCTGGAACACACTGTGCCAGAAAATAAGAAAGAGCTCAGAAGCTGATGGAGGCCTGTCAAAAGGATACAGAGGCCAGCTTGAAAGGGATTCATTGGCCATATCAAAAACAAATCTGAGGGGCGCCTGGGTGGCTCAGTCATTAAGCACTTGCCTTCGGCTCAGGTCATCCCGGGGCCCTGGGATGGAGCTCCACATCAGGCTCCCTGCTCAGCAGGAAGCCTGCTTCTCCCTCTCCCGCTCCCCCTGCTTGTGTTCCTGCTCTCGCTGTCTCTCTGTCAAATAAATAAATAAAATCTTAAAAAAAAAAAAAATCTGAGATCAAAAAATAAAGTACAGTAATAGACTTGAATATGTTGAATAAAAAAAGAATCCATGTGTCCACACTAATACAAATAAGAAAAAAACAAACAAGGGGAGAGAAAAGAGAGAGCCCTTATTTATGGTAGATGTTGGGGCGCCTGGCTGGCTCAGTCAGTTAAGCGTCTGCCTTCGGCTCAGGTCATGATCCCAGGGTCCTGGGAGCAAGCCCCATGTTGGGCTCTCTGCTCAGTGGGGAGTCTGCTTCTCCCTCTCCCTCTGCCCCTCCCCCTGCTTGTGCTCTCTCTCTGTCAAATAATAAATAAATAAATAAATAAATAAATAATCTATGGTAGATGTTAACTAAAAGAAGTGTAGAAGTAATGACAGGGTTATAAGATGACGTACCATTCTGCAACCACTACTGTAGTAATTTATTCTGTCAAGAATTATCAGTGGATGCTATATCCCACTGAGTGCAAGTATGTTGGAGAATAGGATAGTTTATAGTCTCAAAGCATCTCCCCATAGGGTACATACTAAAGAAAAAGAAGATACCTTTACATCGACAGAAAACTGATAGACATTGCCTTAACCAAATAATCAGTGTAACCTGTTTAAGGCTATCAGGTATTCACAGTATTACTTTTCACTACTTTTCCATAGGTTGGAAGTTTTCAAAATAAGAAGCTGAAAAATTACCTAACATAAGCACTGTGTCCCTACTTAATCCTCTCAAATATTTTATTTTTACTACCCATTTCTACTAATTTTATTAAGATTACAATAATGTAACTGCCTATAAACCTAGGCACTCTGTGACAATACAGTTAAAGGAGATGCAAGAAATCTAATGCCCTCCTAAAGCACAAAGCCTCTAAATTACATTAAATAGAATTAGGATCATTGTCTAGAAGCACTGCTCTTCAAAATACATCTAAGGCAGTAAGCTTCATGAAGGCAGTGCGATCTGGTCCCTTTTGCTTCTCAAAGTATCTCCAGCCCCTAGGAAGCCTGTATGGTACAGAGTGGGCACTGAATAATTACTATGGAATTAAGGAATTGGTCGTGTTGTTAAAACCAGAATCTTGTTAAAACCAGAATCTTAAGAGATGCCAAATCATAAAAATATTTTTTTTTCCTTTCACTTACTTCTGTTACCAACTTTCATTTCTATGTTTGTAAAGCTTTGTATTTATAAAAATCCAAGTAAGAATAAAATATGTCTGATAATTTTTAACATGCAGGTCTAAATAAGCAGTTATTATTATTAAATAAACACTTATTCTTAAATTGACCTAAATACAAGGCCTGCATTTTGTGTTACTTTATTCTAAAAATCAGGTGCTCACGACTATTCTACAGTACTGTAAAAAAATCTAGACAATGTGAACTGTCACAATTACCACTTTCCAATAGGCCCTTCGTAACACTCCATGTAACACATCGCTAAGCCTTGAACTCTGTAGCGTAGCTCCTATGTGCATGTAAAGAAATTCAGAGTCAAAGTGCCACTTTTTATTCCCAGTCCCTCAGACAAAGTAACCTCGGGAAGGGTTAACAACGGAACCACCCCATTTTCTCCTTCACTGCCACATTTCCTTTCTTAGTTAAAAATATTCACCTATGTATTTAATTAGTTAGGCCTAACTAGTTCACACAGTAATCTTAATATTAGCAGAGAATAAAACTGACACTTTAGATTTTTAAAAATTACATAAAATCAGACTTCTAAATAAAACTTACATATTTATAAATTGATTATACACACAGTTTAAATAGGAAAAATACCCAAACCTGGTATTTCATTGTCACTTACTATAAAAGCAAATAAATTGACCAGCAGAGGGCACTCACTTGAAATGGGGGGGAAGAGCTGGCCAAAGCCTTGAGAAATGCATTTACAAAATTACTGTGTACTTTATTTTAAAAACAATGTTTTAATAGAACGCTAGAATCAGCTAAACTAATATACTATTAGTTTAGAAAAGGTAAAATTTAAATCTGTGCTATGTTAGAGTCTCTACCATAGACCTTATTCAGAGACTTCAAGTTGAGAGAGATGTTGACAGCTTTATATAACACATAGGAGGGTCTCAACCTCAGTACCACTGACGCTTGAGGCCAGCTCATTTGTTGTGGGAGCGGTCTTGTGCACCGTAGTTAGGTTAGCAGCATCCCTGCCTCCACAGATGCCAGTAGCAGTGCCCCTTTGCAAGATTTAACAACCACAAATATCTCTAGATTCTGCCAAATGTCCCCGGGAAACAAAGTCACCCACCCCTCATTGATAACTACTGCTACATAAGTATAAAACCAGAAAAATAACGGCTTTCAACATTATACAGTGCTTTTCTCACACCATTCTTCAATACTGGTTTAATAGTACAAATGTTCTAGCTATTACACCTTATTCAGCAAGTAAAATAAATTCCATAATTAACATGAAAAAGTAAAAGAAGAAACTGATAAATCTTGAATACATACTCCACAGCTCAGAGCAATAAAGTTGGAACAAATCAATCCAATCAAGAACCCATCATCCTTACTGAGTAGGAAACTTTCATCGAAGAAGGGCATAATACTTAGACTGAATTATAAGTGTCACATTAACAGAACTCTTCTGGAACTCTTTGGTGAACTTCACAAAAGATAAAGGTAAAATGTTTCAAAACAGAAGCTGATTATCATGTGCACAGCCTCAAATATAAGCATGATCTATCTATGCATCACACCCATTTAATTTTATATCATATCTCTGCCATTAAGATGCCATTGGAGAGGAAGCTAAGTTCAAATTTTGGTATGTCGATAAATCTGAATCAGCCTCCAATATTAAATATCTTCCTAGCTTAAAGACTAGTTTCTCATTTTTAAAGTTGTATATAGAAGGGTATAGTGGAAATCCCACTTAACTTGGTCTCAGCAAACTTAGAAGTCCACTATTTACTAGCTAAGTATTCTCAGGCAAGTTACAACCTCTCAGAGACCATTTTTATCTATAAAATGAAAGAAAAAATGACCACCTTCTTTATTTACCTCCTAGTATAAATCTTTGTAAATTCTAAACCACTAGAAAATGGTATTCTTTAATTTTTTTAAAAAATTCTTTCCATTTGTTTTAGTTCAGGAAAACTGATGAGAATTCCAAATGTGCAGTCTATGTTCTCCCTCACTTTCTCTTTGACCTACATTATTCACCAATCAAAATCTAATAGCAGTAGTGATATCCCCAAATTTCCTTTTTAAACTCTTTTTATTATAAAAAATCAAGTCAGCATTTTTGCTTAACCACTGTTTATTAAAATAAGCTACTAAATTACCTTGTCTTTCTTGTAATTGAACTACACCAAGAATTTAATGTGTCAGTTCCCTAAGACTCACTATAATATGGAAGACAAGAGACGATCTCTGATAGCTTTTCCCAGACAGCTAAACTAGTGAGGGAATGTCAAAGTTTCAAAGTTCACAGGTAATCAATGCTTCCCCAGAGTCAAGTCTTCTGGTCTGGCAGAAATCATAATCAGAGTTAGGGGTTTGAATTTATAAACTTTTTCTACCTTCACTCAAAGGATTAACTTTTGGCTTTATTTTAGATTTATATTGTACTTTAACAATTCTGACAGAAAGGCTTCCCAACATGTTTTATCACATTATCTTGTACAGCACATAGGAAACAGAGTGTAATGGAAACCCTTGACTTTCAAAGAAGATGGAGAGCACTTCTGCTAAAATCACCTTCCAAAATCCCAGGAAAACTTCCGTGTTTAATCTGAATTCTATTAAAACTTCCTTTTACTTCTGATTTAAATGGAGTATGCCAAGTAACCCTGGTTTTCGAATTGGGTGAACTATTTAATCCTCCTCAAAGAAAAAAAGAAAAAAACAAAACCATCATACAGCACCGAACTGACTTGTCAAGAGAAAATATAGAAGACTATTATACAGGTGGTCCACTCCAGTTAGACTCTTCCCCTTTCCTCATGCCAAATAAAAGCTGGCTAGGTTTAAATCATATCTTTGCAAATAAGCGTTATTTCTCTCTTTTTTTTCCTGCAGTACCAAAAATATTTGACATTTCCTTATGAAGCTGTCTAATCAATCCTCAAAGTTCTAACTGCATAAACATCTTGCCAAGGCCACCAGTGCCCTCAGAATCTACCTCAATGCAGTCAAAGTGTTCTTGAAGACATCATACAGCACAGTCCCTTAACAGGGCATCTTAACCTGTTCCAGATTCCACAGCGAGAGACTCAGAGAAAGTTCTGGGAAATTCTTCAGAGCTGATTAAAAAAATGATATGATCTGCAGACCCAGAATAAAAGCTAAGGGATTAGGACTGCTTAACCTGGGATAATAAGTCTAAGAAATAAACTAACAACATAAGTCTATTTCAAAGACAGGTGATATATTTATTTCCATCTCCATCGATGTTGCAGTTAACATGAATATTCAGATTATGTGTAAAATACGTTCATAATTACAATCTGGAAGTGAGTTAACAAGGACAGTGATGTGCCATCCCCTCCTGCAGGTCTTTAGGATTAAATAAATCCTTATCTGCTTGAGATAATTTGAGTATAGTGCTGCCAGAAGGCAGTAGGAAATATTATGTGACCTCTCAAGGTCTCTTGCAGGCCTTAATTCTATTATTTTGCTGTTGGCCTTTACTTTGGCAATTTTTCATGAAATTAAAAAAGTTTAAAAAATTATTTAGTAATCAATTTGTAATAAAAGCAATTCTAACATTTCTTTGAGTAAATTAAAAGAGGGCTGCAAAACAAAGGTAGGGATTGATAGTGGTGCCCTTATATAGCATCTGATAATAGATACAGATATAAAATACACAAAGAATGAGATTTTACAATGTATCAGTAGCTCGCTGTAGGTTCTCCCCTACTTCAATGTGAGGAGAAAACGGAAAATGCTACTAATTAAGTGGTTTTTTAATTTAATTTTTTTTAAGATTTTATTTATTTATTTGACAGAGAGAGAGCCAGCTAGAGAGGGAACACAAGCAGGGGGAGTGGGAGAGGGAGAAGCAGGCTTCCCACCAAGCAGGGAGCCTGATGTGGGGCTCGATCCCAGGACGCTGGGATCATGACCTGAGCCGAAGGCAGGTGCTTAACGACTGAGCCACCCAGGCGCTCCTAAGTGGTTTTTTTAAAAACCAATCACCAAATGATTACATTTTACCAGTACAATTCAACTATAACCTGTATGTGACATTAAAATAGCAAAAAAGGGGCGCCTGGGTGGCTCAGATGGTTAAGCGTCTGCCTTCAGCTCAGGTCATGATCCCAGGGTCCTGGGATCGAGCTCCTGGCTCAGCAGGGAGCCTGCTTCTCCCTCTCCCTCTGCCTCTCCCCCTGCTCATACTCTCTCTCTCTGTATCTCTGTGTCTCGAATGAATAAATAAAATCGTTTAAAAAAAAATAAAATAGCAAAAAAACCCCATAAAAATAGCCATTTTTTTTAATGACTGAATTTGTAAGATGTAAATTCACATTTTTACCCTCTCACCGAACTCTGAGATACACTTACAATTAAAAAAGACATATACTAACGTAGAACGAACGTTATACATCTTAATATTCTCTAGAGAGAAGAAGGGCTCTCCAAATCTCTGGTTGTATATATAACTTCAGAATAAAGCCATGGAACCCAAGTACATTTCAGAAAACTTGGTAAAATCATTTTCAGTATAATTGCCTTGTAATGAGAAGTCACAAAAAATGATCAGAGAAACCTTCTTTTTGTACCCAAAGAATGGGCCTGCACAAATCAATATGCATAATATTAAAATAAAATTTACCTCTATTGTAGGATCATATTCATCCACAAAGTGATTCTGAATTAGCTGTATCGTCAAGGCACTCTTGCCTACGCCACCAGCTCCAACTACCACAAGTTTATATTCAGTCATTTTCAGCAGGCCTTATAATAAAAATAATGAAAATGTGACTAAATTAGAACATGTGGTTAATATAAGTTAGAACATGGGTTAATATAACCCACTCTATCAATATCTTTTAACACAAATTCACCCTTATATAAAAAAAATTATTTCAAAATGCTTCACCAAATTCAGTGATGAAAACTTCAGTTGACTACAGATGAGTACTGTAATGAATTGCACTTCGTTTACAAACTCTCCCATCAACATTTGAGAAAATGCATTCAGAGTACAAAGTTCTTTTATCTTATATTCAGGTTGTTCTATCTAAATAGCCAGTCTGCTGTTCTGTAGCAGTTAATGGCTCTCAAAGGAACATGCCATGACTTCACTCAACACAAGTGTCTATACCCTGTGGACACACCCACACAAAACTTGTTGACAGCTACTTCTACAGTATTCCTAGTTGACTCTGGCCCCTAAGAGTTACAAGTGGATATGCTGAGTGCCTTTGTCAGAGCCAACAGCTATAGACAACTTTTCTAAAAGCATCCTCACAGTAGTTCTCCTGGAGTTAACAAGAGTCAGTTGGGGGCTGAAGGGAAGACTGACAAATAAAGCTGGATTGTGTAGTGGGGAAATAAAAATTGAGACACCAAAGCAGATTTGGTAACATTTCAATCTGTAAAATATCTGCTGGGTAAAATAATGGTATATAAAAACTAAAAGAATTTTAAGAATTTTGAACTATTCAGTATGGGTGACTTCATCATCTGTCACAATATATAATCCTATATTAGTGCTGAAAAAAGCACTTTGCACCAGAAAAATGTAAGTATATAAAATTTAAAGATAAGCACTGCTTTTAATGAGAGGAATTTTAAAAGCTGTAAGTGAATACTTCTCAGTGACTTTTACTCTCTGCTTCTTGTATATAGTCTCTCAACAATTGAAATAAATATTGGCAACTTATAAGGCTGACAGCTCAAGACAGAAATATTTTTTAATCAGCTGTTTCAAACTTTTTGAAATAGAGTGAATTTATTTAATTTTATCTTCTTCCCCCCAATAACTACATTATTAAAAATAAGGATTGAACTAAAGAATGGCAGTAAATTCACAATAATTACAGGATAAGTTATTCTAAATTAATGAATGTGCAAATATAAACAATATAGTGCATGCAGTATCCTATTAACTGAAGACCAAGAATTATCCAAATAAGCGCCACCCCCCCAAAAAAGTTCCAAATGGTAACATACTAACCATTACTTCCTTACACTATTCCTGAATCTTCTCACAAAGAACAGTTAGGCTAGACAACTGTTGTATCAAAGACTATTATATTACAGCCCCCCTGGCCTATTTTGTGCCACCTAGCCTTATTTGCTAGGCCACCTTGGCAGCCTCTCCCAAGCATGTATCTTATCCTGTTCGCTCCCACTTTTTCATTCCAAATACAGGCAATAGGAAATGGGGAACAATGAGGAGAATCACACCAAAATGTACTCTAGCTCCCTGCCTATCCCACCCCCTAAAACAATTTGGGTAGCCTAGAACACTAGTTATCAAACTGTGGTCCAGGAATCCAGCAGCATTCCTAAAACTTTTGGGGGGGTCCAAGAGGCGAAAACCAATAATACTAATAATACCATTACTACTGCAATGTTATTTACCCTTGCCACTCTTATTCGTTAACGAGTGTAGTTTTCCAGATGTGATCACAATAGAGCGAGCACAGAAGCAGATATGCAGATGTCTTCTATTAAGCAATATAGTTAAAGAGATTAGCAAAAATGTGAAACAATGCCACTATTCTAATTTTTGTTTTGAAAAAGTTTTCATAAAAATGCTATTATGTTCCCAAGTAATAGGCTTATTATTTCTATTTTTAAATGAATTAATCAATTTTTTAAATTCTCAGTTTTAATTTGTATTATGGTACATATTGACATACCCCATATAGGGATCTTCAATAATTTTCAAGAGTATAAGGTGTCCTTGCAGCTAAAAAGTTTGCTAGCCTAGGAGATACTGTGAACAGATAAGAGATTATAGAGCTTAACTGTGTGAGTGCTGAGAAACACACACCTTCTGGTCTACCTGTTTATGCAGCTGTTCTTTCTGGAAAAAAAAAAAAATCCCTGAATTATTTTAGAAACCAAGTATATTTAAATCCACTAGAGAGAACTGGGTTCCCAAGGAGACTTACTGAAGATCATAGGCCAGAAAGAGCCCCCTCACCCAAAGCTAAGATAGCTACGGAGGCTAAAGTGGGACTAGAACCCAACACTTTGTTAAGGGAAAAAGAAAACCACTTTTGTCATAAAACTGAATTATCCTCTCATCTACGGTCTCTTAAAATCAAGTATGCCTGTGGATGGCTACAGTCTCAAAGTAAACAGTATGCTGATATCAACCATATTTGATATCTATAGTCTATCTCATGGTCGAATCAGCATTTTGGACCTTAGTCACCTAAGAGTGACATCACTCATATGGTTGATTCTGACATGATGATTAGGAACAGAATTTTTCCCTTTGTAATTTCTTTTTCAATGATTTTTTTCCATTACAAATATAACATGTATATTGTATAAAAATTAAAAATACCTTTCTATTTTAACCCTTGTTTTGATATATGTCAAGAGTTAAAAATGCTAGCTTAGGACTTCAGCTAAAGCATGCACATGCCTAAGAGTATTTCAGGCAGTTGGCTGGAAGATTGCTACAATTAACTCCTCTTGCAAGTCAGTTTGGAAAAAAAAACAAAACAAAACATATGAGTGCTATTTAGGAGTACTGTAATAACTCTTGGGACGGCGGTCAAATTTGTAAGGATAAAGATAATATACAAGAGACAGGGGAAAGGACAAGAACAGACAAATTAAACTTTAAGTACGATTTTAGCTATTGCTGTCTACACTCAACTAGCAAGGAAAAAGCCCCGCTTCTGCTCTGCGGGTTTTCTGTGTTTTAACTTGACAAAGCAAAACAGACCTTCTGGGATTAACTTTTTCCTTTTCACTAAGTCACAGGCTTTACGTTGTAGGGTGTTGGCCACCTGTTCTTCCACCACCATCTCTACCTCCACCTCCTCCTTTGTGGCCACAGCAATGTCACAGCCCATACATGGGGGAGGGGAGCAGTCAGGAACTCGGCTGCAGATGCATTTTTTCCAAACACAATAACCACAAACAGTGGTCTCTAAGCACTTTCTTAGGCTCTTCCAAAACGTGACCTCTCCTATTACTCATATACCCCCTACACACTGGAAGGGACCACTATCCGTCGTCCAGTCTGCGCTCGAGGGAGAAGTTTATACCTTCGTCCTAGAGATGCTAGATGCAGCGGAGAAGGCAGTAACCGAGGCAGCAGAGGGCTGGGAAGGGAGGAAGAGGTGCGGGAGCGAAGGGAGAGAGAGAGAGAGAGAGAATGAGAGAGAGAGAGAGAGAGAGAAGGACGACGAGGGGGAGGGGAGATCGGAGCGCATCGGGAGTAACCTCCACCGCACCCGACCGCCCCGAGGGGCAGCCCGCCCAGCCCGCGAGTTTCTCCCCCGGCCGCCTCCAGCTGAGGCTCTCGGGGAGGAGGAAGGAAGGGGTTCCCCGTCCAGGAAGCAGCACAAGCGGCGGCCGCCTCTAGCCTCACCCTCCTCAGCCCCGCACCGCCCATTCCTCATTCCCCGCGTCGCTGCGTCCCCGCGCCTCCCCCTGCAGACACCCCCACCCGGTCCGCTCGCCCGCTGGGGCTCAGCGCCCGCGCCCCCTCCCCGTCCCTCCGGGGACCCCTAATTCATTCACTCGCCGCCGGCCCCGCCCGGCGCCGGCGAGGAGGGTCGGGACCGGGGCAGGGGCCCAGGAGGGGTGGTCCGCTCCGTACCTCTCTCCCGCACCTGGGAGCCGCCGAGCCTCTGGCCCCCGCCGCCGCCTTCAGTGCCTGCGCCGCGCTCGCTCCCAGTCCGAAATGGCGGGGGCCGGGAGTACTGGCCGGGCAGCCGCCACCGCCGCCGCCGCCACCGCCGCTGTACCTCCGCCGCCGCGGCCGCCGCCTAGGGAAATCGAGCTCCGAGCACACCGATGAGTTCGGGGCCGGGCGGCCGCAGAGGGCAGAGCTATCGATGCGCGCGGCGCTCGATTCCTCTACAGACCCGCGTGCGGGGAGGGAGCGGCTGAGGGCGGTGTGGGAAGAGGGAAGAGAGGGATCCCTGCGAGCGCTGCCGGGGAGAAGGAGGGGGCCGGGCCCGGCCAGCGGAGGAGGAGCGGGGGCCGGGCCGGCGGGGGAAGGGGGTGGCGGGCGGCGAAGGGTGGGGGAGCCGGGCCGGCAGAGCAGGGGGGTCTGGGCGGCGCCTCGGCGGGGCGGGGAGGAGGGACCGCCGGACCCACGCGGCGGCCCGCCTCCGGACTCTCGCCGCAGAGCCTAGCCCGCAGCGGCAGACCCGCACCCGGGCGGGCGGGTGGTGGGCTGCACGCACGCCGGGGGCTCCGTGAGCGACTGTGCCGCACCCCTTCTGGTCTACTGCGAGAAGCTGCGGGAAATCCGCCGCCGCTCGGGGTCGTTCATTTACTGTCATTTACTGCAAGTAAATAAACAATGCAGTCACCAAATGTGGGAGGCGACTTCGGTGACTTAGGGAGACATGAGGCAGACAGTTCCCCACCCAGGGGCTTTCTGACCACGGCTTGGTGATTACCAGCCTCAACACTGGGGGCTGGGAACCTAGCCCCAAGCCCAAACAGACATGACATAGGCTTTCATCATTTATCCTAACGGGGAGGAGGTCTGTTGTTTTTTGTTGTTGTTTTTATGAATGTTTTGAAGTCGTCACAGGTCATTCTAAACAGCGACCTCAAATGTGCCTATTGCCCATGAGGGCACAAACAGAAGGCAAACTGTGTTTAAGTGCCCTTGATAGTTTAGACCTGAGGAAAATCACTCAAACATTAATTAGAAGACCGAGATTAATCAGTTAACGTTCAGGGAGTTAACACGTTTAACAAAAGAACAATTAAAATTGCTAGCATAACCCAGAGTCTGATAAACTACCTAGAGAGGTAAATTGTTCGGGTGAGTTTTCAAGATTGAGGCCTGGCAGACGGGCGTCTGCATCTAATAGGACCACCTATCTTGAGTCTCAACTTCCAGTTCTGTCTCTCTAGTCCACATCGTAAAACACAATAAAATGATTATTTTAAATCCCAACTATTACATCACTTAACATAGGCCTTAAACCAACTGTCACCCTTCTCTTCCTACCCCTTAGGTGGGCTGTCACCTGCAAGGCTTATTCTGGTCTTTCTCTCCTAGCACCTGGTACCAGGTGGAAGAGAGAAGAGAGGAAGTGGAAGACAGGGAAGGGAAAAGGATGTGCCTACTCTGTGTCAAGCAGTTGCTCAGTGTTTTGTACATATCATTTTATTTAATCATCACAACAACCTTTTGAGGACGAATACTTTTCACTATTTTACAGATGAGGAAACAAATTTAGAGAGGTTAAAAATTGGGCCCAAGGTCCCCCCCTGAAATGAACTATCCATGTCAGATCATGTTCACTCCTCTGCTCCCATCTCTAGAGTCTCCCATCCTGCTGTGGCTTCCATCCCACTTAACAGAAAAGCAAAAATCTCCCAAGTCTTATGGCCTTAGATTATGTGACACCCTTCACCCCTTTCCTCTCTGAACTCTATTCTATTACCCCTTTCCTCACTTACACACACACACACACACACACACACACACACACACACACACACACGGGTTCCTGGCTGTTCCTCGCAAATGCCAGGCAGGCTTCTTGTGGAGGAATTTGCACTTGCTGCCTCCTAACAGAACACATGTCCACTACATAGCCACAGATCTTCCTGACACTTACAGATCTTATAGGAGACTTTTTTTTTTTAATTTTTTGACAGAGATACAGCACAAGCAGGGGAAATGGCAGGCAGAGGGAGAAGGAGAAGCAGGGTCCCCGCTGAGCAGGGAGCCCGATGCGGGGCTTGATCCCAGGACCCCTGGGATCATGACCTGAGCTGAAGGCAGACGCTTAACGACTGAGCCACCCAGGTGTCCCCTTATAGGAGACTTATAAACGTCTCCTTCTAACGAGTTTTTCCCAAAAGATCATCTTTGATATTGCATCTCTCCCTCCCCCCCAAATCCTGTTTCTCTTCCTGCTTTCTTTTTTCCAAAACACCATTTTCTAATATGCTATATAACTTATTTATTATGCTTTCTTGTCTTTCTTCCACCAGAATATTAAGCTCCAGGAGGGCAGGGATTTTTGTCTATTACTTACTGCTGTATTTCCAGTGTCTACAACACAATAGGCATTAATAAATATTTATGGAGTGTTGAATGAATGAAGTTATGTACCCTCCCTCTGAACTCTGTGACTCTAAATCCTTACTTAGAGTGTCTTAAACTCTCAGTAATCTGTTTTCACTTTCTTTCAAAAAAATGCCTTTAAACTCACCCAGGTCACCTTCTGATAAACCACACCCTGTGGAGTCAAGGAAAGTGTCTGCACATAATGGACACAATGAGTTTTTGTTAAATGAACGAATTTGCACTTACTTGGATGTTGCTTTGTAGTCGCTTTTAAGTATAAACTACAGATTTATTTTGTCCAACTTCAAGTACATGATACGCTCTTGTTTTCCTTGACAGCTGCTAATACAATGTTCTCCCTGTAGTTGGTGCTCCATAAATCTAACAAGGACTAAAATAAAGAGGAGGAGAGAGCTTTATATAGCACTTTTATGCTGATTGTGAAAATTCTGGCATTAGCAGAAACCTAATCCATCTCCATGGTCTCAATTATCATCTAGGCTCGTGATTCCCAGAGCGAACCTGCATGCCACTCTGTTCTGTGCACCCTATCTTCCAGCTTTACCTCACACACCTTCTCTCTTTCCTTTTCACTCCTACAGCAATGTATGCCTATGCTGTGCCAAACTTTTCCATCCTTCAGTCCTGAGTTCTTGCTCAGACGCCAGAACTCTCTTTCTTTCCTTGACACAGGGCTCACAGCAGTGGGTCTCAAAGGGAAGCACCTTGCATACTTAGGAAAATGCAAGTTCCTAGGCCGCTCACCCAGAGATTCCATTCAGTTGGGGCAAGGTGATCTAGAAATCTTCTTTTTTTAACAAATCAGGTGATCCTAAACTGGTGGTGAGCAGTCTGTACACTGAGAAACTCTGATCTTGACACTCAATGGCTCTTGGCAGCTACACTGTCTACTGTCTTCTGGGGTTTTCTTCTTTAAGCTTGGTGCCTGCACTGAATAGTCTCCATGGCTCTCCTTTTCTCTGCTCTCCCCAAGGACAAGCCCACAGACTTCTACTGTGATCACGATGGGAAAAGAGAGACGGAACAGCAAAAAGCATAAACGGGGATTCGAGGTTTGCTCTGAGATGTAATTGAGGTTTTTACCCTCTACTCTTACACTCTTCGGGGAAGGCAGCCACATACACACGTGTCCTTGTCAACATCCTTTTGATCATACTTTTTTTTTTTTTAAGATTTTATTTGTCAGAGAGAGAGAGCACAAGCAGGGGGAGCAGCAGACAGAGGGAGAAGCAGACTCCCCGCTGAGCAAGGAGCCCAATGCTGGACTTGATCCCAGGACCCTGGGATCATGACCTGAGCCAAAGGCAGACACTTAACCGACTGAGCCACCCAGGCGTCCCTTGATCGTGCTTTATGAAGATCACACTGACCTATCCTTCACAAGACACCCTCTTCTGCAGATATAATGAAAGCCCAAACAATAGAAATTCCTTTGTGCTAGCTGGGCTCTTACGAGCTATAAAGTGCCGGGACATGTTCAGAGCACTATGAATGCTGAGGGCTTATTTTAAGGAAAGAAGGAAACCTTAGAAAAACATATCATTGGCCAGAACTACTGTCGGTTCCAGAAATCAACTGCAGTTCTTAGGATCCTGCAACAGGCTCTGGTGCCTTGCTCATCCCCTCACTGACAAGCGTCTATTGCCCATGCTCTAGTAATTTTGCCATTCTCTTGAATCAGCATCTCTCTGCTTCTTTCTCATATACAGTCCCAACTTCTACTGCTGTCTCTGCTTCTAGTGACTACTCTCTGTGACTTACATTTAAAACATCCCAAGCAAGAGGATCGAAATGTATCTGTCATTCACTATTCGATAAGAAGGGCTTTTATGGGACAAATTTTCCGGATGGGCCACCTGATTGGTGGTGGGTCTTCTTCATGCCTGACTTTGAAATGATTGCCTTCACTTGGGGGCCAGTCCTGAATCCAGACAGTTTGGCCAGAGTAGCAGGACACAGAGCAGGAAAGATTAAGCAGAAGGAGCTACCTACGGGTGCTTTCATGGACTCTCCAGTTTTCTCTAGTGGGAAATTTGTGTCCTAATAAGTGCCATTTAATTCACTTTCTTAGTATATAATCTCCTCTGGACACTTACTTCATTAGACTTTATATTCCTTTTCGCACATCTGTTTTCCCCCATTACGTTAATTCCTCAAAGTCTCTGCCTCATTTAACTCTATATCCCATAGCTCTTAGCACATAGTAGTGCCTCTATAAATACCTGCTGAAGTGAATAAAATTATAACAAAACTTCAGCCCTGTTTCTACATAGTCACTTCATTCTCATCTAGCCAAATTCCTAGGCCATTTCTAAATGAATGTCCTGTCATCATCTTGGATGCCTGTCCAAAACTAAATTCTTCACCTTATTCCCCCAAACCAATTCCCTCTGCCAATTATTCCATCTTACCTGAGTGGCATCATGGCCCTTCAAAACACTTAGATTTGAAGACTTAAATTAATTTTCAACCCACTCCACATTCAAATTGGCTCAGTTCCTTTGAAATCTACTTCCTAAGTATTTTCTCATATCTGTCTCTTCCACATTCCTTCCTTCATGCCTATATTTCTGAAACAACTTCCTCATGATTTTCCTACCTGTTGGCTTTCTTCTTTTCAATTCAGGCCATATGCTGTTACCAAATTAATCTTCCTTCCACATGTCTTTTCATCATCATCAAACATTTACTCTGCACCTTTTCCATACAGGTTGCAGCCCTACAGATTATAGAGTTTTAAAGTGCAAAGAGTTACAAGCTAAGTACCTAATGAGTACCTAAAGATGATGATAATTATCTTTGAAATTAGAGGGAAAATGATCATTGGTCCCAGCAAAGCCTTCACTCCAACTGAATCTTGCTTACAAATCTTTAATAACGCTTTATACCTAGCTGAATCAGGTCCAAATCCTTGATGCCCAGCTTTTGATTACATGCACGGTCTGGCACCATCCTGCCCTGCCACTTTGTCTTCCACCTTCCCAGAGCAGATGCTCTCCTCTCAAGCACATCCCCACTCTGTGCCACAAAATCAGCGTGTTGTTTTTGCTTCTCTTTTCACCTAGCATTTTTTGTCTCTCTCTTTACTAAAATGCTCTCTCTTTCAACATCCTTTATGAAAGCTTTGTTAATTATGCCATTCTCTTTTTGGTCTCTCTATTATTTCATTTGCGTTAATCATGTCTCCCCAAGTAAATTCTAAAATTCCCGAGGCAAAACCCCTATCTTAGGTGTGTGAACACCAACGCCCCCCATGCAAGCCTAGTTCACTGCAATTACTCAATAACTGCATGAATACATATAATGTGCTTATCAGCAAGACAAACATGTTGAAAGCAATGTTCGAGGATGAACAGAATGGCAGCTAAATGCAGAAAAGATTGGAAGGAAAAAGACCGCAGGTAAGGTGTTCTGTGGATGGCTAAGAGTACCCAGTGACAGCGGGAACGGTGCACTGGCTGAATTTACTAGTTCTGTGAGCTAGAATAAATTCGTTAATCTCTGCAAGCTTCTTGCTTAAGAATCCAGCAGTGACATTAAAAGCTACCATTTGTCAAACTCCTCCTATAAGCCAGACAAGTGTTATGCATAATTTTAAACAAAGAGCACATGGATCCCTTGTCTGTTCCCTTATCCCCTTCTTCACTGCCACCACTGCAGTCCAAACTGCCATCCATTGTCCCTGTCCCAGGGGGACAGTCATCTCTAATGGGTCTCCTTGCTTCTACTCTTGCCCCTCTGCAATCCATTTCCCATGAAGCAGCCAGCCAGATTCTTTTCAAAATGCAAACTGAATTACATGACAAGATCGAACTCTTCAAAGGCTTTTCATTGCACTCAAAAATAAAATTCAAACTTCTTCAAGCTATTTCATGTGGCTTCTGACCACACCATGTAGGACCCTTCTCCTTTCTGGGCTCCCACTACACTAGCCACCTTTTGCTTCCAACCTCTTTGGGGGCCCTATATTTGCATGCTCCTGCCAGCAAGCCTCTTCCTGCCTTTCAGGTGTCGGCTTAAAACTGCACTTCAGTGAGAGATTCCCCAACACCCGGTCTACATCATCGCTCCCCACCCTGTTCCCTCACTTCTACCCTTCAAATAGTCACCTTTAACACAATGGTCTGTTTCATTCCTTTACTTAGTGTTCACCATACCTGAAATTATCTTGGTTGTTTGTTTGCTTGTCTCTTCCTCTGATGAAATATAAATGTTATGAGCCAGGGACCACTGAATTCTCAGATTTTATGAGCCAAGGAGAGTTGAGCACATCGTAGTTACTTAATAAAGATTTGCTGATAAGCTGCTGTAGAGAAAATAATAGGACAAATAATCCACTCAAGTGAGGTCTTTGCAAATCAATTTAAGTCTCTTGCTTTTGTTTCTATTTAATGCAATAGTAACTTTATTTAATGCTTGTTTTGTTTTTAAGAATATTAAGTCAGGGGGCACCTGGGTGGCTCAGTTGGTTAAGTGTCAGACTCTTGATTTGGGCTCAGGTCATGATCTCAGGGTTGTGAGATCAAGCCCCGCCTCAGGCTCCATGCTTGATGCAGTCTGCTTGAGATTCTCTCTCTCCCTCGCCCTCTGCCCCTCCCTCGACTCATGTGCACCCATGTTCTCTCTCTCTTTCAAATAAATAAATAAATAAATATTAAAAGTCAGATTATTATTTTTTAATTGCTTTCATCTAGTTCTCCAAGGAGGTGCTCATTGGACTACTATTAATTACAAGCCTGAATTTCCTAGTTTCTGTCTTTTCTCCTTAATCGCAGTTATTAGATAGATTGTAACATCAATTCTGGAGCCTAGGGGCATTAACCCTTTGGGACCAAGCTTCTAATTTAGTATCCATACGTCCTCAGTTGAAAGAAGCAAGTCGCTTTTTTTTTTGCTAAATTTTTCTTGTTTCGGTGGAACATTATTTGCCTTGTCAAATGTCCAGTGAAAGCTAAGATATAGGAGTTTGTGAATGTACCAAAAAGATAAGAGGACCAGTCATTCAGATGCTGAAAACTCAAAAGAACTTCTTGGTTTTCAATGAAAGGGTGATTATTTCTTATATCAGGGGTCTTTGAATGTATGGAGAGGTTGTAGATGGAAATATAAATGATTATTTCACTTTATTCTGAATTTTTTTCATGAATAATTCTAATGCATGCATAAAATAAGTCCATCCTAATGTATGTACAAACCTCAACAACCCAAATATTACTGTTTGTTTCAGGCCCTTGAGAAGTCCGTGTTAGTTCATCTGACATGTTAGTAACCATTCATTCATGTATTCATTTAGCAGGTATTTGTTGAGTACTTAATATGCTAGGTACTCTTTGGGCTACTTGGTGCACTGATGCACAAAACAAAAAAACTTCTGCTCTCTTGGAACTCACATTCTAAACCAGTGGTTCTAATAAATAAATAAATAAATAAAACAGTGGTTCTCAGACTTTGTGATTTCAGGATCCTTTCACACACTTAAAAGTTGTGGAGTTCCTTATTTAGTCACTTCAAATAACAATAATAAACTCATTGCATGTTAACATAAAAACCATTTTTATAAAAATAACCTATATCTTTTTTTTTAATTTCTTTTCTTTTCTTTTTTGTTTTTTAAAGATTTTATTTATTTATTTGAGACAGAGAGAATGAGAGAGAGAGAGAGAGCACATGAGAGGGGGGAGGGTCAGAGGGAGAAGCAGGCTCCCTGCCGAGCAGAGAGCCCGATGCGGGACTCAATCCAGGGACTCCAGGATCATGACCTGAGCCGAAGGCAGTCGCTTAACCAACTGAGCCACCCAGGCGCCCAAAAATAACCTATATCTTTAAAGGTAGTGAGAAGAGGGGCGCCTGGGTGGCTCAGTTGGTTAAGCGACTGCCTTCGGCTCAGGTCATGATCCTGGAGTCCAGGGATTGAGTCCCGCATAGGGCTCCCTCAGCGGGGAATCTGCTTCTCCCTCTGATCCTACCCCTTCTCGTGCACTCTCTCTCTCAAATAAATAAATAAAATCTTTAAAAATAAATAAATAAATAAATGAAAGTAGTCAGAGGAATAACATTGTTTTAACATGTTTGCAAATCTCTGTGATGTCTGGCTTAATACAAGAAGCTATATTCTCATATCTGCTCCTGAATTCTATCTATTTAGAATTAAACAGGCTCTAGAAAATTCCACTGTACACTCATAAGAGAAATGAAGATGAAAAAAGAAAATAATAGCTTGGTGTTATTATAAATATGTTTGACCTTGCAGACCTCCTAAAAAGGTCTTGGAACTTTCAGGGGTGCCAGGACCACACTTTGAGAACTACTGTTCAAAAGAACTTTTGTTAAATTTTTTTTTGGCAGTAATTTAATAATTTAATTAATTTAATAAAGGCCAGTGCACTAATTAGCTTTTTTCCAAAATTTTTGTTTTATGTCTCAGAACAGGCTCTCTGAGTCCTTATTAGACAGTATCTATTGATATTAGTATTTGGGAGAAATTAGCACTAAGATAATATATAAAGGTAAAACAGATGCCCCAAATAATGTACTCCCTTGCCATAATTGAAAATTCTTTTTTTTAGGTCAGTTTTGTGTTCTTCAGGATCTTGAAGTACTTTACAGACATTACTTAATTGAATTTCACAGAATGCCAAGGGAATGTTTCCAAATACAATTTTTGTGCATTTTGCAGATGGTTTAACTGACACAGTGGCAGGGCTTGTCCTGGCTTGAAGAAAAGCTGTGAGTAAAAACAAAGAATTATCGTGTATTTATTACGACTGTAAACACACCACAAATCTTCCTTGACTTATGATGGGCTTATATCCTAGTAAACCCATCATAAATTGAAAATATCGAAAGTCGAAAATGCATTGAATACACTAAGCTACCGAACATCATAGCTTAGCCTAGCCTACCTTAAACATGCTCAGAATCCCTTACATTAGCCTACACTTGGGCAAAATCATTTAACACAAAGCCTACTGTATAACAGAGTACTGAATATCTCATGTAATTTGTTGAATACTGTACTGAGGGTGAAAAACAGAACGGGTGTACAGGTATAGAATGGTTGTCAATGTACTGGTCATTTACCCTCACGATGGCAGGGCTGACTGGGAGCTGTGGCTGCCGCTGACCAGCACCACAAGAGAGGATCATACCGAATATCACGAGACTGGGAAAAGATCCAAATTCAAAACTCAAAGTATGGTTTCTACTGAATGCGTATGGCTTTCTCACCATTGTAAAGTAAAAAAAATTTAAGTTGAATCATGGTAAATTGGGGACCATCTGTATATATTCCCCAGATTGTTTTAACGCATCAGGCTCATCAGGAGTATGGATAATATTATAATCAAAGTTTCTACTCTCACTATCTCAACAATACTTGATCTTTCTCTCTCTTCCTTCTTTCTTCTTTCCTCCCCCTTCCCTGCCTCTCTTTCTCCTTCCTTCCTTCCTTCCTACCTTCCTTTATCAAAATATAACAAAACAAAAGAACCCAAAACACCAAAACTATGAAACTTCTCAGACACTAAATCTTAGTTCAGCTTCATAAACACCTTGGCTCTCCAGAAGTCATCATTAAGTGACTTCAAACTCATCGTATCCCATCCACTGATGCTCAGGTCAGTCACAATAAAACCTTGTCACTCCTTTGTTCAAAACCTCTAATAACTTCCTATCTCATTCAAAGGCAAAACCCTCAAAATGACCCATGCGGAGCACCCCCCTCATTTCCTAATAGTATATCCTCCTCCTCTTTTTTTTTGTGTGTGCTCCAATAAAACTTTATTTATAGACACTGACTTTTTTTCCATGTAACTTTCACATACCAGGAAATATTCTTTTGATTTTTTTTTCAACCTTTTAAAAATGCAAAAACCATTCTTAGCTCCTCGACTGTATAAAAACAGGAGGTGGGCCAGGCTGCAGGCTGTAGTTGGATGACTCTTATCCTAGAGGGCAGATTTCCAGCAAGTTCCTCAAGGCAGATTTTCAGCAAGTCCTACCAGCACAGCACCACAGTAACTTCTCCGCTTTTCAGTGAGCCACACCTGCCCTCTCCCACAAGGTCTGGATCTCAGCCCCAGTTGTGGGGTTGAGGGGAAAGTAGAGCGTCTCTTCTTTCTGTCCTCTGTCTCAGCCTGGCTAGAGGTGGTGGCAGCCCCTTAGCATCTGCTATTCCTATTGTCTTTAAAGGTTCCCGTCACTTTCTACTAGCTTTATGAATGTCTGTGACTGCGTAACAAAGTACCACAGACGGAGCATTTTAAGATAATAAACATTTATTATCTCAGTTTCCATGGTCAAGAGTCTCGGCAGAGCATAACTGGGTGCTTTTCCCAGTGTCTCGAGAAGGCGGTGAAGATGTTAGCCAGGGCTGTGATCTCATCTGGAGCTGGGGTCCTCTTCGAAGCTCACTGGTTGTTGGCAGAATTCAGTTCTCGTGGTTGTGGTAGGGAGGCCCTCTGCGAGGCCTGCCGGGACCCCCTCCACAGCAGGGCGGTTTGCTTCAAGGTTCACAGGAGAGCACATCTGCACTGTCTGCTTCTTGTGGCTCTCCTACCTTTAGGCACTCTTTTGTAATTTCCCTTTTAATTCAGTCAAGTGATTAGGGATCTTAATTACATCTGCTCCTCCCCCCTTTTGATGCCACACCAGTCTCCTATTGTTTCCCGGACAGAATGGCACACAGTCACTTCAGGGCTTCCGTACCTAGCGTTCCTCCTACCTGGAAGGCTCCTCTCCTCAGGTTAACCACAGGATTCACTCTCTCGCTCCCTGCAGCTCTTTGCTGAAATGCCTCGATCTCAGTGAGGTCCCTGACCACCTTATTTAAAATTGCAACTTCCACTCCAGAACTCTCTTTCCTTTATCTGCATTGCTTTCCTCCACAGATCACCATCTGTCACACAATATGTTTGACTTATTTATTTGTTCACGGTCTGTCTTCCCCCAACTAGAAACTAAGCTATATGTGAGCTAAGATTGGTGTCTGTTCTCTTCCCTGGTGAATTCCCATCACCAGAACACATAGTAGACACTCAAAAAATATTTGTTGAATAAAAAACTACAGAAATCCTCAAATGAACTTTGACATGTGTCAGAATGATAAGATTGTGGCCAACCCAAGAAAATATACTAAAATAAAATTAATATGTACTTCCAAAAAATCATGCTGAAAACAAGCTATTACATCAATAAATAAGGACAAATGGATGCTCCACTCAATTGTTTTTTTTCTGGTTTCAGAATGTGATACAGCTTGTATTTTTAAAAGTTAATGGGAGGATTACCCAAAGGAGTTCAGTTAATAGATAAATTGTGAGCGGAGGGCAAATTCTCCTCATGATTTTATAGGAGAGAAGGTAACTACCTTCAAACATATTTTGTGTATTTCTTGTTTTTTCCTTAAGGTTTAGGATACCTATTAGCCTGAAATCAGTTTTATGAAAATGAATTAAACAAAACAAACCCTCAATAACCAATCTAGCTTTTTAAATGAAAATTTGTTGTTATTAAATGTACTCGTATTGGGTGCCTGGGTGGCGCAGTCGGTTAAGCGTCTGCCTTCAGCTCAGGTCATGATCCCAGGGTCCTGAGATCGAGCCCCATGTCAGGCTCCCTGCTCAGCAGGGAGCCTGCTTCTCCCTCTGCCTGCCACTCTCACGGCTCGTGCACACTCTCTCTCTCTCTCTTGCAAAAATAGATAAATAAAATCTTTAAAAAAAAAATAAATGTACTTGTATCTAAAATCAAAGAGTAAATTCTGTGCAATTGTATGTAATTGTTGAGAGAGTTTGAAAAATCAAAGTTCAGAAAACAAAGGTAAGAATGAAAAAGGGAAAGGTCTTTGTTTAGTTAAGACTGGGAATACACACGTGTGTGGATGGTGGGGAAGTATGCTGTGTGTTGTGTGTGTGCTTTACCGACCCTAAGTGATACTTGCTGGTGACAGGATCATCAAGGCTAGGGGCTCCCAACTAAGCAAGGTGTTGATATGTGTTTAGTGGTGAGGATATCCATAAGTCATTTCTAACCAATGTTAAAGTCTTTCATACTTGAATGGACTTTAAAATTTATTTATTTGTCAGAGAGAGAGAGAGCGAGAGTGAGCAAGCACAAGCAGGGAGAATAGCAGGCAGAGGGAGAAGCGGGCCCCCCTGCTGAGCAAGGGGCCTAATGCAGGATTCAATCCCAGGGCCCTGGGATCATGACCTGAGTTGAAGGCAGACACGTAACCAACTGAGCCACCCAGGCGCCCCTGACTTTAAAATTTTTAATTCACGTTCAGGTTTAACCCTATCACATGCTTCCCAAACTGAAGTGAATGTTCGTATGCTTTCTTGAGTAGGATTTGCAGCTAGTTCCCATGGGATTGTATGATGACTGGGATTAGCTCCAATCATTTGTGTCTCAGATGGAAAAAATTGAGAATCTATTGGTCTGGTTCTTTTTCCTAAGGAAAATCAGAAATCCTACAAAATAAAGCAAAAGAAGAAAGAAAAGCTCTGATGCCATTATCAATAGACTGTTGGGCCATCTTTCTCAAATATTTCTAGAATAGAACACTTGAAAACCATTCATCACAAGCTTGCTTTCAGATAGTCAGAGGCAGGCCACGGCAATGTGTGTAATTACACATGGTGAGATGTGAGTTTTAAAATCCTGACATGTGCATTGTTACGCTCTGACACATTAACCTATAAAACCAACATCATAAAGTAGATTGCTTTTGGTTTTCTCTCAAATCTAAGAATTCTCAAAGCATCTGAGAAGAGAAGAAAAAAAAGCATTACTTTGTAAAAAAAAAAAAAAAAAAGATTGGGACCGATTAGGTTTCAGTAACATCTCTACCCAAAATAGTAAACAATGTGTGGAATGGTTATTATTTTTCCTTATGTGCTGTTGAAGAAACAAGCTGTTATGGAATTTTGCAACTTGTATGCAATCCCATTGCTATAAATTAAAGAAAGATGTGTAGTATTGCTGTGGGACTGACTTACCATAAAGAGCTGTAATAAATAAATAATGAAGATGGGTATAAATGCAAGACACTAACACAAATACTGAATAGTAACACTGTAAAGTATATGTAGTTTTACACTGACCGTATTGCACGTTACCTCTCACCTGGCCTTCTGCACTGGGTTCCTAACTTGCCCCTACTGACTCTTCAAATCCACTTCATACACTATTTTCAGATGAACCCTCCTGAAGCACAATACTGACATCCCCCCACCCACCCCTGCGCCGCTGCCTTGTTTAGAAATCATAAATGCCTCCCATCCAAGCCTACAGTATAAATACCTACAGAATAAAGTTGAAATCTGGATCTACTTTTCCAACCTCACTTCCCACGAATATTTCCCTTTTTGTGTTGACTTGAAGCTAAACTACTTCCCTTCCTGCCCTACCACTAAGACTTTGTCCGCTGCCTGTAATTCTGACTTCCAAGTCTGCATCCTCCCTAACCCTCATGCATTCGCAAAGACATGTTCTCTTAATGGAGAGGGGGAGGGGCAGAGCCCCAGGTGTAAGACCTAGGGGGAAGTGACTACTTTCAAAAAGTGCAACCCTGTAACTGCTCTTTTCGTAATGTTTTCGCCACCCTATTTCCATCATAGCTTTAAAAACTATCGAGACAACGTAATACCTGAAAAACAGCTTACAAGTCCCCTTTTTAAAAAAATTGTTATTGTTATGTTAATCACCATACATGACATCATTAGTTTTTGATGTAGTGTTCCATGATTCATTGTTTGTGCATAACACCCAGTGCTCCATGCAGAACGTGCCCTCTTTAATACCCATCACCAGGCTAACCCATCCCCCCACCCCCCTCCCCTCTAGAACCCTCAGTTTGTTTCTCAGGGTCCATCATCTCTCACGGTTCGTCTCCCCCTCCGATTTGCCCCCCTTCATTCTTCCCCTCCTGCTATCTTCTTCTTCTTTTTTTTTTTCTTAACATATTGCATTATTTGTTTCAGAGGTACAGATCTGTGCTTCAACAGTCTTGCACAATTCACAGCGCTCATACAAGTCCCCTTTTAAGAGAGTATGCTGGGGAGCAGTCAGTCCCCCCCTTCACTCCCAACTAGGTACCGTCTGACTTGGAGGCTCTGCTCAAATGACACTGTCTCTATGAAGGCTGGTCTCTGATTCTCTCAGCAAGGGATAATTTCCTCTCCTCTTACCTCTCATTGTACTTTGCCCGCTTCTCTCGTTCAACAATACTCATTCCAGTATCTGTGAACCTTCCAAATGTCTGATGCCAAAACTTCCAGAACGATTCTACTGCTATGCATGTAGCCCTTCAAACTTCCCATGTTTTGTTGTTTTGGGAGGGGTCTTCTCAGGGTGTGAGGAATAGGCACACCCAGAGCCCCCAGGAAAGACCCATCGTCCCAACCGGCAAATCCATGGAGAACAGAAGCTGATTCCAGGACACAGCAGTGCTTGGGACCCCTCAGGCTCAGAAGGAGCTCTCGTGTTCTGCTCCGCTGGCCATCCCCCTGCCTTCCACTCCAGGAGCGCATCATTGCTTGCTCCTTATTCTGATTTTCTGCTATCACAGTGACGTAGTAAGCATCTATCTCTACTTCTTCAACTTCAGCCACATTAGCAACAAACTTACTCTCTCTGCCTGTCTCACGTTCAAACTTCTGGAAGGTGAACTTAATCAAGGGGCCAGTGAGGCACTCGGCAATTTTGGAGTCCTGTCTTGGGCAGAGTTTATGCTCCAGACCATTTCTGGATTTGGGTGTTGGTTTCAGATTGAATCTTTAAAGCCTTGGGATGCACAACATATACAAAAAGTAATAGTTTCAAGCTATTTTTCTTTGAAGGTGTGTATGAATATATCAGACAAAGTTTCATATCAGACTTACCTTTATGATAGCTGTTTGTATAATATTTCAGGTCCCTTCCTTATTGTAAGCCCCTTGAAGACATAACTATTCCATTCATCTTAGCATCTTGCACAGCGAGTAGCTTAGTACCTGGCACAGAGTAGATCTTCAATAAATATGCATTAATATATGCCAAGATTATACCCTGAGTATAAATCCTATGCCTCCCTACAAAATGCTGAACAGTGCAATCTGGCTTTGGTTATTCTCTCAGATGGTTATGTACTAGCCCTGTTCTCAGCAGCAGTTACACCAACATAGTTGTGCTGCTTTTTATATATAGTTCTAGCCAGAAGGGTGCAAAGCTAAAGGTGGGGGTCGTTTGTCAGTTTGCTTTTTTTTCCACTGTGGAGTATGTTATAAACAGTTTTATGAGATTTCACTAGAGCCCAGGGCCCCTATGTACATAAGAAATGCTAAACTAATTGCCAACTGATGGTTTAAATGTGGTAGAAAAGAATTTCAGGGGTGGAGCAAGAATGTGCAACAAAGATTAAGCCTTAGCTCCCATAACCACATTTCTAGTCCAGTGATTTGGCAGCCATTCAGAGGGGTCACATTATGCTATAGATGACATTCTGAAAACAGATTTACTAGTGAATTTTCTGTTTTGTTTTGTTTTTTCCAAGTAATTTGTTGTTTCTCCTTTATATCTTTTGGATTGTATTTCTAAGTAGCAGCACTATGTTCACATAAAGGAAAACGTTTTTAGTTTTTGTCTTTAATACCACTCCCCTGGAAGTGTTTTTTTATCACTAGGTTCTTTCTCATATTCACTTTGCAAGATTTCTTTATTTCTCTAACACAAATTATCAATAACTGTACTTTGTCATATACATTTTTGATATATTCATATTTCTTTTAGTAATGACTCTTTCCTGAAAAGAATACCAATAAAGATAAGTCCATAAAAAATGTAAAATGCTTACATAAAATCTCATTTTACTTTCAAATCACTTATCAAATATGAATGCTTTCACCCCAAAAGAGAATGATTTCTTTGCTTTTCCTGCATGATTTCCTCAGTGCTTGGAAAGAGAAACACAAAATCATTTTGTTAGACATTTAGTTTGAAAATTTTTCATTAGAAGCATTGCTACTTGAACTGAAAAAATGAGAGGAATGAATGTTACATGCATAGTAAGAAAAATTTTATGGATCTGTGAAACAGCACCAGCCCTGTTTAGAGAATAATTCTAGTCTAAAGCATTAACAAGTTAAAGAAATGAATAATTTGCCTGTCTACTGGAAAAATAAAACAGGATGAATTCTTTAGACCACCCTTTTTCAATTTATTATCCATCAGTTTTAACCTCTTGAGTTGACTTGTGAAATTATATATGTAGTTTCTATATTAAATGTTTTGTTACCCAGGAAATGCAGGCTTTTGTGGCCTTAGCTCTTCAATATTATACATAATGTATGACCACCACCAGCCTCCATTTGTATTCAGCAAGTCTTTGTTGCAAAGCATCCATACCATTAACAGAGATAAACATATTTACCCCAAACTTTACACACCACCCTGCATTATCCATAATGAAAACGTTAATAGCCCAAATGGCATTCTTTTTTTACCACTAAATGCTCTTGTTGTCTATTATTTGCAAATTAGGCTATGTCACTCATGTGCATTAAACTAATATCATCAACATACAGAGAGCCCTTCAAGAATCTCAATATAATAAGCCATCTGTGCCTTGCTCCTGTAGGAATCCGTGGAAGCCAACAATATGTTTAGAGTCAGAGGTACTCTCGTAGTTGAAAATTTCTGCTAGAAAATCCTTTTCTGTGTTTACTTGGGAACAAGGACCCATAAAGTAATGTTTAACAGCACTTTCCTTTCATTTTAGGAGACAATATCCCTTCCTAAAGGAATACTTTCTTCCTTTTAGTTCTCAGCCAAAGGATTTTCAAGGTAGAACACAAATTATTTTATGACAGCATAAAGTCAAAGCACAGCTAGCAACGGGGTCTGACCCTCAAATGTCTCACTCACATATTTAGATTAGAATGATGTGGTGAAAGGCTTTGGTAACTTTACTTTTAACTTCTACTTTGTTCTGTGATGGGAAAATTTCCCTTTACGTGTTTAGCGCAGTTTTTAGAAACTAGGTCCCCTCTAGTAACTCAGTAATCCACAGACTCCCTCCTTCTGGGTTTGCTGTTCCTCGGGGACTTCAGTGCTGTTCTTCCTCTTCTCCTTCTCCACTTCACTTTAAGATTTGATCAGAAAGAACAATGCCTACTCCAGTGATAAGAAGGAAGTTTATATTAAAATTATTTACAGAAATTTATATTTGGTGGGACGCCTGGGTGGCTCAGTCAGTTGAGCGTCTGCCTTCAGCTCAGGTCAGGATCACGGGGTCCCGGAATCGAGCCCTGCATCGGGCTCCCTGCTCAGCAAGGAGTCTGCTTCTCCCTCTCCCTCTACTGCTCCCCCTGCTTGTACTCTCTCCCTCTCTCTGACAAATAAATAGATAAAATCTTTTTTAAAACTTTATATTTGGATTCTAATGATACGCAATAACATGGAAATAGGCATACTAAAGGTACACCCAGCCATGAAGAAAAACTAAAGTTACAGCTACACACTAGTGAGAAACTAACGGAGAATAAAAAGTTTGACTCTTCAATGTTTTGTTTCTTGAGCAGAACCATTTGGCCAGGAGATAGAACTATTTGTTTTAGCACCCTCCCAGTCTTCCTATATAGCCTTGGCAAACTGGGAAGACCAAATTATTAAATCACGTCTGGGCTGGATTTGTTGCCTTTACTATATATGGCACGACAGGAACACGTATTACTGTGCAGTCTTTGTCTCTTTTACCGGCATGAGAGTCCGCATTCATCCAACAAATATGAATCAAAAGTCTACTATGTGCCAGTCGCTCTCTAGGGTACTGGGAACACAGAAGTGCAAAACCCAAATGAAACAAAACCAACAAATAAAACAAAACTCCCTGCCCTCATGTTGCTTCTAGTCTAAGAGGTTCAGTGTTGTGTTGCCTTTCTCAGACCTACTTGCCTATGTGTTTTCTGTGCTTCGATGTCTCTTATCCCCTCAATGTCTTTACTCACTGTCCCTGTTCCAACTCAGCCTTGCTCAGTTTCTGGTGTTCCACGGGTATTTGCTGAACTGAATAATTGTTTCTCTGTGTTCCATGGAGACACAGCCTGCGGCATTCCTAAAGTCAGAAGAACAGCAGCACATTGTGGTGGGGCCTGTTGGCAGGTAAGGTGGGACCTGCAGAGAGAGAAAGGTTTGTGGTGGTGACTCAGGCGCGCAGAATGGAAGCAGGGGCACAGGGTCAGTGTGGCATGGCCTATGCCTATGCGAGATGCACTCAGGATTCTGGCTGAGGGGATATGGCGGTAGCTAAGGACATAGACAAGTAATTTAAGAGATACCAGGAAGCTCCTTTTCATCATCTAAGAGTATAAGCCTTAAAGAGCAGGGCAGAAGCCGATGAGCTGGTTTTAACTGGGTGGGTCACCCTGAGCTGCTTTTCTCCTTGAATTCGTAAAAAATTTTCTGTCCTGCTGGGACTACATTTTCTGATTGGGAATAAAGATAAAAGGAGAATGGAGGTGGAGGTGGACAGTAGATGATGAGGCCCTCCAAAAAAATAAGAAGTAGAGGTCTATTCTAAAGATAAACCAGAAGATAGGCGGGGTGAGGAAACCCTACAGTGGGGCAACAGGCTATGATTAAGGGAAGACATGGCCTACAGGCCCTTAGGGGACCCTGCGAAGGGCCTTGGGCCTGTGGACTCTGAGAGTGACCAGCTCTCGTATCCAGTTGTGAACTGCTTTCCGTATTGTTGTTCTCTCCTGTTAACCTTAGCCTTCAGTAAAGCCTTAGTTCAATGTTTAAAAACAAGTAAAGATAGATATTTAGCATAGTTGTACTAGCAAAAATATTGTTAGCATAGAATATAGTCTATAGCCACTTAGGAAATTCACATAGCTGCTAAGAAAGGTGACATAGAAGTGTATTTCTTATCATTTATTCCCAATACAATATTAAGTGGAAATAGTACGTTCTAAAATTGTATGATCCTGTTTCTCTAATAAGAAATAGGTATCTACGTATGTGTTTAGAAGGCTATTCAGTGAACTATTAATGGTGAGAAAGAGTGGGTGGCGAAATTAGAAGTTTTATTTTTTATTTATTTGACAGAGAGAGAGAGAGCGAGAGCAGGAACACAAGCAGGGGGAGTGGGAGAGGGAGAAGCAGACCCCCTGCTGAGCAGGGAGCCTGATGCGGGACTCGATCCCGGGACTCCGGGATCATGACCTGAGCCGAAGGCAGACGCTCAACAACTGAGCCACCCAGGTGCCCCGAAATTAGAAGTTTTAAATTACTTTTTAAATTTTAGTAATAAGTTTGTTATTTATAAAATAATAAAACCACACATGGCTTCTAAAAATAGAAGTGAAATGCAAAGGGAATTAGGGATAAGAATTGCTCTTATAAAGGCTTTGCAGTCTTTATAGCTTGCCAGTTTGGGGATTTCTTCACCTGTATCCATATTTTTTTTCCCAAAGTGATCAGGAAGGGAAATCCCTAAAAGAAAACAAGACTTACTTACTCAAACTACAGATATTTTTCTGAGCACCGCTTTGTGCAGGCACTACTGACTTAGATGCTCAGTGGGCACAAGTGGGCAGGTCGGATGTGGCTCCTAATGTCACAGAATTCCAAACAGAAGAGCAGAACTGTGTTAACGGTTTGTCAGCGTCTATTCCATAACGGAGCAGCCCGAGGCCTGGCTTTGCAATCTGGCAGAAGTGGGCTCAGCTGTCTTGCCTAGAAAGCTGCTGAGTGAAGAACTCAGTCACTGTTGTCCAGGCCTCCCGTCATCCACTGGTGTACAGTCGTCACCCCATCTTCTAGAATCATGCTCCCTGGCCTTACTTGCCTAGATGTCAGCAGGCTCTTTTGAGCGGTCACAATCCCCTTTACTAGAGTTGCTCCCCCAGTAAGGGTAACTATGCAGTAAGACACTTTCTCCTTATCACCTTCCCTAAAAAAGCATTTATTTACTTAATGGAGCAATTTTTTTTTTAAATTTACACAGCAAGAGAGGGAACACAAGCAGGGGGAGTGGGAGAGGGAGAAGCAGGCTTCCCGCTGAGCAGGGAGCCCGACGTGGGACTCAGTCCCAGGACCCTGGGATCATGACCTGAGCTGAAGGCAGACACCTAACCATCTGAGCCACCCAGGCACCCCTTAATGGAGCAATTTTTAAAGTGGTGCAAGTTAGACAGTATGGCTAGTGAATGGAAAGCATGTCAAAGCATGTGTGTGCAAGAGGTATGGCGGGGAGACTGGGAGTGCATCCCAGCACCCCTTAGATTGTGTTCCCATCAAAAAGCTAGTCCTCCCCCTAATGCAGTAAGTCCCTGTATAGCTTATTGATTGAAGAGCTTAATGAAAACAATGCCTGATGACATATGTTTGATTAATTAGTGGTATCTACTCATTGCATTTCCCAGAGGCCACCAGAGAGAAGGGGACACTTATTTGCTCATTTAATACACATTTGTTGTGCACTATTTTATGCCAGGCATTGGATTGAATGGCAAAGATAGAATAATGAATAAGACAGGCAACACTCCTATTCTCACCTAGTTGTAAAACAAAAGACCCCATCCACATAATGGTTTTTATTTTAGAAATCCCATATGCAAGTGCTAGGAGGGCAGCAAAACATAGGCTCTTTGCACTGAATTCAAGGTAGGACTGGGTTTAATCTCAGGTCCAGTGTTTTGGGTTTTTTTTCCCAGAATCCATGTTTTAGAAATTTATATATTTTTTTAAAGATTTTTATTTCTATTTTTATTATTTATATGACAGAGAGAGAGAGACAGTGAGAGAGGGAACACAAGCAGGGGGAGTGGGAGAGGGAGAAGCAGGCTTCCTGCTGAGCAAGGAGCCGGATGCGGGGCTCGATCCCAGGACCCTGGGATCATGACCTGAGCCGAAGGCAGACCCTTAACGACTGAGCTACCCAGGTGCCCCGAAATTTATATTTTTAATCGATATTTTTCTTCTGAGGGTTTCCCTTTACAAAGGAAATGTTTCTTTTTTATTTTTAAAATAAACTTTATATTTTGGGGTGCCTGGGGGGCTTAGTCCGTTATGGGTTGGGCTCTTGATTTCTCTTGATTTCAGCTCAAGTCATGTTGGGCTCCATGCTCAATGGGGAGTCTGCTTGAGCTTCTCTCTCTTTCTCTCCCTCTGCCCCTCCCCACCACTCTCTCTCTCTCAAATAAATCAATCTTTAAAAAAATAAAATTAACTTTATATTTTATAACAGTTTTAGATTTACATAAAAATTGTGAAGATGGTACAATCCAGCAGCTTTTTGGGGGGAGGGGGAGAGAGAGAGAAAAAGAGAGCGCACGTGTGAGGGGGGAGGGGCAGAGAGAGAGGGAGAGAGAGAATCCTTAGCAGTTTCCATGCTGAGTGCAGAGCCAACTGGGAGCTGAATCTTGACCCTGAGATCATGACCTGAGCTGAAATCAAGAGTTGGATGCTTAACCAAATGACCCACCCAGGCGCCCCTTAAATCTGTGAACTTTTGAGCAACTGACTTAACCTAATTGAGTCTCAGTTTCCTTATCTGTAAAATGGGGACTATAGAGTGGCTTTCACAGGTCTGTTGTAACAATTAGAAATGATATTTTTAAAACATCTCACACTTGGTGGGTGTTCAATAAATCCTCGCTCTTATTATTGTCCTCCAGCCATGTGACTGGGTTCAGCTAAAGGCTAATGTCATTCCTGGACTTACAGGCCAGTCGCTGATGGGCTTTCAATCTCCGTGTCATCTGTCCAAGGGACACTTGGGCAGTGGCCACATCTCCAGAGTGACCCAAGTACACTCTGTTCAGGGTCAGAGTCATGCCAGTGTTGGAAAAAGAAAACTCTTACTCTAGGAATTCTTGATTATGTAACCATTAAATCATGGCCATCCTCTTAGACAATTGACATACTTATTAGGCTGGAAGAATCTAGAATTACAATGCTTCATCCAGCTGAATTCAGCCAGAAATAAGTAAGATCAAATGACTCATTAATGGTGAGAATGGCCAACCAGCCAAATGGAGAAAAAAGAAGTTTGAAGAGAGCGTCATCAGTAATGCTTCAGGCTGTGCTGATAAAATGTGCATGACTAAATCACAATATGTGTTTTAAAAAAATCTATCTTTAGTTGGCTTTTATAAAAACTTCTTTTCAAAGAAAAATACTTAGATTCATTGCCATGGGAAATACTAGTGGTTATTTTTATGCAAACATTTTCTGAGCACTAACAATATGCCAAGTACCATACTGGGAGCCATACGCATATTTCCTCATGTAATCCTCATGACAACTCAGTGGGGCAACCACCCATACTGTTCTACTCTTCAGATGTCAAAAATGCCACTGAATTTGATTCCAGAACTTGTGCTTTTAACCCTTAGACATACTGTGTTATGATGTTTTATTGAACAAATAGTTTGAGCACCTGTGTTATGCTGGGTTCTGGGAATAATGGGGAACAAACAGAAATGGACTCTATCCTCACACAGTTCACAGTGTGGAGGAAAGGCAGTCAATTATGAAGTGATTTCAATAAAGTTTGATGACTATTATAATGAGGGAAAAATAGGGTACCAAGGGAACAGAGTTAAAGTATAATTTTAAACCAGCTGAACTCGCCAGATAGTTCTGAGACTGACTGCATTCCGTAGCAAAATGTGGGTTGCTGATTACACGTCATTTAGTTCACAGACCTATAATCCTTTATCATCTTAGTAGGCCTTTTTTCTTCTCTTCTTCCTTCTCTCTCTGTTCTTCCCTTTTTTCCTTTCCTTTTAACACCTAGATTAAGAATATGTTTGGTTTCAGGGCGCCTGGGTGGCTCAGGCGGTTGAGCAGCAGACTCTTGATTTTGGCTCAGGTCATGATCTCAGGGTGCTGGGATCACCCTGCAATGGGCTCCAAGCGCAGCGGGGAGTCTACTTGGGATTCTCCCTCTGCCCCCACTCACTCTCTCTCTCTTAAATAAATAATTTTTTTTTTAAAAAGGAATATGTTTGGTTTCTTTCCTATTGCCTATTAATTTTCTGGAATTCAATTACTGTGTTTTTTGTTCATAACTGAAAGAAAGGAGATTTTTCAGAGATTACTTTTTTCTGTGTACAAAGGAAGAAAAAATATCTGGTAAGGTTTGAGTCCAGGCTCTGAGACCCTTTTAAGAAAACATCTAATTTGGGCGCCTGGGTGGCTCAGTTGGTCAAGTGGCTGCCTTCCGCTCAGGTCGTGATCCTGGAGTCGCAGTATCGGGTCCCGCATCGGGCTCCCTGTTCAGTGGGAGTCTGCTTCTCCCTCTGACCCTGCCTCCTCTTGTGCTCTCTCTCTCTCTCAAATAAAATCTTAAAAAAAAGAAAACATCTAATTCAACTCTTTTTTGAGAAGGCAGTTTCACTGTCCAAAATACCTCTTAGTTAAAAAACTTACTGAATTTTAAAAAATCAATCAATTCCTATAAAACAATACTGAGTTAAGTAAAATGAGTTAGAAATATGTACATTACATTTCCCTTGAGACCATTTGAATGTTGAAAAGAGAAATTCTTTTAGAAAATCATTTTGGTTTTGCCAAGCCGATAATATTTGAAAAATAATTTGAAATATTTTGTGAAACCTCATATCCCAAGAGATTCATCCATCTCTCCCAAATTGTTAGAACATATGTTTTATTTCCACACTTAACTTATCCAATTTGGGCCCTCTCATAGAATTAAAAAAAAAAAAACAAAAAAAAAACTTTAAAGCAGGAGGGGAAAAAAAGCTACCAAACTACAAATCCAAACCAACTGTGACCCTTGGATTTGAGTGTTAGTGTGCAGTTTTTGCTTTTGCTTGAATGATCGCTTTTAAAATAATAATAGCCACCATATATGGAGCTCCTGTTATGTTCCAGGAGCTGTGCAAGCTTTCGATATTCTGTTAATTGGATTCTTTCGGGGTGCAAAGAACAGAGACATAATCACTTGGCTCAATTACTGTAGGTTTATTAAAAAGGATATGATATAAGAAATAGGAAAGATAAGTAAAGGTCTCACTGGCAGGCTTGTGGAAAACCAGATGTTTGTTACAGTCCATCAGCAACAACTGAGCAATAGCTCTCTAGTCTTGGAGTAGAAGCTACCCTTTGGTGACCTCACAGGAACTCGTGGCTTCTTGCCATGCACATGATTCAGCTCTCCTGTCTCTGTTTCTGTCTACCTGCTTATTTTTCCAACTACTGCTACTGACGACACTCCACTCACTTTCTCTCTGCCTCATGGCTTTGCTTACTCATGGTGTCTGTTTCCTGTCTTCCTTCTGTCCACTTCTGCATTTACCCAGGCTGGCCCTCCCTGGATGTTTTACACTCAAACTCCATAAGAGAGAAGAAAGGGCACTCCTTTCGTGCCAGGCATCAACCTAGGCCATTAGTCTTTAGGTCATGTGAGTCCCTGTCGAATTGGCAGAGTACATGGCAAAAACACATGGTTCACACACCTTAGGGAACGTCTCACAAAGAATTACTCTGATGCTTTTCAGGAGAGAGAGGAATGAAACTGGCTAGGTGCCTTAACAGGCCTGCACATATGTTACTATTTAACTCTGAAACTCAACAAATGCACAGTTTTTATATAAAGTAAACGCTATCCTCACCATTATCCTCATCAACGTCAGCATATCTATCTTGCATAATAATATCCTAAAGCTTGGCAAATAATTACCTTGTGTAACTGTGTTACTCTATCAAATACTTTTGTTAGTAGAGAGTGGTTTGGTACAGCGAGGATTGTTACTTTTAGAAAAAGTCAAATAAGAAGGCATAATGGCATAACCCAGCAGTTTTCAAATTGGGGGTGTTACAGGGCCGGGTTTGGGGGAGGTCAGAGGCAAGAAGAGAAGTGAAGCAGCGAAACCAGCTGCTTAACCAGAGCATCCAGTTTATCTGTTGGATATTTTTCACATGCACAGAAGCTCTTGCCTTAAGATTCCATAGTTTGGCAAAAAGTTTGAAAGCTATTTTTTTTTATTTATTTATTTATTTATTTATTTATTTATTTATTTATTTATTTATTTGACAGAGAGAGAGAGAGAGAAAGATCACAAGTAGGCAGACAGGCAGGGAGAGGGAGAGGGAGAAGCAGGCTCCCTGCTGAGCACAGAGCCCGATGTGGGGCTCGATCCCAGTACGCTGGGATCATGACTTGAGCCGAAGGCAGATGCTTAACCGACTGAGCCACCCAGGCACCCCTTGAAAGCTATTTTTAGAGATATATGTTCAAATCCCAGTTCCTCCTCTTTATTGCTATGTCAAAAATGTGCTAAGTTAACTACCTTCTTTGGCTTTTCTTTATGGGGATAACACTAGCTCCTTCACAGATTTGATGTGTGGATCTATCTACTGAAATACAGCATGTAATGGGCCAGGATCACTGTAACTAAGTAAACGTTCGTTCCTGTCCACATCAAACACTGAACTGTAAAACTCTGCTGGTCATGACTTAATCTTTCATTACTGGTTTCAAGAAGGATTTTTCAGCAGCTTCATAAATAAAATGTTGGCTGAGAGTTACATACAGTGTCTGCTGCAGAAATATTTAAATTGTATTAAAGATACCGAACTATACTATTGTGAAAATCAAGTGTTCCAGAAACTTTGCATTGTACAATCAAGGAATTAGGGAGAACATAAGAAAGAAACATTATCCCATTGGATTATTCACACATATTATTTAATATGTAATTCAGTTATAATTTAAACCATAATTCCTTGAAAATAATGTGTTTTTCAAATATAAAGTATTATCATTTTTATAATTATTACTCATTCCTGGCTTCTATGTACTTTTTCTTAACAGCATTTTAAAACACTAATTTTACCTCATTGATAATGTTTCCTTTTCACAATCTTTCCAACAGTAAGATTAATTGTACAAAATGCAACTCTAGGTATCAAGAACACAAATGTAACTAAAGACCTATTGCCTTACATATACAAATGTTAATGTTTTTTTGACTTGCCAATATACAAGTTGGATAATTGAAGTCTCAATATTTGGTGACTTTCCCAATTTTATAGAATTTGAGGATTGTACATGTTTGAGGCACTTATTTGATAAATGAGGAAAGTAAAGGCAGGGAAGGTGTGTGGAGTCATACCACAGTTAATGCTGGGGTCACGAACAAATATAGATCTGTTGGCTCTCAACCTCTGCCTCATGTTGAGACCAATGAACCATCTGCTGAATTATCATTTGAACAGGAAGTTGAACTAGAGTCTATTTTTTTGAGGTATATAATAATGACTAAAACTATAAAACATAGAGAATAAAAGCAGAAAAAAGTGAAAACTTAATGCTATTTAACAAGTTTAAAAAATCACATCCAAACCAAAAATTTGTATTGTATTTGCAAATTATTCTACATTAAACTAAAAATCCAGAATTTTAATAGAGAAGTCAATGAGAAAATCCAATGATTAGAGTCCTCTTTAGATGATAGCAGTAGAAGTCCTCAATTATTCATTTGTCTGAAAGAAAGTCTTACCTTTATTATATTAAGCAGTGGGAAAATGTGTTTAAATATCTACAACAAGTTAATATTTATTTTTCTATGAGTAACAGCGACTGAGATTTAATATGTTTAAGTGTCAATATAGAATCTTATTTAAACTAACAGATTGTGAAATGGAATTCAAATGAGTTGATTTGCTATTTTTTTCTATATTGAGATATTAGCTTTTATGATGGTTCATGCTAATGTATATAACCCAGGTAATTGTGTAAAGGAGATAGGAGATAGGAACACTGGGTATCAATGGCTGCCAACATAGTCAGGGACCATATCTCTGGGAAAGAACTATATCATTGTATTAGGCTTCTCCCTCTTCTTAACAATATCCCCACAATGCTGTATGAGTTATCTGATTTTATATAGATAACATATTTGCTTAGGCTAACAAATTACCCCCAAACAAGTGGCTTGAAACAACAAAATCTCTGATAGTTTCTGTGGCTCTGGGATTTGGGTATGACTTGGTAGGTGGTTTTCAATTAGGTCTCTCATGAGGTTGCAGTCATCTGAAGGCTTTTCTGGGGCTGCAGGATATGCTTCCAAAGGTGGCTCACTCACATGGTGACAAGTTGACCCTGGTTATTGGCCAGTGGCCTTAGTGCTTCTCCATGTAGGCCTCTTCTTGAAACTATTTGGGTGACCTTACAACATGACAGCTGGCTTCCTCTTTTGCAAGCCATCAAAAAGACCAAGATAGACGACTCAGTATTTTCTCTGACCTAGCTATAGAAGCCACACACCATCACACCCCTGTACTTTTATCGATCATATTCCTACTCAATCCATGAGGATACTACACAGGGCGTGACTCGTAGAGTTTAAGATCACTGGGGGTCATCTCGTCGGTTGGCTACCAAAAGTATAATATATTAGCCAGGGCTTTTTTGGTCCTCAACTGACGGAGCTACAACTCAAATTTACTTAGGCAAAGGGGAATTTATTGGTTCACATACCTGAACTGCCATTAGGGTGGGATGTACCCGTGCCTTAGATAATCATGACACCAGATAACAAGCACCCTGAGAACTGTGTCTATTCCAGGCATCTGCTCCTCTTTGCGTATCAGTGGTATGCTCTTAAACCTATCACATGGTGAGGCACATTCCTTTTACCTTTGCATTCTTCAAAGAAGAACTGACTCTCTTCCCTTAATTTAGTCAGAAAAGTCCTGCAGAAAAACTCTCATTGGCATCATGTGGTCATTTTTATGGCCATTGGTTTGGGTACTGCAGTTGGCTGCTCGCACCAGAACCATCAGGTTGGAGTGCAAGGCAGACAAGTTTCCCATAATAAATGGTGCTGTTCCCAGAAGAAAAGATTTGGGGGACAACCAAATGATAGGGGTCTACAAAAATTAAGTATCTTGGGGCATCTGGGTGGTTCAGTCAGTTAAGTGTCCCAACTCTTGATTTCGGTTCAGGTCATGGTCTTGGGGTCGTGAGATCGAGCCCCGCGGGCTCCTTCCATGCTCAGGGGGGAGTCTGCTTGATTCTCTCTCTCTCCCTCTCCCTCTGCCCCTACCCCTGCTCATGTGGATATGTTCTCTCTCTCTCAAATAACGTAAATAAATAAAATCTTTAAAAAAATTAAATATCTTAAGTTACCTAAAAAACAATCACTTAGGCACTTTTTTTTTTTTTAGCTAATCCACTCCGAGTAGGCAACAACTTCTTCCTTTCACTGCCACTATTTCCTTTTACTCACTTTTATCATTAATACACTTTTTAATTTTTTGCCACCAAGGACAGTATTTGTTAAACAAGAAAGCCATTTAAAATCCTTTTTCAAAGGCTCATTTTAAAAGCTATAGATTATGTATTATTTTAATTTGATATCAGTATAACTTACAGATAGTTCAAATGAACAATGTGGGTGCTAAATAATGTGAAGTTAAGAAAAGGTAATTATGTTGGTAGACTGGACAAATTGAATATTTGAAATCTGGAATGAGATGAATTTGACTAAGAACACAAAGGTTCTATCTCTTTGTCTACCTACATATATATAATATTTAGAGTAAGAAGATATTATATATGTCTGTATAACATTTCCAGAACAGAAGAACAAGGAACAGATACACTCACTGCTGACAATATATGATAAAATGTTAATGGGCCAAAAAATGCAGAACTTCTCAAATCCTCCTTCCTTTTTCTACCGAGAAAACACTAAACTTTCAACTGGGAAGTATAGATCAATCACTGCTAAGGGAAACCTGAAGCTAAAGATAGATAAAAGTATAACAAGAGAGCAACTAATTGCTGTAATGAATTCATATCTTCTGAGACAGCCAAAGACTTACTAAGTTACTACACAACTTGCAAATGGGCTTGAGGACTCAATTTCGGAAATCTTTAAGAAATCACGAGGTTCTTCAAGTAGGCTATGTTGACCAGCTGTTATTACTGTGTCTAAACTAAAAGTATTTCTCCTCATGGATGTGAATAAACCAGAGGTGCTTTCAAAAAGTAATCTCCATAAATCACCTCATCTAATAATAACAATGGCCATATGCCTCAGACATGTGGATTGGAGAGGCTTAGTACAATCCAAGTGTTCGAGTGAATCCATACAAGTTACCCAGAGGATAGTCAATATCATTCACATTTTATTGAAGATGAGAGAAAGACCCCAGAAAGAATCTGGGGTCATTTATTTATTTATTTTTTTCAGAACACTCAGAGGTAAGTTCTCACAGATCCTACAAGCATTTTGAAAAACTGTTCCAATGATAGGACTTCTGTAGGACAATTCTTTGTCTCCTAGATAAACTGGTTTCCAATAGATATATAATGCAATCCACAAATGTGAATCACATATGTGATTTTAAATTTAATAGCTACATTAAAAAAGTAAAAAGCAACGTGAAATTAATAACATTATATTTAACTCAATATATCAAAAATGTTATACTCCGAACATGTAATCATTATACAAATTATTGAGCTACATGTCATTTTTTATTTGTACTAAGTATGTGTGTATTTTAAACTTACAGTACATCTCAACTCAAACCAGTCACATTTCAAGTGCTCAGTAGCCACATAGAGCACTGTTGTATTGGACAGCACAGGTCTAGCCCAGAATTATGGACAGTTGGTTCTCAAACTACTGTTCCTCCTTTCCAGCAGAACCTGAAGACTTATCAAGATTGCTCTTTCCCATGTCAAGGGAGCTGTGAAACCTGTGTGCAATTCTTCAGCCTCTTTGCATTCTCTGTCACAGGCATGCTCCTTTCTTTCAGTCAACTTGATGATGCTAAAAGTGGCTCCAACCCAACACATTTCCTGTGTTTTTCTCCAATGAACAAATCTGGTTTAGAAAGAACACGAGGGCAAGACGTATCTGAGTTCAAATCGCATCTTTGTCACTTATGACTGCCACCCGATGCGGGACGCGATCCCAGGCCTCTGAGATCATGACCTGAGCTAAAGGCAGACGCTTAACCGACTGAGCCAGCCAGGTGTTCCTCAGACATTTACACTTTTATATATGCCACTTCTGCTTTGGAGTTTCTGTTACTTGGCAGCAAAAATCCTTAAAAAAAAAAAAAATGACTTTGGGTAAAGGTTTAACCTCTAAGGTTATAAGAAAGTTTAAAGTGTCTGTTCTAATGGCTAGTATCAAGTACGTACTTGATACTGTTTTGTTTTTTTTTTAAGTATACTGCTTTTTTAAAGTATATTAAAATTACAAATCCACTTAACTCTGTAAGATTCCAAATAAACTCATTTGTTCCTCTTCTAGCTCTGCTTCCATCCTGGCTGCTTTCTGAACTAACTTGTAGATAATACAAAGATCTTCATCACCTTTGCATTTCTCTCCAGAAAATTGCCTTACTGCCAGGATAGTCGTGTTCCTGAATGCCTAACAGCTCAAAAAAGCCTCTGCAAGAACCCCTCATGTAAATATTTAGAAAGGCAATATGAGAGAACTTGGCAATGCTCCTCCAGAATTTCTAAAGCAACAAGATACCAAGATCATGAGGCCCTTCCTCGCTCTAAGCAGATCTGTTTACTGTACTATTATTTTTAATAGGCTAAACAAAATTATGAAAGGATTCTTTTAACAGGTTTCTCACTTTTTAGGAGAACGACAAGTAGGGAGTTAAAAAGCATAGGGAACATAAAAGTTTCTATCAGTTGTTTCCAAGTTCTTTTTTTGTTTGTTTTTGTAGTGGAAAATTTCAAGGAACCCCACTTTCTAAAGCAAAAGTTTAACTACCTAAAAACAGTGATATCAGGAAGCATTTATCACAGAATGCCATAATAAAGGTACCTGCCAACCAAATTAAGGTGCTAGAGGATGCTAGAATGCTGATGTACTTAATTTGTATATAACACATTTTGGTGTGCATTGCCATTTATCATGCTTTCAAAGAATGGCTAAAAACAAAAAGGTTGGGAGCATTTCAGAAAGACACAGGAGTTAGCCCAAAAGAACTCCCAAAGACCAAAGCTGGAACAATTTGAGAAACAAAATTAATAATGGTCGTATTGGTTTATAATTCAAAGAATAACATAAATATATGTAAGTCCATACTGATATAAATACATGATTGAATAAGTAAATAAATTGGGGATAAGCGAGCAATCTTTTTTTTTTTTTTTTGGAGATTTTATTTATTTGACAGAGAGAGACACAGCGAGAGAGGGAACACAAGCGGGGGGAGTGGGAGAGGGAGAAGCAGGCTTCCCGCCGAGCAGGGAGCCCGATGCGGGGCTCGATCCCAGGACCCTGGGACCATGACCTGAGCTGAAGGCAGACGCCTAACGACTGAGCCACTCAGGTGCCCCGCAAGAAATCTTTCTTATAAGAAACTGCAAATAATATATTTAAATACTCCCACTCCAGGAGGTGGAGCTTAATTCCCTGCCCCTTGGGTATGAGTTGGACTTAGTGGATTACTTTCAAAGTATGAACATTCTACAGAATACCTGACTAGGACCCTTCAAAAGGGTCAAGATCATGAAAAACAAGGACAGACTAAAGCACTGTTGCAGATAGGAGGAGACTAAGAAGACATGACAACTGAAAAGCATGTGCTATCCTGGACTAGTTCCTGAAACAGGTTACATATATTACATACGATACATATATATCACATATATATTAAATATACTACATACATTACATGTGTAATATTCATATTACGCATAGTTCTCCCAGGAGTTATTAAATAAGAGAAGCATGGTTGCCCTCAGGGAGTTAAATTATAAATGATTAAAAATGATTCAGAGCAGACATAATGAAAATCACCTTTGAATGATGATTGACATTTATATAATGCTTTATATATACCAGACACTATTCTAAGCACTTTATATAATCATATTAGATCATTTAACCCTCCTAAAACTCTATGCAGTAGGTAATATTACTATTTACATTTTTTTAATGTTTTATTTTGAAATAATTATGAACTCATGTAAATTTGCAAAGAAATGTATAGAGAAGTGCCATCCACACTTCTTTCAGATTCCCCCAGTGTTAACGTCTTAAACATCTACAGTACAATATCAAAACCAAGAAATTGATATTGGTATAACCCACTGTGCTTATTCAGATTTCACCACTTGCACATGCACTCATTTGTACGTTTTTAAGTTCTATTTATTATTCCCATTTTATAGATAAGGAAACTGAGGCCTAAAAAGGCTAAGTAATGTCCCCAAGGTCACTCAATTTGTTTGTGATGAAGCCACTCTTCAAATCTGGGCAATTTGGCTCCAGAGTCCATACTCTTAATCATTAAGCTCTATTGTATCTCAATTTAGAATATTGCAGTAACTTGAATGATTATATCAACACATCTAAAGAAAGAATGTTATAAAAATATGGGTAAAGTTCAGGGGATAGGGTATAAAAAAAAGCCTATGGAAAGAATAATGTGCCCACCCTGTAACTAAGGAGAAAGATGTGGACTATCTTCAAATGTTGTGATGCAGTCACCATAAAAAGCAATTCTTGTAATAAAAAAAAGTATTTCTAGCTACGTTAACTGAAGAACACATCTCAGGAACAACAAATAGCCTTCATTCTTATTCATGACCCCAGAACAAGATTTAGTTATACATTTACTGGTAATGTCTCATTGAAAATGGAGTCAAGAACTAGTATGTAAACTCAACTGGAAGTTCCTTTGGTGTCCATCTTGTTTATGCTGCCTCCTGTTGAATGAGTGAATGAATGAACAAACAGATCAATGCTGTTGTTATCACTTGCTCCCCGCCCCCCATTTATCTAGAATTCTGGAAACCTTTCAGTGCTTTTCAAACCTATTCCATTCCTTTTTTTTTTTTTTCAATATTTTTACTTATTTATTTGAGAGAGAGAGAGCACGAGCAGTGGGGAGGGGCAGAGGAGAGGAAGAAGCAGACTTCCTGTTGAGCAGGGATCCCGATGCCAGACTCAATCCCAGGATCCTGGATCATGACCGAGCCAAAGGCAGAGGCTTAACCAACTGAGCCACCCAGGTGCCCCAAACCTACTCCATTCCTAACATCCAATCAATCCTTAAGTCCTAAGGAGATTCTTTCTAGTTTTTCACCCCTTCATTTATTTTATTTTGTTTTTCCACCACCAAAATTATCATCATACCTACAATAGTACCCATGTACTCTGCTTCCCTTCCTCTTATGATGAAATAAATGTCCCTTCTGTCTGAGGCCAAGCCCTCATTTTGTGCTCTCATTTCATTTCCTCATTTTAACAAGGACATTTCTTTGGCTTATATGTTCATAAATCAAATAGAAAGTAGCCATTTATTTATGTTTAGTATGTTAATAAACTGTTTTAAAATATAAAATAAAATATAAAATATAAAATAAAATAAAATATGGAATAAAATAAATAAAAAATATAAAATAAAAAATAAAAATTTTAAAATTTAAAATATAAAATAAAATAATAAAATAAAAATATAAAATATTAATATAATTTTTTAGAATACTCTGACTCTCAGCTCTCCAGGGTCATGTATGAAGATGGACTTTTTCAATCATTGCCATTAGCATTTTAGTGAATGCCAGCAATTCATAGCATTTCAGTCCATGCCAACAGGGAAATACTGATAGCAAATCGAGATGGCAACGATAGATATACTAATTAGAGATTGCGTGTGTGTGTGTGTGTGTGTATTTTTTAAGAGGGAAGATGGGGGGGAGGGGCAGAGGGAGAGGGAGAGAGAGAATCTCAAGCAGATTCCCCACTGAGCGTGGAGCCTGAGGCTGGGCTCATCTCACAACCCTGAGATCATGACCTGAGCTGAAATCAAGAGTCAGAGGCTTCATCGACAGCCATTCAGGCTCCCCAAGACTGTATATTTTTAAATATCATTAATATTATGGTGATCTTCACAATTATGCCTGATACAAAAGAGTTTGAAAATAGCAGGAAAATCACTATATTGTGTTTAGGGGATACATATTTGATGGGTTTCCTCATTCCCTTGTTTTCCTTATGTAAATTAAGTATCCTTCAGTTTCTGCTTTATTTTTATAAAGAGCTTTTTTTTTTTTAAAGGAGTAGTTATCAGATTTAATAAAATTTTTTCAGCTTTATTGTGATATACATGACAAATAACATTGCAATATATTTAAAGTGTGCATGGTAGTCATTTGACATACATATACATCATGAAAGATTCCCACCACCTAGTTAATTAACACATTCCTCACCTCATTCATTCATGCATTCATTTATTTAGAACTTAACAAGGATCTTGGCTTCAAATTATCTCCTTTTCTTGCACTTTCTCCCTCATGGCTGGGTTATTTCCATCCGCAGACAGACATGCCTTAATGTCATCTATGTTAAAAAATAAATGATGATAACACATTCTTTAACTTCAAGTCATCTCTAGCTACCCTAGATGTCTTTGATCACCTTCAGGACAAAATCTTGAAATTGTCCATGTTACCTGCCTCCTTCTCTCTCCTTTACAATCACTCCTCAATCCACTATGATCAGGTTTTTTGTGAATATCACTCTACGGAAATGGATTTTATGAACGTCACCAAATAATTTCATTTTGAGAGGTTCTTACAGGCCAACTTTCCACCCATCATTTGATTTGATCTCTCAATTATTCTCTGTTGAAACATTTCCTTCTCCAGGCTTCCCTGGTATCACAGGCTCCTGATTTTATCCTCTCACAATAGTTCCTCTTTCCCAATCTCCTTTGTTCCTCGGTCCTCTTTTTTTTCTTCGTAGTGATCTCATCCAGGTCTATGGTCTTGGATACCTGCCATATGCTTACAACTCCCAAGTACATCCAGTTCTGATCTTTCCTCTGAGTTCCCGACTCATATATCCAATCATCTACTTGACATCTCTTCTTGGATATCTAACAGGCATCTCAAACTTAACATTCCCACAGTGGAACTCCTGACTCTTGGCTCCCCCTCCCCCCACTCCGCTGCCACTCCCCTTGCCCAAATGTGTTTCTCCTCATCTCACTAAATGATCCCATGACACACCCAGGCCAGAAAAAGTGGCACTCATCCTTGATCCTATTCTCCTCATGTCTCATATTTGAAACCTATCTGTGACACCTTCAATATAGCCTGAAGATGACAACTTTTCACTCTGGTTCAAATCTCCCTTATCTCCCACCCACTCCATTGCAATAGTCTCCCACCTGGTCTCAGGGCTTCTGCTCTTGCCCCACCTACCCGTGCCTATTTGCTACCTAGGACCCACAGTGGTCTTCACACAGCATATACCACATTGACTTCCGACTTCAATGATTTTCCTTTGCAATCAGAATAAAATCCAAACTACTTTCTAAGGTCCACAGACCGACATTATTTGGCTTCTGCCTACCTCTGCAATGTCACCTCCTACCACTCTCCCCTTTGACTGTGTATTTCTCCTTGCCATATATAGTTCCCTCTGCCTAGAATATTTTCCCTCTGACTTCTCTCTGACAGAATAACACCTACTCCTTTTCTCAAGCCTCAGCTCTGTGCAGCTTTCCCCGACACCCTCCTCTGCTGGACATACAGGTGCTCAGCAATTGTCACTTCTTTGATCTAAGCTTGATTTCACCTCGGGGCTTTTGTATTTTTGGTTCTTTCTGCCTGAAAGGCTCTTCCCCCCAAGAAGTCTTTATGGACGCTCCATTTTTGTCATTTATGTCTCAGCTTGAATGTCACTTCCACAGAGGCCTCCTGTGACCATCTAAGGTAAAGTAGTTGCACGATGCTCCAGTCCTCTCTATCCCTTCTCCTGGTTTTATTGTCTTTCTATCACTCAGCATTATCTGCAATGATTTTATTCACTTATCTGTATATCTGTTTTTTTCTGTGTCCCCAGTTAAGATGTAACCTCTGGTATATTAGTAAGACACACAATAAAGAGTTGAATGGACAAACATTTAAGGATAGTTTACTATATGCCGGCTGCTATGTTAGGTAAAGGGGAATAACTCTGAAATACTGGTCCTTGCTCTCATGACCTTTCAAGCTAGTTTGGAAGAAAGATATGTTAGCAAAAACAATCATAGTATGGTAAGTTCTACTGATGTATGTATAACTAGTTGTTATAGGAGCTCAAAAGAAGGAGTAAGCAATTAATTCTACCTGCAGAGAAGGTTGACTGGGAGACTTAACAGAAGTGGTACTGGAATGGAGTCCTGAAAAATGAGAAAAATGTAAAAAAATGTATTTCAGGCAGGAGGACTAGAGTACAAAAAATCATGGAGAAAAAAAATTTTTTGAAAGAACATGGTACAAAATTGATCTATAGACCAATGCCATGCAAATCATAGTCCCAGAAATTTGTCTTTTTTTTTTTAGAAATCAACAAGCTGATTCTAAAATTAAATGGAAACACAAAGGACCTGGAGTGCAAAGCAAATCTGAAAAGCATTGGAGCATTTATACTACATGATTTCAAAACTTAACATAAGCTAAAATAATCAATAAACTATGGTATTGGCATAAATATCAACAAGATCAATAGAACAGAATTGAAACCCAAAAAGAAATCTACACTCAGAAGGCCATTTGATGTTGGTGACATACCAAGGCAATCCTACAGGAAAAAGAAATTCTTTTCAACAAATGGTTCTGCAGTAACTATGCATCAATATGGAAAAAAATTATTCTTTACTTCCACCTCACACCGTACACAAAAAAGTAAATCCAGTTAGATTACAGATCTAAATATAAAAGCTAAACCCATAAGATTTCAAGGGAAGACATAGAAGAATATCTCTGTGACTTGGTGAAAGTTTCTTAGGATATGGAAAGCAATAGCCATAAAAGAAGAATATGATCAATTAGACTTCACAAAATGACAAACTTCTGATTATCAAAAGATACCATTAGGAAAAGAAATAGGTAAGCCACATAGCAGAGAAAACATTAAAAAAACTCACATCTGAGAAAGGACTGGTAACCAAGATATATAATGATCTCCTACAACTCAATAATTAAAAAGCCAACAATTTGGACACATTACAAAAGGAAGTCTAGATAGATGCTGTGAGCATATGAAAAAGGGCTCAACATCATCAGTCAACAGAGAAATGCAAATTAACCAATATGAGATGACACTACACAGTCAGAATGTGTGCGTATGGCTAAAATTTGATAGGTATGTGAAGCAACCAGAACTCTCATACATACATTGGTAGAAAAGTGTAACATCGTACAACTACTTTGGAAAGAAAACGTTGTAGTACTTTATAAAGTTAAATGTATACCTTACTTTATGACCCAGCAGTTCCACTAATATTTACCCAAGAGAAATAAAAACATATGTCTAAAGAAAGTGTTGTCCAAGAATGTTCATAGCAGCTTTATTTGTGATAGCCAAACACTGGAAAGAGCCCAGGTTTCTGACAACAGGAAAATGGATAATCAAACTGTGAAATATCTATCAGAGGAATACTACTCAGCAGTGAAAAAGAAATGAACTACTATACACTCAGCTACACTCAAAAACAGTAAGAGACGAGTATATGCTATATAGTCCATTTACATGAAGTTCTATGACAGGAAAAACTGATGTCATCTCTGGTGGAAAAACAAATTTTGAGTAGTGGTTCCTTCTGGAAGGCCAGGCAGGAATTGACTAGAAAAGAGTGTGGAGGAAATTCCTGGAATGATGGTGAAGTGCTACATCTCAATAGGGATTTATATATTTCAGGCACTGGTCAAAGATCAGTGAATGGGCAGGGGGGCACCTGGGTAGCTCAGTCAGCTGAGCATGGGACTCTTGATTCCGGCTGGGGTGGTGATCTCAGGGTTGTGAGTCAGAGCCCCACAAGGGGCCCCTGGCTCAGTGCGGAGTCTGCTTGAGATTCTCTCACTCTGACCCTCCCCCCCACTTTCTTTCTCTTCCTAAATATAAATAAATAAATAAAATCTTTAAAAAATTCAGTGAATGGTATACTTAAGATTTGTACATTTTACTACTGCATGTAAATTTTACCTCAGCAGGAAAATAAAAGGCTGTAAATAAGTACTGATCTCTCATTAATGAATATACATGCTGAGGTGTTTAGGGGGAAAAGTACTGGTCACTGCAATTTCCTCTGATGGACAGAGGTATAGAGAGATAGGTGGATATGTAATAAAGTAAGTACAATACAATATTAGTGATAGAATTTAGGTTGTGGACATATGGGTGCTCACTGTAAAATTCTTGAAACATTAGCTTGGAAATATTCAAAATAAAATGTTGGGGGAAAAGGCAGGGAGATGTGAAGGATGTGGGGAATCCCAGATGGTGTTCAATGGCGGAACATGGGGTACTTTGGCAAAACATGAGGCAGGAAAGGCAATCACAAGTCAGACTGCCAAGGGCCTTTCATGTCATGCTGAGAAGCTTGTATTTTATCCTGTGCAGCAATATCAGTTAATTGTCTTGCCTGTTCTCACTGATAGTGTCTTTAGTCACGCCCTCATTAACCTTCATCTGGGCTTTGGCACCGTATTTATTTAATCAAATGGGTTGAACTGAATCAGATATGAAGGATGCACTTATACTTCTTGTGAGCTTACATAATTTATCCTGCTTTCATGTCAGGTAACTTTAAGATTTTTGCATATAAATAGAAATTGCCATTTGAATACATTTTCAGTTGAGAGTAGTTTCAAAACTGTATTTTTGTTTCTAGTCCTTAGGGCCTTACTTCGAATTTTCCCGAAAATAAGCAAGAAGCAGACTTCATAGGGAAGTTTAACAATTGAACAGTGAGAAACGAATTCTTCATTTTTAAAAGAATTATTAAAAGATTTATTTATTTTAGAGAGAGAGAGAAAGTGGGGGTAGGGGCAGAGGGAGAGGCAGAGAGAGAGAAAATCCTCAAGCAGACTCCCCACTGAGCACGGAGTCCGACGTGGGGCTCAATCCCAGGACCTCGAAGTCATGACCTGAGCCCAAATCAAGAGTTGGCCACCCAACGGACTGAGCCACCCAGGTGCCCTAAGATATGAATTCTTTTAATTTTTCTCAGTAAAAGGTATTCAAGCAAATGTATATAAAATATTGTAGGAAACACTAGGGAGTTGCATAAATTATCTAATTATTAAAAAATAGCTCCTGCCTCATTGATCTTGACAGTCAAAATTCCTACAATTTATGAAACACTAATAGAATTCTTTAAAATGTATGCTTTGTTGCTAGATTCTGTGAGTTTTTCCCCCTTTTGTTTTTTATATTCACATTTGATAATGAGATAACTATTTGCAAAGGTGTAATGGTAGATGATGTCATCGGTTTGAGCACATTGTTTACCATCTACGGAGATAAGGCAACAGAGACTGAGTGAGCCTTGTATTTCCCAACATCTTCCTCCAAAATGCAAACTCACGTCCACCAGAGGCTTTTAAGAAAATTCTTAAAACACAGTATTACTTATGCATCAGGCAATTTCTCCCTTTGAAGAAAATTTGGCTTTTTTTATTTTTTTGCTTCTTCTCACAAGATCTGGTTTCATTTGAATGAGTTTTAAAATATGAGTATCTCTTAAGAGATTAAATCTTCTAAGCCTACTTATCCATTTGTTCATGTGAACTCTCTGTTTTCACCAAACTTTGAATTCTTGGAGTTTTGACTATTGCTTGGCATAAAATATGTAGATAATAAATATTACTTGAATAAGTAAATGGATGGTATCAGACATGGTATCAGAATACTAGAAAATGGAACTAATGACTATGCATTTAATAGTAAATTAAATAACATATAATCCCCTCTTAGTATTAAGTCATAAAACACTAGGTATCTCTGCCTATATCAAATTAACATTTCATTAAATTACAGGAGTCATGTTGTATTTCATCAGTGAAATCATTATTTCAAAAAATAGTTGTTGTATACTAGCTTTGGTGGGGAAAAGGAAGCATAATACCCTAGGTAGTATACTCAATAATATCATTAATAGACTGCTTCTATTAATGGGTCCTATTGACAGGTGTTGCTGTTACTGGTATACAATGATAATGGATATTAATTAAAGATGAATTTAAAACCAGAGTTGAGCCCCAGGGAAAAGCTTGAAGGTTATGAATTGTATATTTGGAGCCTTTTCCCTCTTGTGTCTTCTCCTCTCTCTTCCACTTCATAGAATCAAGTATTCTCCCCTTGTACCACACACTGGTTGCTTAATCAATAACTAATTTTCTTGGTTTTTCTGTCCTAATAGACCTCTGCTTTTATTTAGGTATCCATCCTCCTCTAGGAGCTGGGTGCTTGGAGGGATATTGGCCCCATCTCTAGCTCCAAAAGCAATCATGGCATTCTCATTCCCCTGGCCAGAGATGAATATGGGCACTCGTTTCTGACATAATTTCAACAGTGCAACATCATGGGAATGATGTTTGCCTGGGAATTTTGGGGAAAGGTTTAGCCATCTTGTGACACACAGGAACGGAGGGTGCCATCTTGCTCTGGACATTGTTGTGCTCTATCTGGTGTTGGCACCTGGACTTGTTATGGCTTTACTTGCTACGAGGCTGAAGATGAAGCCAACAAGCAGAGAAAGGCAAAGGCAAGAGATTATAGGGAAATGGAGCTGAACTCTATACGGTCTACCTGACTTCTGTGTAAGCCAATTTTATCTGAAGTTTTCTGTCACTTGCTGCTAAAAGCAGCTTAACTAATAACCTTTCCTTCAAGTACTGGATAGTCTCATGTTTTCCTTTGGTACCCAAAGCCCCCCATCAGAAACCATCCAATCTTCTCTTTACAGCATTCCTCCCTCTACATTACCACTTCTTTAGCTCATTATTCATTAAAACTGCATTTATCTGACTGCCTCTATTTTCAGCTAGATTCAAGGGGAAAACCTATCTGATGCTAATTTTCACTAAAATTTTTCCAGGAGACAACCAATCTGATGCTGAGTCATACTAAGCTGAGAATAACTGGACCCCTTGGAGCATCCATATTCTCAATGCAGAACTTGTTCACTGAAATAAACCTTGGACTGGTTTAAGTTTAGGAAAAGTGACAAAATGAAGAGAATTTCAAGCAATGTGAGGAAATATCTGAAGTTGGTTCTTAACTTGTTCTTCCTTGAAGCTAGGCTAAAGTATATCAACATATTTATAATGTTATGTGGATTTTATCAACTCTAAATCTAGGAAAGCTGACCATCTATGAACGACATACATAGAAATATAATTAACCAGAATGTTTGACTTTTATTCTCAACTTGGTCTGGAAGATGAGAATTTAATGTGGATGTTTAATAATTAACATATAACCTTTCCTTAAAGTCTTTTGGTTAGGGCTAAAAAAAATATTAAATGAATTACATTAGAAAAGAAGAAAATCATTTTCTTAAGCAAAAGGAATACTTTAGCATCATAGCTTGTACCGTCCACCCTTAGAACTGATTGCAAAGAGGAAAGCTTACTTGATGGTCTGTGATTATTTACTCTCAGCAAGGCCTGTAATCTGAAGGATTTCATCCAAATGGAGCTAGCTCACACCAAGGACACATGATGGGCTCTCGAACATAATTGGCGCCACTTAACAGGATGGTGGTTAATGTTGCTGTCTGAGTAAGGAGAGCATGTGACCAAGGATCAATTTCACATCATCACAACTGAAGATTCCTTTTTCAAATCAGATTCTTTGGGGGATACTTTGAAAACCTCAGGTTAAGTGACAGAGGAGCTGAGAAATGCTTTTATGAGCATTGATGATGAAAGGAGCTATTTTAAAGGCTAAGATCAGAAAAGAAGAGCTGATCCTTTCTGAATGGGCTATTCCAGGCATCTCTTATGAGTGAAGGCAAACAGAGAGTTACTGCGCTCAGACCAAATCTTGATAGCTCCATTATTCCACCAGGTATAGAGAGAGGGCCGTGACAACAGGATTATGACTCACTGTGGCCCAAAACCTGGCACAGTGACTGGTACAGGGGGTACTTCTCATTGTTATTTACTGAATATCTGAACAATGGAAAGGCTGAAATGAAGGGGTCACTTCTCCTCTAGCAGCAGCCATTGATAGGTCCCTCAAAGGAGTTTCTTTATTCATTTGCTACCATTGTTTTTATGGTCCCTAAAGATTCGAAAAAGAAGAAGGAGTTAAAAACAAGAATCAAGATAGGAACAAATCGCTTTGGGAGCCCAAAGCAGAAAGCAATTAAATGCCTGGGGGAGCCAGGTGTATTTCCATACAGGTGTCTTATGGAGTCAATGAACTGGTGTCTTAGAGTCAATGAAGTCTTATTGAATGCCTACTGTGTGCCAGTGGAGAGACATGGGAAGCTTACACAGGCCAGGAAGTCTGGGTTGGGACAATGCCCAAGGTTCAGGGTAATTATAGCTTTAGGTATGTCTGGAGTCCATGGGAATGTCGGGGAAGGACGGGTGGCAAGAGAGGAAACCAGAAGCTGAAAGAGAGGGACTGCCAGGATCGAATCTTGTGTTTTGGAAAGTGTTTCATGTGAAGAATGAATTCGTGGAGAGAGAGATTAGAAGCAGAAGAGCCAGTGAAGAGGTCATTTTAATAGCTCATAGGAGAGCATTAAACCCATTTCCAGTGAGAAGGAAGAAAATACAGAATCCAGGGAGTTTTTAAGAAACAAAACAAAAGCACGATCAGGAGGACCAGGGGACTGATGCGTTGTGGAGGGAGAAAAGGGGAAGTTGAGGATTATTCCAAGGGTTATAGTATACAACTCCAAGGAGATATACAAATAATTTCTTCCATAAAAGCTCCTGTGTTTATGTATGTCATTAAATCACTGAAGAGAGAATAGCGTTGTGAAAGTAATGTATTAATAATTTATTAATAATAATAGGTAACAGATTGTAGACATGGTAGGGTGTAGAGAACTGAAGAAAAGATCCTCACTAAGTTCACAAAGTGAATGATATTAAATAAAACGTTCTCTGAAATTCAGGATACATAGTATTATTATTCATCTTATTATAGATGTTATCAATAATAATAAATAGAAGCTATTTAAAATAAACATCAGCTATACGCAAGAAGCCAGAAGGAACATAATATTTTCAGTAATGCTTCTAGATTTTCAATTAAAATTTTCCTCCTTGGTTTTCAATTCTTACCCTGAGCTTTTTGACTTAATCTTCACATATTTAGCCCCAAAGTCCTATCAGTGAGCATTACTAGTCATATTTTAAAAGAAAAGGAAATAGCTAAGTCATCTGTTTTCACTTTTGATGCTGAGTTGGTCTAGACAGGATGAGTTTATTTTAACAGCGCTTTCGGCTAGTAGCCATTATGCCCTTAGAAATGTGATTTTTCAATTGAGGATATGCTATTCGAGTACTTCCATTGTTAAGAATGGCTCTTTGGTTCTTTATAAGTATTTACCTATTGTTATTACTAAAAATAATGATACTATAGGCATAGGGTAATTTATAGTTTTAAAAATGCCCTTACATTTCTCACTTGACTCATAACAGATGTTTGATGTTGATAGGGCTCATAGAATTAAGTCCTTTGAAGTAAAACTTAACTCCTTTATTATGAAATTATAATGAATATATAATAAGGTACACAAAACATGTACAACTCAAGGAATTAAGACAATCAACTGTGGAACCACCTCCCGGTCACGAATCATTGTCAGAACCCCCAAATCCCCTCCTGCCCTCCTCAACTCTCACACCGACCTGTGCCCCACAGGGAACCACCAACACTTCCTGGCTTTTCTTTATAATTTTGCCAACCACATATGCATCCCCAAACATTGTAATATTTGTTTGTTTAACTTGATTTAAATAGAACTGTGCTCTATGTATTCTTTGGAGCCTGGCTTCTTTCACTCAAGATAGTGTTTTGGAGACTTATTGACATTGTTTCTAGCTATAGTTCATTCGTTTTCATTGCAATAAAGTATTTTCATTGAATGAATATCCCACAACTTACTTATCCCTTATACTATTGATGGATATTTGGATTGTTGCCAGGTTTTGGCTAATGTAAATAATGCTTTTATGAACTTCCTTCTACTTGTGTTCTGGAGGGCGTATATGCATATGTTAGTATATATCTGGTAGTGGAATCCTTGGGTCACAAATGACGTACATACTAGATAATGTCAAATTGTTTTCACTTGTTTATACCAATTTACATCTCCATCAACAGCAAATGAATATTGTTGTTCCGGCTACTCATTAGCACATTGCTATTTGGTCTTTAATTTCTTACTTTCTGGTGGGGGACTATAGTACTATCTTATTTTAATTTGCATTTCTTTGATTATTACCAATGGGATTGAGCCCTTTTTCATGTGTTTATTGCCACTTGGGTATCTTTTCTTCTAAAGTATCTATTGAAATACCTTGCCATTTTGTTTTGTTTTGTTTTTCTATTGGGTTATCTTTTTCTTTTCTTTCTTCCTTTCTTTCTTCCTTCCTTCCTTTCTTTCTTTCTTTTTTTCTTTCTTTCTTTCTTCTTTTTAAGATTTCATTTATTTATTTGACAGAGAGAGGGAGAGAGAGCACAAGCAGGGGGAGCGGCAGGCAGAGGGAGAAGCAGGCTCCCCGTTGAGCAGGGAGACAGACGTGGGGCTCGATCCCAGGTCTGGGATCATGACCTGAGCCAAAGGCAGACACTTAACCTACTGAGCCACCCAGGTGCCCCTATCCATCTTTTTCTTGTTGATTGCTAGGAGTTCTTAATATATTTTGGATGTAAATTCTTTGTCATTTTTATTAAAGATACATTTTTTTTTCTGGCTTATGGCTTGCTTTTTCACTTTCTTCATGGTGTCTTCTGATGAACAATTCTTAATTTTAATGTAGTCCAATTTATCAGTCTTTTCCTTTATGGTTATCATTTTTCATGTGCTTTCTTTGTTGTATAAGAACTCTCTATTTACTCCAAAAACCAGAAGGTGTGTCCTATTATAAAGAAATGGACACATAGAGAGATGGGGTGGTTTACCAAACTCATATCCAGTTATTTTGATACCAAATTCTGCTTTATCTCCATTACATCATGCTAATGTCAATTTTTAATGCAGAATTATTTTTATTTATTTTAGTCACTGATCTTTCCTCATTGCTTGAGGTAGTACAAAGCTTTAAGAGTATGGAGGAGCAGGTGATGGTACTTAGGGATAAGAAAAGTCCATAAGCTCTCACATGTCCCTTTATACCCTCAACTGGGCCTAGAAGAATATTTGGAGATACTACAACTTTAATGCTCATACAGCCTTTTTTCAGCTGATTAATATTCCCACACATCTTCTGGCCTCATTTCTGTCCTACACATTCAAGACCAGGTAAAATACAGTGCAATAGGGGATTTAGGTTTGTAGAGAGTATATATGCTAAGCCAATAAATCACCTTAAAAGGTTTTTTGTTGTTGTTGTTTTTTTTTTTTGAATAGCAAAATACATGGAAAGTTTTGGGGAAGGATCTATAAATAAAGCAGTAACCCAGCATGTTTTCAGCTGAGTATAGGCCTCCTCAAGTTTCATAGGGATGTAAAGCTACATATGATCCCACCTCTGCTGGATAAAGATCCCACCAGATTTAAGAAGCATCTAGAGTTCCTATAAACACTCTGGCAACTTCCCCTAAGTGGTTCTAAAAACTCTGGGTTCATCTCTGCTTGCTCACTGGGAGTAAATGACTGGTACAGACCAACTCCAATACATCCCTAACATTATTTTGGATAACCAATTTTGACATAATTTTAAACTTGCAGAAGTTGCAATTATACATAGATCTCCCATATGCCCTTATGCAGTTTCACTACTTTTTTACATTTTAGTCTATTTGCTTTATCATTCTATCTATCTACACTGAATACATTTTTTTTCTGAAGCATGTAAGAATGAATTGGAGACATCATGTCGACTTTTCTCCTAAATACTTTGTTATATTTCCCATTGTCAGTATTATAGGCTCATTTGGTATTTTCCTTGCCTGAGCTTTGGAATCAATTTTTTTTTTATGGATCTCTAGTTCTATTTAGTGGAGAATGGTATTTAGGAAGCTAGATCCAGGTAGCATTTACACAACTGCATGCATTTATCAAAACTTACAGAACAGAGAAAGAGTGATTTAATTTTTTCTTTCTACTTCTTTGTATTTATAAAATAATATATGTAATCATTATAATAAGAAAAAATAGAAGTTTTAAAAATGAAATTCAGGCCATTAGTAAAGTCTCTATCAATCAATCAAAATATAGTACATTTCCAGTACCCACACAAATTATCTGCGTTCCCTTAATGTCAATCTCTCCTTCCACCCAGCCCCTGACAGCCACTGACGTATTTTCTGCCCCTATATTTTTTGCCTTTTCAGAATGCCTTATAAATGGAGTCATATGGTATATAGCCATCTTTCTCTTAACTTCATTCATTGAGCCTTTTCCATACTATTGCATGTATTGGTAGTTTGTGGGGTTATTTTTTATTGCTGTGTGATATGCCATTGGATATATTAAGTTTATCCATTCATCAGCTGAAGAACATTTGACCTTTGGCAATTATGAATAAAGCCACTATAAACATATATGACAAGTTTTTGTGTGAACATACATTCTTCATTTCTCTTAGGTAAATACCTAGGAGTAAGATTACTAGATTGCATGATGTGTTTAACTTTATAAAGTAAAACTTTATGCTTTATAAATTATTAAAAAATGAAGTATAAAAATGCCCTTCACTTTATACAGTTTAAACTGTTTACCTTTATAAAGTAAAACTGCCAAACTGTTTTCTGCTTGCATTCACACCAGCAATGAATGAACATTCTAGTTGCTCTGATCTTTGCCACCACCTGGTATTGTAACATTAAACAACGACAACAACAACAATAACAACAAAACTTTAGGTATTCTAATAGATGTATAGTGATATCTCATTTGTGTTTTAATTTGCATTAACATGATTATTAATGACATCGAGCATCTTTTTATATAACACCTCTGCTTTTAAAAAACAAAAGTGGACTTATATTGCATATACTGTTTGTAACCTACTTTTTATTTCCCACCTAACATGTGTCATTCATGTTGTTCTATAATACAATCAACTATTTTGTCTGAAGTCTAAGTAAATTAGTGTCTAGCAAATGTGAAAAATAGATGAGGAATCATGTAATGTGATGCCACTTTCTCTAATAAAAAAATAAATAAATCTAGAATTCACATTTTGGTGCCAGAAGGACACTTAGCCCTAACTCTTTCCCATTATTTGCTTTCCCTCTTGGAATAGCCTACAGATTATTATTTAGTGTCTCGTTTCTCCATTTCCCGGACCTCTTGCCGGAATAGCCTTCAGTTGGAGACGGAGCTGGCAGAGTAATCTGCTTCATAGTTCAATCTTCAACGTCTTCCTTCTCTTCCCTCCAATTCATCTCTCACTCTTTGATCAGCCTCTCCAAGAGGGAAGGGTTCAGACAGATTTCGCTTCTCTCCCCACTGTGTGGGAGACTTTCCTTACCTAGCGTCTTTTAACTGAGCTCTTAGAGATAGTCTACTACCATGATGACTCCTATTTCCCTGGGATCCACTGGACCTCTCAGGACCCAGTCACTAACTGCTCTGCTCTCAACCAGTTCCTATTTTATCATGGTCATGATAGTTTTCCAAGAGCATGCCACAGACTTCTGCTGGGGTTGATTTTGTCAGGCAATTTCTTCTAAAGTTACTTTTTTTACTCACTATTTCCATGGAGTCTTCTGTTTAGCTGGATAGGTTTCCTAGAACAAGACATGTAGTCCAATTTGCTGTTTTGTTCACCTCACCCACGTGGAAATTTGACATAGAAATTTGATAAATCAAAATAAGAGAATGACTTCTCAGAGTTGGGATTTTAAAGTCCCCTTCCCTGGGTATGCTTCCCTCTGATAAGAGGCTGTTCATGGACTTCTGTGCTCTCCTTTTTTCCAGAGGCAGAACAATCACTTGGAAAGGATCATCATGAATGCCTGGCTCTTAGGCCCCACTTCTCCAAGTGATCTCTGACTCTGCTGGTGAAAAATCAGTTGAAGCCCTTCTTGTTTTGAATGGTCATTCTTCTCTCCCCTTTGAAGTAGAAGATTTGTGGGAAGCAAGTTTCTCTGTGAACTCATTTCTCCTCCATGTTGGTAAGTACTTCCTCCCACTCTTGAATAGATTTCCAAAAGCTTCTCTCTGCCTGGACATTGACTCCACTTGGTCCTCTCCAGTTAAGTTTCTATTGTCCAGAGTAGGCATTTTCCGCCCCACTTTGTTGGAAGATTTGATGAGGACAAGCGAATCCACCATCTTATCCCTTAACTAGTGTTCAACCCGAAGCCCATCATATCAGAAGATGTGCTGAGAATGAGCTGGGATGGTGGTAAGATCTGACTCTGTCTCCCCTATTTAACACTCCTTCTGGACTTCTTGGCTCCATACTGCCATGCCTTCATTATCTCTCATTGTGTACTGAATTGTTCCAAAATAAAACAGCAAACATTATTATCTCACATAGTTTTTGAGGGTCAGGAATCTGGACTGACTTAGCTGGATGATTCTGGCTCAGGATCTTGCATGAGGCTGCAGTCACAGTATCAGTCAGGGTTGCAGTTTCTGAAGACTTGACTAGAGCTAAAAGATTTGCTTTCAGGCTCATTCCTGTGGCGGTTGACAAGTAGCTTCAGTTCCTTACCACATGGGTGTCTCCATTGGGCTGCTCATGGCATGACTTCCCTCAGAGAAACTGATGTATGAGAGAGAGATAGAGATGAAAGAAAGAAAGAAAGAAAGAAAGAAAGAAAGAAAGAAAGAAAGAAAGAAAGCTTCCCAAGATGGAAGCCAAAAATCTTTTCATAGGCTAATTTCAAAAGCAACCTACCATCACTTCCTGTTGCATGCTATGTGTCACACAGCCCAGCTTTGCTACAATGCAAGAGGGGACTACACAAAGGTGTGAATACCAGAAAGTGGGGTTCACTGGGGGCCATCTAGAGGCTACCTCCCATATGCCAGTTACCCTTCCCTACTGATAGCATTCTTAGAAACTTTGCCATAAAGGGCCAACCCTCATGATCTTCATGCTGGTCAGTTCATCAGCCTTTTTTCTGAGAGATCTCTCTTCTCCCTATTGCATGGCTTTTTCCTTATCAACAAATATTTGCTGGTTGACAATAAACATTCTAGTGTTAGGATAGACTTTTTTTTCCTACCCTTTATTCCTAAATGTCCGCATTTAGTCATAAGTAGAACTTACTCAAATGCAAAGTATCATGGATGCCCCAAGTTGGTCCCCAAATCTTCTCTGTGTTTGTGCAACCTCACTGGCTTATGGAAACGTTTCATTCATAGACAGGCTAAGTGCTCCAATCCTTTTGAAAGGATTTTCTTCATCTGGTAAAACTCAGCACCTTCTAAGGATCAGTGCAGAGGGTTAGAGCAGTGGGTCATGCAGTTCTCTTTCTCCTTCTTGGGAGTGTCTTGCTGATTATTATTTTTTGCCACTACTCTGGTGTTAAAGCTTTGTGATATCATCTCCAAAACTCTCACCCATTTCTTCTCTTTATAATTTTTAAGGCCTAACAAATCTGTAACCGTCAAATAAGCTTTTTCTGAAAGGTTGAAGACTTATAATGAAAGCTAACACAGAGAGTAACAAATTTAGAAAATATAGCTAACAAGGTAGTTTAGAGACTTTTGCTTATACTCTACTCTGAAGTCCTGGTCCATCCTTCCTAGCTACTTCCCTGATCCACCTGGAAAAGGCTTTTGTTAATTCCAGCCAGTAGGGCCCACTTCCCAGACACCTGGATTCCTTACTGTCTAGCCAGAATGAAGACAGAGCTCTTTACTTCCCTAGAAGTCACCCCTACAGTTTTTCTCCTTAAGGAGTTTTCTCTTCTTATGAATGCACCGGAAAGACATTGCCTACCCTTTAGGGGAAAGACTGCTTCCAAAGCTGAAGAACTGTGGCTCTGCCTCTGTCAGCCTTAACCTGATGGCCATTTCTAAACAAGCACAGTGACCTGATATTTGCATATGTAATGCAGAAACTGGAAGTTGTTTTCTTACAACTCCTACCATGATCAATTATTTTAATTATTGATGTAATTTCGCTTCAGTTTCATTCATGCTGAGAGGATAATTCCCAGAGTAAATTAGAAAATGGCTACAACACATATTGGCAGAAGACATTTTGTATCATTTCTCCTACTAGGATAGGTGTTACATTTAACACCGACATCCTGTCAAAAGTGAGCTATAGATTCCAAATTAATTTCCAGTCACATGGTTTAATTCTGGCTTATTTCCCTGGTTTGCATGAAGAATAGGAAAAGCATCTAGAACTTTCAAAAGAGTTTGAAAGTTCTGGAGGACAGGCTCTAATCACAAGGACCCCTTGCTGTGAAGAGGAACTCTCAGGATATATCTTTCCTTTGTACAATACCTGTCATTCAAATCACATACTTAAACTGTGTCAGTATTCTCTGTATCTGGGATGGCAAGAGGATTTCCTATCAAGGGCCCGGAGTATTGTACTGTGAGAAATGATAAGGTTGCATTTGTGATGAGTAGCAATGAGTCTCTATAACTGATGAGAAATTTCTGCATTTGGGTCTGGGTGGTCTTATGTAGCCCAAGTGCCATGAACAGGCTGTGCCCACCCAAAAACATTGTCTAGTTGTGGGCTCTGGGATCTTGGACCATCAGCCCATCTAAGCCAAATGTGCAAGATGCCCAATTCCAATTAGGAGAGAAAATGTTTATTCATCCCCTCCCCCAGTCCGTGGAAAGTGGACTCAAGTAGGTCTTTTGTTTAACAAGGTCAACCAAAAGAAAAAAAAAAAAAGAGGAAAAGCTAAAATTTTCTTATTTACACCTCTTATAAAAATTTCTTATTTACACCCCTTTTGGCAAATTGCATTTTAAATGGAACAGGTTTAAATTGTATAGCTAAATTTATGAAGTTGCTACAAATATTCAACAATGTACACCAACATGAAGCAAACTGTGTTTGAAAAGAAGCTCAAGAGGACAATAGTTTCTCTTAAAGCAAAGGGGAGGAAAAAAAAAAAACCCTCCTGATGTGACTTTACAAAACACCACACCAAATATTTTAGGCATTCATGAGAACTAGTTCTGGAAGCTTGTGTAAAGAAAAGACATATTCTTTTCCAGCACCCACATAGCTGTAACTACCCTCCCAACAGTCTCCAGAGTTCACATAATTGGCCCCAAGATTTTCAAATGATTTAGCCAAGTCCCTGGAGTAAAATATTTGCCATTTAAATGTTCATTGCTTCTTTCAATCATTCCTCCTTTTTAATATCTTACTCACTTCTTTGTCTAGTAATTCATTTACCAATTTGTGTAATCGCCAAATTTTTCTCTTTTGGGATAAACATACAGTTTCAGGGTAAAGAAGAATTTCCAGGATTTTGAATATGTTATATTACTCAATATTAAGGATCTTTATGATGGTAAATGTGGAGGATGGGAAGGAAAACATCTCTCTATACACTTGAAGATGGGAAGAAGTTACTAGTGCTTAATGGCACATCAAGTCTCCCTTTAGGTAACCAGCTAGCATTTAAAGTATTATAAGTAATTCAATCACACAATTTTTGAAACCAGTAAATATTTTCTAAATATGTACTCTGGGCATACACTGGAGGCTATAAAGATTGATAAGGCAGAATCCCTGCCCTAAAAAACTTACAACCTCATGAAGGAGCTAGGCACACAAGTATAATGTCCTATTCTTCTGAGATAATTGAGTAATAATGAATTGAGGCTAAATGGCTATGTTCCCATCCCAAAAGAAATATGGTTTAGATCTTTTTAATAGAAGATAGAGAATAATGTCTTCTCCAAAGGTGAAGTCGAAATGGAAAAGGATTTGGGGTTTATACCTGGGACACGACAGTCGTGCTTCATATACGCACAGTATTTCAGTGTTTGAAACATCACTGTGTTGGGTTATTATGATCCCGTTTTACACATAAAGAAACTGAATCTCATAAAGATGATATTATATTTCTTTAAAGCCACATAGCAAGTCAGAGTTAGAGTTGGGACTAAACCTCAAATATTTGTACTCCAAGATCAGTTACACCATATATCCAAGTAAGTCTTCTCTATATTCATATAAGCATCCTCACTATCCAGGAAGGCCCCACATGCAGGGGTGTATAATTCCACTAAGTCCATTTCCTAAATTTTCTCATGTCTCTTCTTAAGAGAAATGACTTCCCAAAGTAATTAGCCCAAGTTACCCAGTTGTTCCCAGCTCCACTGAAGAGAGAAAGGGAAAGAAATGTCACAGAGAAGATGAGATTAGAAATAAGACTGGAGCCATTAAACGCAACAGGTTACTGGTGATAGTTGTGCAATTTGCTCGAAAGGTATCTAAAGACAGGACAAATTCTCAGCTGCTCAGAACTATTTAAAACATAGTTCTGTCTGAAGGTCAGAGAATAGTTCCAGTAATCTCAAAATATAATTACACGATTTAGGGGAAATGGCCAAAAAACCTCTTTTTTATCCCCAGTGGAAGTGAAACATAGTGTGTCTAGGTTGATAGTCAATAATAAACAGAATGAACTTTACTTTGTAAGCTTTTAAAATAGAGACATTTATCTCAAACTCTTTCTGCTATTGTTAAATCCTAGAGTTGGAGACTTGTGACAAATAACCCAGATTCCTCTATGTTGTAACAGCCAACTTTCCCCTGAGGGAAAACACCTTTAATCTTCAAAAGACAAAAAGAGAAAGTGTTCAGATACAAAATTTTCACTAGCATTACTTATCACCTAGCAGACATAGCAAACCTACCCTATTGAGAGTCTCTATAAGACACCAGAGGGAATCCAGAGAAGGCGAAGGCACAGTGCTTATAACCGAGCCGTGTAGCAATTTTACTGGGATCACCAAATGGCAAAGAATCTATGATACATTTGCAGTTCGAATTAGAACTCCCCGGAGCGGTATCTTTAAGCCCCAGCCCTAATTCATTTCCAGATAGCCCGCTGTTTTAACGTGATTTGTAGACCGTCTGCAAAAACTGTGGATAAAACCCTTGGTAATCAGATGTCTTGTACAAATATAATTTACAGATCAAATCAGAGAAAAAGCATCGAAGCAAGTCCAAGGGAGGGAACCATGAAATGTTCCTAAACCCTATAGCGTCCCTCACACTCCAGGCACCTGATAAACTTTGGTCCACTAAAGAAAGGTGCCGTGCCAGACATTGCGAAGGCTACAGGGTGAGGAACACATGATTCCTCCTCTCTGGAGGCTCATCTCTCGTGGGGACGGGGCACACAAGTGACTTATCATAGACGTGCCTGCTCGGGATCCCTGAACCACTCCCGACCTGACGGCGGCAGAAGTCACGGGCACTGCATTCACAGCGGTCACGAGCCCCTGAACCTCGCTTACGTAATTCCTGTCTGCTCGTCTTGCAACTGGCAACCTTGAACCTTCTCACACATCAACGTATGTCATTCCTGATCCATTTGGCTTTACATCTTGGTCCTGCCCATTGGTGTCGAGCTTCCCTTGGACGGGTCACCTTAGTTAGAACCGCTTACCTTGGCACGGCCCCAGCAAACAGTTCGGAGGGACTACATGGTGATTAAAGAGCACAGACTCTTAACTATCTTTAACCATCTGTATTTGAAGACTGGCTCTGCTTCTTCTTAGCTCTTCCATTTTATCTTGGGCACGTGACATAACTTGTTGTTGGTGTTTCAGTTTCCTAATCTTTTGAATTAGGATTATAATAGTACCTAATTCATAGGGTTGTTATAAGGACTGAGTTAATACTTCCAAAGCACTTAGAAAAGTTCCTGACACCTGATTTCTGTATTAAATTAAAGTCACCTCCTTGTGGTGTCCTCTTAGTGCTGTTTGACTAAATTGAAAACAATAGGCCCTATATGGCCACCTGGCCTGGCCAGATCCTAAAGAGCTCTGAGTGAGCAAAGGCAAGGAGGTGGGCAAGTAAAGAATGTCTAAGTAAGAGTCCAGTCTGACTAAAGCACTGGGCTCAGGGACCTGCATATGTAGTAGTGGTTTTATTTATTTTTTATTTTTTTTAAAGATTTTATTTTATTTTTTTTTTGTCAGAGAGAGAAAGGGAGAGGGAGAGAGCACAAGCAGGGGGAGCGGCAGGTAGAGGGAGAGGGAGAAGCAGGCTCCCCACTGAACAGAGAGCCTGACATGGGGCTCGATCCCAGGGCCCTGAGATCATGACCTGGGTCAAAGGCAGACACTTAACCAACTGAGCCACCCAGGTGCCCCTGTAGTAGTGATTTCAAAAGGTTGAAAGGACCAGGTTTTGGAGTAACTTGAATACCAAGATGGGGTGTTTGTAATCTCTTCTGTGTACTACGTGCCATCCCAGCACTATGTCAGCGCTCTAGAAAGAATCCTGTTGGTAGTAAGGAGGATGGATAGGAGGCTGCAAGATGATGCAGGCAAGAAAATATTTTTCAAAAAGTTGCAATGACATAAGTAAGCGATAATGCATCATGAAACTAAGACGCTGACAATGTCAGCGACCTCGAGAGAGAAAATGCTAAGACAGTAGAAACTATTTGGGAGCACACCAAAGAAAGGAAAGTGTAGAAAAATTATTTGCATGTCTATTATATGTCAGGTCTGTACAAGGTGCTTCGGAAAACATTTAATTGATGCAACATCTCGGTTGGGTAAATATGGGTGCTTGATTAATTCAGATTAAGAAATTCAGGGAGATTAAGCAATTAGCCCGAGGTCGCAGTTCTAGAAAGCAGCCGAAAAGGGATTCAACCCAGTTCAATTTGGTTCCAAAGTCTGATCTTTTGTCACTGATTAAGTTCATGAAGGGAATGAAAAGAAGGAGCTGAATGTGCTCCCAAATGTTCTGAGTGGCTGGAAATGCATTAATCTAGGCAAGAAAGTTTCAGAGATGAGATGACTTTTGCTTTGATTTTAAATTTTGCTTTGATTTTAAATTTTAAATTGTTTTAGGATATGGAGACATAAAGCGGGCAGTTGGAAATTCAAGTGCCGAATTAGGAGAGAAGTCAGGATTAGAAACACAAGGATTCGTCATGGGGGGATAAAAGATTGGAAAGGTGTAACTTTTGGAATCACTTGCAAAAAGTTAAAAAGCTCTCAAAAGACAGCACAAAGAGAGAGCTGGATGAAGGGGATCAAGAAGACCCTTAGTAACACTTCATTTAATGGAGAGAAGAGAAAAAAAATTCTGCAAAAGGTAGTGAAGTCAAAGAGCAAGGAGGGGAGTCCAAGGCTTCAGGGAAGAGAATTTCAGCAGGGAGTAGACGGTCAGTAATGTCAGATGCTACTGAGGTCAGAGAGGATAAGAACAGAGAAAAGGCCAGTGGATTTGTGTGTAGCGAGGCCACTGGGACCTACGGGAGGACCCTTTTAGGAGAGCAGAAGGAGCAGGCCTGGGTTTAAAAGTGAAGGTTTGGTTATAAAAGAAGGAAAAGAGATGGGACATTTGGACGGGGATGAGGAGAATAGAACATGTTTATAGGTTGAGGAGAAGTCAAGCTAGAAGGGGTGACTGAAACTTGGTGGAGGGATGACTGTAGAGAACAAGGCCGCAGAGGAGATTGGAAAGGATGAGATCACACGTAGGGGAGGAGCCTTCCCTAGAGGAAGTAAGTCCTCCTCTCTTCAAAGATCCAAGGAAATTTGTGGTGAAGGGCAGCATAGTGAAGGGCGCCCATGTTGCCAGATCTCGCTTTCCTCAATAAAGTAGATGCAAATAATGATCTGCTGAAGTTGAAGGTCTGGAGGGATGTCTAAGGCGTGTGAGAAGAGCAAATAATCCAAACCTTTCTCTTTTACCTTTTCCTGCCATATTGTTGAATGGCCCATTACAGACATGGTTTCTCATTTCCCTTTATTGACTTCTTGTTGTTATCTTTTTTGGCCTCATGCATGAGATACAGTAGGTTTCCAGCTCTTTAAATGGTTCTCAGTTTTTCCTGGCACTTAGGAAATACATTTAACATTCTACGAAAAAGAGTGAAAATTTTATAAGAGGATACAATTGTAGCAAAACAATAAATAAATAGATAGGTAAAATAAGATATCATGACAACTCTTGTCATAAAAATATCCAAACGAAGAACCCGAAATAAGATTTTTGGTGGATTCCTGAAAATGATAGTTAAATCATGTAAGCTTTGTCTTCGATGACCAATGACATTTTCTACATTTTCTAAGCATTATACTAGGAAAATGGGAAACATATTTTTACTTTTAATGATTGTTTCTTGTACTTCATTTGCCCTATTTCAAGACAAGAAGCTACATCTTTGTATAGTGTAAGTAACAATAACATCACTGTTGATGATAACAATAAATAGAAACATTTCCAATTCTTCCAAACTGTAGGTCAGGGACTAGAGGTTAGACGCTGAAATTTATGCAGAATGGGATGAATTCCAGCCCAGCTCCTGCAGAGCACTCCCCCGATCCTCCGTTTTTCTAGAGATATGAGCAGTCTTGGGGATTTCCTGGTTGTAGAGAAAGGGCTGGTATGTAGTGGGGCTCTGCTTCAATTCTCATAGCTCTGTGAGCCGAATCCGGGAGAAAACATACGAGGGGGATGGTGAACTGAAAACTTTCTGTGTGGCGTATTTGCAATGTGGCTGAAAACACTGATTAGAATATCACTTCTCTCTGTTACCACTGCTTTTCATCGAAGGAGCTCAGACATCTTTGTCCCACAGAGCATTCCTATCTCAGGATGGGCACAGTAACTAGCCCAAGGCAGAGGAGGCACCCAGATTAGCCATTTAGTTCACTTAGTCAAGGCAGAGGTTTAATCACATCTCCCACTTGACTTTTCAAAATTTTTTCCCCTAAGGTCACCCAGTTTTTAACTGTTTACTACGTGGTAGGTCCTGTATTATTCATTCACATAAATTAACTTGTCCCATATTAACAACTCTGAAAGGTAGTTTTTATTGCCTCAGTTTTATATATGAAGACACCATCTATCTGGAAAATAAGTAATTTCCCCAAGATCATTCAGCTAGAAAAAAGTAGAACTGAAATTTGAATATAGACTGTCTATATACAAAGGTCATGGTCTTTACACCCTAGGAAGCCACTTATCCATGGACCCCCCTACCCTCACCCACATATATACTATCTCCCTCCCCCAGACATAGAGTCTTATCCTTTCCCTTGGTTAAAAAAAAAAAAAATCTTGCTTTTCAGTACATTTGTGCTTAAAAAAGTAATGAAGAAGAAAGCTCCATAATTTTATTTCTGAAAAGTAATACTGGTGTTACAAATGTTCATTCTGTATTAAATATTATGGGTCCAAACTACTTCAAAATACATACGTAATAATGCATTTTGAGAAAAATTTGAAAATACATATATAATTTAGGGTCCACTGAAGTCTGGTTTCGACCTCAGTACTCAGCCAAAATTTACTATTTGACTTCAGTTTCAGACTTACACTTGGCTTCTGAAAGTCGGAATAGCTGAATGCCTACGCCATAACGTAGTATCAGTAATACAATGTATGTTATTCGGATTAATATTAATATCTGAATATTCACTTTCAAATAGAAGTGATTATATGCTTACATATTATATATTTGTAATGTAAGCTTTCTAGAAATGAGATTTTATAATGAAATTTATAATATACTTATAGAAATATTATAGTACTTATAAACATTCTAGAAAGTACGTAGAGTAAAAGTTCACTTGTGTGCTTTGCTCAGATTTTGTCAGTTGAAGCATAAGTGCATTTTGACTATTTTGAGAATAAAATGCTACAATAACTGATCATAAGTGTAAGCTTACTAATTTTATGCACCCAAAATGGCCCTCGACTACTGAGAACCTTGAAATAAAGATTGACAGTTACTATAAATATAGGTCTATAATCCTTTGTCCCATATATCTTATAGAGTTCAGAAATGTTCGGATTTCAGAAAGGTAATATATTACACGCACCATATTTATCGACTCCTCTGCGGGGTGGGGGACTGGGAAACAAAAGAATGAAACATATTACTGCATAGTAAAGTGTATGAATATTTCTACTGAGTTTCACATCAGATCAGATTTTGTGGCCAAGTTGTAAAATATTTTCCTTTCTCAGAGCTTTTGGATTTTTTTTAAAAGATTTGTTTATTTATTTTAGAGAGAGAGAGAATGTGTGCACATATGGGGCGGGGCAGAGGGAGAGAGAGTCTTAAGCAGACTCCTCGCTGAGCCCGCTCCTCAACAAGGGGTTCCACGCAGGGCTCCACACGGAGCTCGATCTCAGGTCCCACACGACCTGAGCCGAAACCAGGAGTCAGTCGCCTAACTGACTGTTCCACCCAGGTGCCCTTCAAAGCTTTTGGATTTTTAAATTCCAGGTAAAGGATTATGGACCTCTTTAGTGGAGACATTAGCTACATAACTTTAGGAAGAGTAACAAATGTTTTACAAAAAAAATGTTTAGAAACATAAAAGTAGTAATGCAAGACCGAAAAATAGAGATAGATATTATTAACATCATACCATAATGCTAATCTTGATTGAGTTGTTTTGTGAACTGAGATTCATAACATTAAACTACAATCATCTTTTAGAATAGTATTTAATTTTTAGCTCTTTGGTTCCATTTAGGCCATTTTTCAAGAAGGTCTCTATTCGGGATTTCTTTATACCCTGTGAGGATGAATTAAAAAAAAATTCAGTGTTACCATCTATAAATTCCACAAGGATAAAAAGCTCTAAAAGTATGTACAATAACATTCATGATGAAGACAAAATGTATGAAGGAAAGAAGATAATCTTAGAGAAAGATAAGGTACTCAAAACATACCCTGTACTCACTACTCAAATTTCAAAACAATAGACTTTGTAGGAATGTTTTAGTAAGATACTTTCTTTTGGTTTTGAGTCCATGAATTCAAAAAATTTAAACAAAAAGCTTGTTTAAATGATTGTTACAGCTTGCCAACTATGTAAACATAGAGGATTTTCAGACTTAACTACGCTGTGAGTCCTGGGTACAAATCTTCTTCTAGAAAACATCTTACTGAAAAACATCTTCTGTTTTGCACAAAAAAAGTGAGTGATGTCACTCAAAATGGGGCATATTTCCATTGACACAAATGTAGGATCTAGAACAATCTAACAGCTGACTATGCTAAGAAATTATTGTTTCTGTGATATCAAACTTTGAAAACTTATCTAATTTTTATTTTATTTTTTTATTTTATTTTATTTTTTTTTTAAGATTTTATTTATTTATTTGACAGAGAGATAGACAGAAGAGCACAAGCAGAGGGAGTGGCAGAGGGAGAGGGAGAAGCAGGTTCTGCACTGAGTAGGGAACCCGATGCGGGACTCAATCCCAGGACCCTGAGATCATGACCTGAGCCGAAGGCAGACGCTTAACCATCTGAGCCACCCAGGCACCCTATTTTATTTTTTTTTTAAGATTTTATTTATTTGAGAGAAAGAGAGAGAGCATGAATGGGGGGGTGGGGAGCAGAGAGAGAGGGAGAAGCAGACCCCCTGCTGAGCAGGGAGCCTGACCTGGGGCTCAATCCCAGGACCCTGAGATCATGACCTGAGCTGAAGGCAGATGCCTAACTGACTGAGTACCCAGTGCCCCTAGAAAATATAATTTCAAACTGGGACTATAGAAAACAGTATAGTGACAAATTTTGACACTGGTACTGATGAAAAATCAACTACTATTTATTGAACTCCTATTATGTGCCATGCATTGATCTAGGTACCTTCAACCACTGGCTCTGTGAGAAAGGTGGTTTTAGTGAGAAAATTTCACAGGGGAGAAAATTGAGGCTCAGATTTATTTATTTATTTATTTATTTATTTATTTATTTAAGACTTTTATTTATTTATTTGACCGAGAGAGACACAGCAAGAGAGGGAACACAAGCAGGGGGACTGGGAGTGGGAGTGGGAGAAGCAGGCTTCCCGCTGAGCAGGGAGCCCGATGGGGGGCTCGATCCCAGGACCCTGGGATCATGACTTGAGCCAAAGGCAGACACTTAACGACTGAGCCACCCAGGCGCCCTGACTCAGACAGATTTAAATGTTGAGGTTGAACCCAATTCTTTTTTACTTCAATTTTAAAAAATGAAAAATGAGGGTAAAACTCCTAATTATTATGGCTCTCATATGAGAATAAAACCAAAGCAAATTTACAAATCAATGCCAAATTAAATCAATACAATATAAATCTACAGCAGTAATATGATATTTGATGTCATTTTATTGAAGTTAAATTGTCAAGTTAAATAATGGAAAGGTATTTTGTGTATTTTACTCTACTTGTCTGCATGATTCCTTCCTTTGCTTTCCCACATGATTAATCCTCAGTTGCATTGCCATTGGACCTGCAGTTTGCTTTTCTTTTTAATTTTTGACTTTCATTTATTATTTTGTTCTGCTAATAATTTTAATAATGTCCTGCAAAACACAATCACTAGGACAATTTTGTAAAGTTTTATAATTTTAACTATGCTAATGTTCATCAACTGTTGTTAAGTTGGAACGCATACAGACATATACACTACAGACTCCTTGTCTAGAATAATGACTTGTCACCTAGACCACAGTTTCTCTTAAGTTCAACAAGTCTATACACCATGCTCAAGGTAATGACTCAATTTTCCTACCACTTTCCTCTATTCAAATTACTGGGAAATCTTTGCTTGCGCAACATAGCATGATGTCATTTGGCTTGCTATGAACCCAATCATAAACAGAAATGTAAATGAGGCCCCTGAAATCACATGACACTACTCAGAAAGAAGGTAGTTGTCCTGATGACCCAAAAGCTACTTGGATAACAAAAATAAAGCACAAAATTTTTAAAAAATCTTGTATTTCCAGACTCCTGAGAAAACAAGGACATAAACATAGGTACCATTAGATGTTAGTAAATGTGCTGTAAAACAGAACAAAACAAAACAAAAACCACGTATTGTTGAATAGGTTTGGGAAACTCATTACCGTATTAAAGGCTCTGAGAAGTCTCTTTAACTTTCACTCAGTTCAAACTAGAATGCATTTTGGCAAATGCCACTCTCAACAACGATACACAAGGTAGAACCCCATAATACAAAGACTGATCTTCTCAAAATATTGACTAACCAATTGTTTTCAGCTCAGACTTTCTAAAGTTGTTTTTTTTTTTTTTTCCCCATGGCTTGGTCTTCAAAGACCAAGAAACCAGCTATCTGTTTATACTACATTAATCACATAGTAATAATACCTGGATTCAACTTAACTCTCATTTCAAAGAAAAGAATTACATCTTTTATTCTGAATATGACCACATTGCCTACCAAGTGTCTTGCATGTTGTAAACACTTCCTAAATGTTTGATATTTGGCTGATGATGCAATTTCTCTAAGCCCCAGGTAAAATTTACAGGGGTGATTTTTGTTGATAATAACTAAGTCCATTGGGACTGAATCACATGGGCACAAATGTCAAAGCCATGATACTGTCAGGAACCTCCAGCCCTGTTGCTGTTGAATAAATATAAATAAATATTTATGATATATGCAGAAATAAAATACATAGGACATTTTTATATATGAGTACAATAAACAGGATTGAAAAGAACACAGGATATATTTTTAGCCCATGTTTTCCCTTATGAGACTGGATGGTTTGATGTTTCATGTTTTTAAAAAGATGTTTTCATTTCCTTTGAGATTTTTATGAGTTCTTTTCGGTTGGGAAAAACTGCTGCCTCCCGTGGCACATAGGTCTGTAGAAGCTGCTTGTGGATTTTGGCCCCGGGGACGTAGGCGTTATTGTGTATTTCTACGATGAATTTTCAGGGATGTGTAACTTGCCTATAAAAATATGCCTGTGGGCTGAATTTTGGCAGTTAGCATTTTAGTAAGAGAGTATATTTAGTAATATCTGAATGTCTAAACAACCAACACGTAGGTAAGCTATTTTTAAAAACTGGGTGACAAAAAAAATTGCCACCTTTTGAATGTGTTTGGCTATAACTAAATATCAACTTCCAAATTTATTTTTTAAAAAACATTTGAGAAGCAAGGATTTGAGTTAGCCCTGCCTTGGGTCACCTCGTCATGAAAAACAAATAACCCAAATCCTTCATTTGAAAAATTGGTGACACTGAGCTGGACTTTTTGAGTCAATATTAACACACCTTGACTTAGGTCCTTGGGTTCAAATGTTGAGGGCTAGCAATGACTAGGGGTTCTCATTACAATCTCCCTTTTTCTTCACTAACTCAGTTTCATAAGGGTGTGGAGAAGGTAGTTAGCTTCCCTATTTAGTATTTACTTTGTCCCAAAAGTACATAAAGACAGCACCTAAGAACTGGAGGGCGTTAGCTTTAACAGGTGTCTGTAATTTGCACATACGGCTGAAACAAAAGAAGCAGCATTGCAAACTAAGCCGTTTGTTCAGTGGGCTTGTCATCAATAGTTTATGGGTGGGGACACAAATTTATTAACCCGCAAATTAAAACACCCAAATGAGTGAATAATAAGCGCATTTGCAAGACAGATGGCTGTTGTGAAAGACTCCATGCTTTGGATCCAAGCTTGGGCATGGTTCCCTAATCTCTTTTTGCCATAATGCTCACATTTGTAAAATTGGGATTGTTTTGCCGGGTTGCGGGGTTGTTGTAAAAATTAGACAAATATAAAGTGCTCAAAAACTGGGGACTACATGATGAAAATGTCTTTATGGCCAAGTGTCTGTTGGAGTTTCACAGCTAGAAAGTGCTAATGGGAGTACTCAGTAAGGGAAGGGTGAGGTAGCCCAGAGCAGCCGAGAAAGGCCTGGTCCTCGAAGAGGTGAGACCTGTGTGAGAGCAGAATGTAGACAACGGATGAGGTAGGAGGGAAGAAACTAGGTTTAGAAAGAAGCCTTTCTTTGATCTCACTTAGGACTACATGCTCAAGCCACATGGAAGGATTGTAAATCCAAAATCTCTGCATTTTCATGGTCAGTAGGATAGTACGTTGTTCTTAACACTATGTTTAAGCTGGATATGGCTATTATGACTGAAATTTTCTTTGACTGGAAATGAGAAATAACAGAGAAATCTGTTATTGGCCATATTTTCATATTTTGAAAAATATACCCGTTTATCTCCCAATCACATATTAAGTTGAGCATTGGCTCGGTGCTTTCACAGACATGATCTCATTTCACCCTGACGGCAATGTTGACAAGTATGCATTATTATTCTCACTTTAACTATGACAAAATAGGCTCAGAGAGCCCGGCAGAGCCAGCATTAGCCTTTAACGACACCTTGTTGCACATCCCATACATGTCCATATCTGTATCACATATCACAATGATTTTCTACTGCTGTTCTTAAATTTCAAAACAGTAATTGAGGGAGGGGCACGGGGGCAGGAAAATCAAAGTATGGAGGGAGATCGTGAGCTCTTGGGGTGGAGGTGGGATTGAAATGGGGACTGGGTAGGGAGGAGACTATCAACCATATTCTAAAATAATCCAATGTACTATTAATTCAAATATTTTGAGGGTCTCACTGGGAACCTCAAGAAATATATTTCTTGTTTCCTCAGTTACTTACTGGATCTCACAATTTTGGGGGGGTGCAAAATTTATTATCACATGGATTTCTATGATAACTCTGTTTGAGACAAGCGGCTGCTAAAACCCCACCTCTTCCAGCAAGCCTTCCAGGACTACCGCCAACGATGTAACGACTACCAGCAACTCCACCCAGGGTAGGCAGTAGTAAACTCCTGTGATTCCTTCCTACTTGTCACTCTTCCTCCTCAGGCCTGCTGACCTTTCTGTTTTTTCAGTAAATCTTACGCTTTCATTCAACTTTGACAATCACATTGTCTACACTCCTCGTAGAGTCTGCATAGTCTTATCTGTTTATTGGTCTGCCTCATCTTGCAAAGCAGAACTTCCTGACTGTTTACTTGAAGACTTAGGAAAGATCTTGAATTTGAAAACCCGTGAGCATTTCCGTTTCAAGGAGGGAAGCAAAGCTCCCAGGAGCCAGGCCGGCCTGTCTTGAAGCTTTGGGATATTTTCTAGACTCCCCCTTCTGCGCTCGGACTTGCCAGGTTTACTCTGAATGTGGCGTAGGTAGAATTTTCAAAGACGATGACTAGCAGCACAGTGTGGAGAAGAGCCCCAGCCTCCGAAGCCCGTGGTGTGCAACTACCTTAGTGTCTGTGCTCCTACCAGTGACCAACAAGAGCGTTTAGACAATTGGTGAAGAAAGTTCAGAGCAGATTATAGAATAATTTAAGCATAATTTTAAAGCCTATTTTAGGGCCGCCTGGGTGGCTCACTCAGTTAAGCGTCTGCCTTTGGCTCAGGTCATGATCCCGGGGTTCTGGGATTGAGCCCCACATCGGGCTCCTTGCTCCGCGGGAGCCTGCTTCTCCCTCTCCCACTCCCCCTGCTTGTGTTCCTGCTCTCCCTATCTCTCTGTCAGATAAATAAATAAAATCTTTAAAAAAAAAAGTCTATTTCACTTTATTACAAAAGGAATCCCTATTTACTGTACAAACTCTGTGAAAGGTAAGCATTCGGATATGATTGACAACAAAGAAGACGCATCTCTTAGCTGGTTTGGGGACCACTCTCCTTCCACAGCCTCTGCTCTCATTAAAAGACAAATGTGACAAAGGGTACCAAGAAGTTCCTTTTCCTTTCTCTCTTTTCACAATTGCATCTTACAGAGGAATGGCAGATCTAGAATTTTCCACAAAAGGGCTTCGGGGCCATGTCCTATTATTATAAAGAGAGGGTTAAGGCTGTGAGTTTGCATAGCACTTGACCTAAGACCTGGACCATGTCAATTGTTTATTTTAAAGAAGGGCTCATGGAGATGTTCTGCAATATAAAGTCCTCCCAAGCTGTGATCCTAGTGTCAGTTGCTACAGAGGAATGTTCGAGGGGGCTACCCAGTTGTTTATTCAGCTAACAAGCATTTACTGAACACCTACGTGCAATGCCATAAGGTAGATTCTAGATGAAAACAGACACAAGAAATAAACTTTGGTTTCGCCTGTTATGGAATTTTTTAAATAACAAAAAGACTTTGCTTGACATTTAGGTCATTTTCTACTAAAAATAATTCGGTGATGAAATCCCTGTGGTTAAATTCTTTTGCACATCTATAAATATTTCCTTGGGACACATTTTTAGAAGGGGATTTGTAAGGTGTCATTGGGTGATCTTAGAACTTAGGATAAAATAACCAGACAAATGCATTAGACATAGATAGAACTTAGTGGATTATTATTTTGATATCTGTAGGGGTTGGGTGACTCTAAAACTATGAAAATATATAAAAAGAATGCAGGCATTTGACTAAAAAGACATTTAAATATCTCAAAGTCCAAAGAAATACAAAATCCAATCCAAGGAAGCATTTTCTTTTTTTTTTTTTTAAGATTTTCATTTTTAAGTAGTCTCTGCACCCAACATGGGGCTCAAACTCACAACCCTGAGATCAAGAGTCACATGCTCTACCTACAGAGCCAGCCAGGCGCCCCCAACGAGGCATTTTCAAGAGTGGGTGTCACAAATTCTAATATGTCTTGAAAATTAGGTAATGAAATGACCCAAATCTAAGGTCTTTTGCTAAGTGACCTTTTGTTTTAAATGATGACCACTTCTCTGTTAGAGGTTAAAAATGGGGTTCAGTATGCCAGTATGCCCCATCAGTGTCATAAACAAGGACCCAGTATTGTCTCGGTCTGTACCATCTGGTTCTTATGAGGCTTCAGCAAGCTGAAAACACGATGTAAAAGTTACATGGGGAGGTAATCCTCCAAACTATAAAGGATGACATAATTACTTCATTGGTGGCTAAGCATCTTTCAATTCAAAGATTTAGAAAATTTTTCTTGGTATTAATATATTTTGTATTAGGAAATCTGTGCATACTTAGTATTTTGGGTACTTTCAATGTTTGGAATTTGGCTAGTAGAGTTAACAGATCAGTTTTTTTGTTACAGTTTAGAATATGTAATATGTAATGGATTTAGGCTTGTGATTTAAGCTAAAATTTTATTGAGTTGATATACATATTAGAATAGTTAAGTTAAAGTTCATTGCACTTGTGAGTTTATTTTGTTAGATTTATGGTTTATTTGATACCAGGAAGATTTTTTTGCTAAATCAGACAATTACAGTATTAAAAAAAATGAGTATTTTAAATTTTAAATGGACTTTAAGATGTTCAAAAGCATTCATTTAACTGTAAGTGAAATCAAGCATTAATTGATGGTCTTTAAATATGATTGGAAGTATTTATTGAATGTAGAATATTATTATTATTATTTTTAAGATTTTATTTATTTATTTGACAGACACAGCAAGAGAGGGAACACAAGCAGGGGGAGTGGGAGAGGGAGAAGCAGGCCTCCCTGCTGAGCAGGGAGCCCGATGAGGGGCTCGATCCCAGGATCCTGAGATCATGACCTGAGCCGAAGGCAGACGCCCATCAACTGAGCCACCCAGGCGCCCCTGTAGAATATTATTTTTAAGCTTAATTTAACACTTTAATAAAAAACTACTCTTAAGAATTTGTAACTTTAATTAAAAAGTTCTGAATAATCTTTCTACACACAAAATCCTTCTTCAAAGATAATCAAAAACATCTGGCTTTTAACACAGGATTAATACAAATGCACAAGTCTAGTTGTTCTGTAACTATTGGGTTATCTGTGTTTGAAGTTTTGAATTCTCTTACCCCTGATTAAGTTATCCCCATAATATGCATAGCATTATCCCCACAACACATTTTTTTAATCTTTCTTTTTAACCTCTTATTTTGTTCTTCTTATTCTACTGAATTTTGAACAATCTTGGTCTAGGGCACACATTCTGACTTACAAGCTGATTGGCATAATGAACTTCTAGGGGATATAAATGCATGTTTAGAATTCAGAGATTCTAAAGAAATCTACTGGTTGTAGAGTTTTCATGTTATTAGGTAGGAAAAAAAAAAAGAATTGAGATGACCTAATGAAAGAACCACAAAACTAATTAAAGTTTTGTGAAATAAGCCCCACAGGAAAAAGTTTAAAGATCTGAAATATGTAAACTGGAGAAAACTGAAATGTCTAAATAAAGTGGATTTAAATTTTCCTTGTAAATACTGGTTGGAGTCCTTCCAATAAACTCCTCCCTCCTCCTCCCCACATGAAAGCCAATGAAGCTGAGATTTTTTTTTTATTCATCAGCTGGTCTATTAAGTACAGAATTTGAGGGTCTCTTGATATAGGAAGAGATATCCTATGAATTATATGCTAAACAGACATTTTCTTTCCATTAGAGATAGTACAAAAATAGAATTCGCTTTAACTATAGAAAGAAGATTATAGGTTGACATAAAGCTTTAGATCTCAAGATAGCATTGTACAAATAATGTACAAATAATCTTTTTTCTGGAAAAAGAATTAAATAAATAGAAACCATTTTTTCTTTTCCTTTTTTTTTGTTTGGAAGAGTGTGATTATTTTCTTATAACTGAAAATTTAGTTTGTTTTGTACAAATTTATGAAATGATAATGCTCCACTAAATACTACCCATATATGATCAGTATTAGTGTTTTCAATAACATTAAGCCATGACCTATGCTTTCAAAGGCCCTGTTTCTTCCTTAAAATATCTCTGATACCAAAAAAGTAATCTCAGGATGGATTTTCCACTTAATTTACAAGAGTCTTAAATTATTTAAAAGAGTCTTAAATTAAATTTGCATGCACCTAGATATTAATTGCTGGTTACACTTATTTTAAGAGTTCTTATCGTTATCTCAGAAAGCATAACAAATATGAGCTGTTGGAGTTCTCCTTTCATAAAGTTAGTAGCATATTTTTTACCTAAAACTTTCTCATTTTAAATAATTTTCTGGTATTGGAAAATAATGTATTTCCTTTCTTTACTGGTAAAAAAACAAAAGGCTACCCATATGTCTCTATGCTTCACTAACCAAACTTTATGATAAGTTAATTAACATTCTTTTTGTTCACTTGTTTGTTATGTACCCAAACAATTGATTTTTATGATGGTTTAATGTCAACTAATGTGGGGGTGCCTGGCTGGCCCAGTAGGTAAACCATGCGACTCTTGATCTTGGGATTTTGAGTTCAAGCCCCACATTGGGTGCAGAGATTACTTAAAAAAATAAAATAAAATAATGTCAACTAATATGATTGTAAATATGTCAAATTATCATATTCCATGAACATTTCTGTTATACATTTTAAACCCTTAAGTACAAGTCTGTATCTGTAAATGGCTTACTGTAGTATCTAACATATTTCATATGCTAAGTATTGACAAAAATTCTAAAAACTCAACCAAAAGATCTAATCAACAAATTCATTAAAGTTGCAGGATACAAATTTAACATACAAAACTCAGTAGCATTTCTATACACTAGCAGTGAATTTTCTGAAAAAGAAATAAAGGAATTGATCCCATTTACAATATCTTTTTAAAAAAATTTTTTTAAAGATTTTATTTATACATTTCAGAGAGAGTGAGCAAGAGAGAGAGCACACAAGGAGGGGCAGAGGGAGAGGGAGAAGCAGACTGCCCACCAAGCAGGGAGCCCGATGTGGGGCTTGATCCCAGGAACCTGAGATCATGACCCGAGCCAAAGGCAGACCCTCAACCAACTGAGCCAGCCAGGCACCCCCCATTTACAATATCTTAAAAACAATGAAATTCTTAGGAATGAATTTAACCAACACCGTTCTTTAATGACCAGAGATGACCAGAAAAAGGTGCTGAGGAAACCTCACAGAGCAGAAACTGAAGGAAAGGAAGCAAGGGTAAGTAGCCCTTGGGCATAGTCAGATCCTAGACAAAATTTTAAAGATGTCAAATTCAGTCCTCTAGTTATTCCAACTTTCCTACCTCCCATTCAGGCTCCAGGAAACTAGCTCCTCAGAACCCTCACTGTCACAGTCCCCGCTCTGAACCACACTTGTCTTTCTCTAACCAACCTGTCTCCGGCCCTCAGGGCTTTTTTTTGATGAAATAAAAATCTGCTCATCTGACAAGGTAGTACTTACACAGTTGCTAATAGGTACCCCTTGGCTAAAGTGATCTTTGCCAAATAGCACATGTACTTTATAATCAGATTCTCCTGAGTATTTAAAGCTTCACTCGGAGAAATTACTTCAATAATAATACTCTCTGGTACTTTGTTAGGTCTGGGTGGGGAAAGCAGATTTGGGGGGGAGATCTAAATATCCCATGTATATTCATTCATTCAATAAATAATTACTAAGCAATTCCTGTGTTCCAGACACTGTTCTGGGCATGATGGCATCAGAGAGGAACAAGATATACAATGTCCCTTTCTCATAGGATTGTGTTCTAGTGGGATTTAGGGGAGACACCTGTAATTTCATATGGTGACATGCACTATGAAGAAAACACAAAATGGTGATGAGACAGAGTGACTGGGCAAGGTTGGGCAAGATACGGGGTGCGGGTGGGAATGGTGGGGGGATGTGCTCCTTTTTCTGGATTGGGCAGTCTTGGGACTCATCTCTGAGGAGGTAACACTTGAGCTGAGAATCTGAGTGATTTGGAACTAGCCAGGTAAACATTTGGGGGCAGAGAGTTTTCCAGGAAACTCTTCCAGTGAGGTTGGATGGTCTGCATAAATTCAACCAAAGAATACCAGTAATCCTGGCAATACTGGGCTCTCATTGTCTCTAGAGGTTCCAGAAAACTAGGAAATTCAGACCATAATTTGACACCCCTCATGATCATTTTCTTTTTAGATTTCAATCTTCTAGGCAATTAGAATAGTCATACTTGGCTCATATAAGCTTCTAATTATTCATTTATTCATTAGATCTTTAACATTCATTCAATAAATATTTATTATCTACCATGTGCCAGATGATACAGCAGTGAACCAAACAGATAAAAATCCACATCCAGGGGTGCCTGGGTGGCTCAGTTGGTTAAGCATCTGCCTTTGGCTCAGGTCATGATCTCAGGGTCCTGGGATGGAGCCCCATGTTGGCTCCCTGCTCAGCAGGGAGTCTGCTTCTCCCTCTCCCTCTGTTGCTCCCCCTGCTTGTGCTCTCTCAAATAAATAAATAAATAAATAAATAAATAAATAAATAAATAAATAACATCTTTAAAAAAAAATCCACATCCATATGGAGTTCGCACTCTAGTGGGAGAGAGATACAATAAAGAAAATACCCTATTTCATGAAGCCTAAGATGCACAATTGCTCACACTTCAACATTTTTGAAATTCTAATGTGGCTTTTTCTTTCTTTCTTTCTTTCTTTCTTTCTTTCTTTCTTTCTTTCTTTCTTTCTTTCTTTCTTTCTTTCTTTCAAAGATTTTATTTATTTTTTTGACAGAGAGAGACATAGCGAGAGCAGGAACACAAGCAGGGGGAGTGGGAGAGGGAGAAGCAGGCTTCCCGCCGAGCAGGGAGCCCGATGCGGGGCTCGATCCCAGTACGCTGGGATCATGACCTGAGCCGAAGGCAGACGCTTAACGACTGAGCCACCCAGGCGCCCCTAATGTGGCTTTTTCAACACTATCTTGCATTTATA